>NC_091174.1:28963992-28997005 GCF_040958095.1 Procambarus clarkii
CAGGCGCCGAGTGTCTCAGAAGCAATGGGGACAAAATTGTAGTGGTGATCCAGTTCTCTATACTTACGGGATTTGGCTGCTTCCCTGTGGGTTGCAGCGCCACCTGGTTGTGCAACACTGAGGTTAATGTAGGTGTTAGCCAGGGTTGATACGCACGTGTAGTCCCATACCAACTGCTTGCCATTCTTCCAGGGGTTCACTGTGATACCATCCGGGCGACCAATAAGAGCATCAGAGTTACGGGGCGTTAGGTAACGGGGCTCTCTTTCAGCTGGGCATCCAGCTGTGGTGAGGCTCCTCTTGATGATGTCGTTAACTTCACTGTGCCTCGAGTGCCATCCCCCTGTGCTTTGGCAGAGTAGGCCATGGTGGCCGTACCTGTCAGCCACCACCTCGCCGCAAATACACCTATATCTGGTGTGGACTGGGGCAGCAAGGCGGAGGGCCACAGCAATTCGGAGGGCGTGTGGTGTGAGACGCGTGCCAGTTGCCGACATTGGGGTTGCTAACAGGAAATCCCCTGCATGTGGTGCTGCTACTGCTGTGAGGCGAGCAATGTCGTGTTGTGTTGTTGCAGCACCCAGGCACTCTGCAGCAACTTGGTCTACAATGGGGCCATCCCAGCTGGATTGCTTGTGGGCTTTTGGGGATGGTAGTTGAGGTGATTGGCCTGCACGAGAGGCCCACTCTGTGGCACAGCGTTTAAAATTGGGATCATGTACACCTGCCAGCTGATGTAAGTGGGCAGGTAGAATTTCCTTCACAAGGTCGTCGGATGCTGATAAGGAGGACAGGAAGGCTGGAACAGCGATTTGCGTTGCTGTTCGAACTCCGAGGCCCCCAAGTCTTACGGGAAGAGAGGCTTGTTTCCACTGTAGGTCATCGAGAGAGAGGTTAAGGGCTTTTTCTAGCACTGATTTCAGTAACCGGTCATACCCACTTAGTTTTTGGCTACTGTAAGATGGTGAACACCTCAGAAAGTAGGTTAACCTGGGAAGGGACAGACATCTGGTGATGAGGTAGAGTGCATCATGAGCATCAATGTCCTCAATCCTCCCATCCATCCTCGTAAGGTCGGCGATTTTCTTATCAAGGACCTCATCGATGGCTTTCAACCCCAGGGGAGCTCCTAGGAGTGTGCTGTCATCAGGTTTAGTTTTATGGATATTTGGCAGAAGACCCTCTATTCTCTCTACAATGCCCTGGTTGGAACATATTATTTCACATTTAGAAGGGTTCAGGGTGAGGCCTAAAACTGCACCTTGCTCCTGGATTTTTCTGATGTCCTCCAGGAGGGAGTCTTGGGAACCAGCTAGGGTACCATCATCCAAGAACCAGATGTTAAGCTCGCTGGACAGGACCTCTGTGACTTGTTTGATGACTAAGCAGAAAAGGAAAGGAGCAAGGGGGTCACCCTGTTGGACGCCTTCTCGCGAGTCAATTTCATGTTCGCCAAAAAGTAGCTTAAGATCCATACTGTAGCATGAATGTACAAAAGGGTAGAGGGAAGGGAAATGACTATGAACCGCACGGAGTACAGCATCCCTCCGCACCAAATTGAAGGCATTTTTGAAATCTAGCTTGATAAGGACCTTTTCGTCTGTGATGTTGGCGATGAAGGCTCGAGCTGCATGGGCTGCCGCCTCACACCCTTGTGGAATGCCAAACCCGAGCTGTTTTGGCTTCAGCATGTTGGCCGCTGCATCACTAACTGTTCTTGCAGCTGCCTTTGCGACGAGACGCCGGAGAGAATTGCCCACAGCTATTGGCCTGATCCCTCCATCCTTTTTCTTTAGAGCACAGAGAGATGCTCCAAAAAAGATAGGTCTTATGGACGCTGGTATGTTGCCAGCTAGAGATGTCTTGGTGAATCTGGTTAGTTCCACCAAGAGGTTCTTTGCAATATCATCCAGTGCAGTGTTGAACATTTGCTTGAGGTGGTTGGGTTTTAGTCCTGTGAACCCACCTGCTGATCCTGTAGGGAAGGACATGGCTGCTTTATGGACCACAGATTCAGCCACCCAGAGAGGTTCTGCTCCGGTAGCCCCCACTTGTACAATGTCGTCCTCACGCGGAGCCCTGGGTGGGTGTTTCTCCCTTAGGGCTTGAGCTGTTGCGGCATCTCTGTCGGCAATTGAGTCCTCACTGGTGATGACTCGTATTGCGCCAATAGTGTTTCCTTCTTCTATTTTCTTGGTGACTGATGTTCTGATTTTTGATGTCGATATGCCACTGTTGCTCTTCCTGCCGTGGGTGTTTCTCGCGCGAGTGGGAAGGCGCACCTGGTTGTCCTCCCTGGGAAAATCATTTATAGCTTTGATGACTGAGGCAGCTAAGGTTTTGTTTCTCCTTGCAAGGGTGGCTAGACATATGTTGCCAAACATTAGGAGGTTGTGCCATGCTTGGGTCGTTCCAGGAGAGTCGTTGATATATATATATATATATATATATATATATATATATATATATATATATATATATATATATATATATATATATATATATATATATATATATATATATATATGTATATATATATATATATATATGCAACAATGATCACAAAAACACTGATCCAAGTATGCAGAATAACATCTATTTTTCTATTTTTCATATGTGGTTAATCTGCATATATATATATATATATATATATATATATATATATATATATATATATATATATATATATATATATATATATATATATATATATATTATTAAATATGACCAAAAAAGTAAGATTAATAATTCTAACACGAATTTTCTCAATCTTTCGTACATTTCTTTTCACTGTTGGAGGTAAATCAAAAATCAATTCTCCAAAATTCATTTTTATTTCTAGTCTGACGCGACACGAGCGCGTTTCGTAAAACTTATTACATTTTCAAAGACTTTAGTTCACAAATACACAACTGAATAGAACTTACGCATCTCCGATTTTATATCTACATTTGAGTGAGGTGGAAGGGGTGATGTGGCATTAACACAAGACAGAACAAGATGTGGCATTAATAGGGTATTAATTTCATCAACACAAGACAGAACAAGAGTATTAATAGGGTATTAATTTTATCAACACAAGACAGAACACGAAACAATGGATATTGAATAGAAGTGTTTGTAGAAAGCCTATTGGTCCATATTTCTTGATGCTTCTATATTGGAGCGGAGTCTTGAGGTGGGTAGAATATAGTTGTGCAATAATTGGCTGTTGATTGCTGGTGTTGACTTCTTGATGTGTAGTGCTCGCAAACGTCAAGCCGCCTGCTATCGCTGTATCTATCGATGATTTCTGTGTTGTTTACTAGGATTTCTCTGGCGATGGTTTGGTTGTGGGAAGAGATTATATGTTCCTTAATGGAGCCCTGTTGCTTATGCATCGTTAAACGCCTAGAAAGAGATGTTGTTGTCTTGCCTATATACTGGGTTTTTTGGAGCTTACAGTCCCCAAGAGGGCATTTGAAGGCATAGACGACGTTAGTCTCTTTTAAAGCGTTCTGTTTTGTGTCTGGAGAGTTTCTCATGAGTAGGCTGGCCGTTTTTCTGGTTTTATAGTAAATCGTCAGTTGTATCCTCTGATTTTTGTCTGTAGGGATAACGTTTCTATTAACAATATCTTTCAGGACCCTTTCCTCCGTTTTATGAGCTGTGGAAAAGAAGTTCCTGTAAAATAGTCTAATAGGGGGTATAGGTGTTGTGTTAGTTGTCTCTTCAGAGGTTGCATGGCTTTTCACTTTCCTTCTTATGATGTCTTCGACGAAACCATTGGAGAAGCCGTTATTGACTAGGACCTGCCTTACCCTACAGAGTTCTTCATCGACTTGCTTCCATTCTGAGCTGTGGCTGAGAGCACGGTCGACATATGCGTTAACAACACTCCTCTTGTACCTGTCTGGGCAGTCGCTGTTGGCATTTAGGCACATTCCTATGTTTGTTTCCTTAGTGTAGACTGCAGTGTGGAAGCTGCAGCTTAGGATGGGAAGCTGCCCTTTCTAGATGTAACAGTCATGGAAAAGGGCGGAGGTTTCCACACTGCAGTCTACAGTAAGGAAACAAACATAGGAATGTGCCTAAATGCCAACAGCGACTGCCCAGACAGGTACAAGAGGAGTGTTGTTAACGCATATGTCGACCGTGCTCTCAGCCACAGCTCAGAATGGAAGCAAGTCGACGAAGAACTCTGTAGGGTAAGGCAGGTCCTAGTCAATAACGGCTTCTCCAATGGTTTCGTCGAAGACATCATAAGAAGGAAAGTGAAAAGCCATGCAACCTCTGAAGAGACAACTAACACAACACCTATACCCCCTATTAGACTATTTTACAGGAACTTCTTTTCCACAGCTCATAAAACGGAGGAAAGGGTCCTGAAAGATATTGTTAATAGAAACGTTATCCCTACAGACAAAAATCAGAGGATACAACTGACGATTTACTATAAAACCAGAAAAACGGCCAGCCTACTCATGAGAAACTCTCCAGACACAAAACAGAACGCTTTAAAAGAGACTAACGTCGCCTATGCCTTCAAATGCCCTCTTGGGGACTGTAAGCTCCAAAAAACCCAGTATATAGGCAAGACAACAACATCTCTTTCTAGGCGTTTAACGATGCATAAGCAACAGGGCTCCATTAAGGAACATATAATCTCTTCCCACAACCAAACCATCGCCAGAGAAATCCTAGTAAACAACACAGAAATCATCGATAGATACAGCGATAGCAGGCGGCTTGACGTTTGCGAGGCACTACACATCAAGAAGTCAACACCAGCAATCAACAGCCAATTATTGCACAACTATATTCTACCCACCTCAAGACTCCGCTCCAATATAGAAGCATCAAGAAATATGGACCAATAGGCTTTCTACAAACACTTCTATTCAATATCCATTGTTTCGTGTTCTGTCTTGTGTTGATGAAATTAATACCCTATTAATACTCATGTTCTGTCTTGTGTTGATGAAATTAATACCCTATTAATGCCACATCTTGTTCTGTCTTGTGTTAATGCCACATCACCCCTTCCACCTCACTCAAATGTAGATATAAAATCGGAGATGCGTAAGTTCTATTCAGTTGTGTATTTGTGAACTAAAGTCTTTGAAAATGTAATAAGTTTTACGAAACGCGCTCGTGTCGCGTCAGACTAGAAATAAAAATGAATTTTGGAGAATTGATTTTTGATTTACCTCCAACAGTGAAAAGAAATGTACGAAAGATTGAGAAAATTCGTGTTAGAATTATTAATCTTACTTTTTCGGTCATATTTAATAATATATGTCTACAGGAAAGACTGCTACCAAAATAAACTAATATATATATATATATATATATATATATATATATATATATATATATATATATATAATGTATATATATATATATATAATGTATATATATATATATATATATATATATATTTATATGTATATATATATATATATATATATATATATATATATATATATATATAAATATATATATATATATATATATATATATATATATATATATATATATATATATATATATATATATTTATATTTATATATATATATACAAATCATCGGAAATGTACAGGCGATGAGTCACAATAACGTGGCTGAAGTATGTTGACCAGACCACACACTAGAAATTGAAGGGACGACGACAATCGACTTGAGAATGGTCCAGGACGGACCGAAACGTCGTCGTCCCTTCAATTTCTAGTGTGTGGTCTGGTCAACATCGGAAATGTAGTTTGTCTAACAGCTTATGGACACATAAGTGTCCTTCATCAGAGATATTGAGAATGAGAAGAAAACGACGGGGGATGGGAACATTACAGTGAAGATAGGAAAAGTACCAGGAGGATGAGAACACTACCAGGAGGATGGGAACACTACCAGGAGGATGGGAACACTACCAGGAGGATGGAACACTACCAGGAGGATGGGAACACTACCAGGAGGATGGGAACACTACCAGGAGGATGGAACACTACCAGGAGGATGGAACACTACCAGGAGGATGGAACACTACCAGGAATGGGAACACTACCAGGAGGATGGGAACACTACCAGGAGGATGGAACACTACCAGGAGGATGGGAACACTACCAGGAGGATGGGAACACTACCAGGAGGATGGGAACACTACCAGGAGGATGGGAACACTACCAGGAGGATGGGAACACTACCAGGAGGATGGGAAACACTACCAGGAGGACTGGAACACTACCAGGAGGATGGGAACACTACCAGGAGGATGGGAACACTACCAGGAGGATGGGACACTACCAGGAGGATGGGAACACTACCAGGAGGATGGAACACTACCCAGGAGGATGGGAACACTACCAGGAGGATGGGAAACACTACCAGGAGGATGGGAACACTACAAGGAGGATGGAACACTACCAGGAGGATGGGAACACTACCAGAAGGATGGGAACACTACCAGGAGGATGGGAACACTACCAGGAGGATGGGAACACTACCAGGAGGATGGGAACACTACCAGGAGGATGGGAAACACTACCAGGAGGATGGAAAAGGGAAGGTAACACTACCAGGAGGATGGGAACACTACCAGGAGGATGGGAACACTACCAGGAGGATGGGGAACACTACCAGGCGGATGGGAACACTACCAGGAGGATGGAACACTACCAGGAGGATGGGAACACTACCAGGAGGATGGGAACACTACCAGGAGGATGGTAACACTACCAGGAGGATGAGGAACACATAACCCAGGAGGATGGGAACACTACTCAGGAGGATGGAACACTACCAGGAAGATGAGAACACTACCAGGAGGATGGGGAACACTACCAAGGAGGATGGGAAACTACTACCAGAGATGGGAACATACCAGAGGATGGAACACTACCAGGAGGATGGGAACACTACCAGGAGGATGGGAACACTACCAGGAGGATGGGAACACTACCAGAGAATGGGAACACTACCAGGAGGATGGAACACTACCAGGAGAATGGGAACACTACCAGGAGGATGGGAACACTACCAGGAGGATGGGAACACTACCAAGGAGGATGAGGAACACTACCAGGAGGATGAGAACACTACCAGGAGGATGGGAACACTACAGGAGATGGGAACACTACCAGGAGGATGGGAACACTACCAGGAGGATGGGAACCCTACCAGGAGGATGGGAACACTACCAGGAGGATGGGAACACTACAGGAGGATGGGAACACTACCAGGAGGATGGGAACACTACCAGGAGGATGGGAACACTACCAGGAGGATGGGAACACTACCAGGAGGATGGGAACACTACCAGGAGGATGGGAACACTACCAGGAGGATGGGAACACTACCAGGAGGATGGGAACACTACCAGGAGGATGGGAACACTACCAGGAGGATGGGAACACTACCAGGAGGATGGGAACACTACCAGGAGGATGGGAACACTACCAGGAGGATGGGAACACTACCAGGGAGGATGGGAACACTACCAGGAGGATGGGAACACTACCAGGAGGATGGGAACACTACCAGGAGGATGGAGAACACTACCAGGAGGATGGGAACACTACCAGGAGGATGGGAACACTACCAGGAGGATGGGAACACTACCAGGAGGATGGGAACACTACCAGGAGGATGGGAACACTACCAGGAGGATGGGAACACTACCAGGAGGATGGGAACACTACCAGGAGGATGGGAACACTACCAGGAGGATGGGAACACTACCAGGAGGATGGGAACACTACCAGGAGGATGGGAAACACTACCAGGAGGATGGGAACACTACCAGGAGGATGGGAACACTACCAGGAGGATGGAACACTACCAGGAGGATGGGAACACTACCAGGAGGATGGGAACACTACCAGGAGGATGGGAACACTACCAGGAGGATGGGAACACTACCAGGAGGATGGGAACACTACCAGGAGGATGGGAACACTACCAGGAGGATGGGAACACTACCAGGAGGATGGGAACACTACCAGGAGGATGGGAACACTACCAGGAGGATGGGAACACTACCAGGAGGATGGGAACACTACCAGGAGGATGGGAACACTACCAGGAGGATGGGAACACTACCAGGAGGATGGGAACACTACCAGGAGGATGGGAACACTACCAGGAGGATGGGAACACTACCAGGAGGATGGGAACACTACCAGGAGGATGGGAACACTACCAGGAGGATGGGAACACTACCAGGAGGATGGAACACTACCAGGAGGATGGGAACACTACCAGGAGGATGGGAACACTACCAGGAGGATGGGAACACTACCAGGAGGATGGGAACACTACCAGGAGGATGGGAACACTACCAGGAGGATGGGAACACTACCAGGAGGATGGGAACACTACCAGGAGGATGGGAACACTACCAGGAGGATGGGAACACTACCAGGAGGATGGGAACACTACCAGGAGGATGGGAACACTACCAGGAGGATGGGAACACTACCAGGAGGATGGGAACACTACCAGGAGGATGGGAACACTACCAGGAGGATGAGAACACTACCAGGAGGATGGGAACACTACCAGGAGGATGGGAACACTACCAGGAGGATGGGAACACTACCAGGAGGATGGGAACACTACCAGGAGGATGGGAACACTACCAGGAGGATGGGAACACTACCAGGAGGATGGGAACACTACCAGGAGGATGGGAACACTACCAGGAGGATGGGAACACTACCAGGAGGATGGGAACACTACCAGGAGAATGGAACACTACCAGGAGGATGGGAACACTACCAGGAGGATGGGAACACTACCAGGAGGATGGGAACACTACCAGGAGGATGGGAACACTACCAGGAGGATGGGAACACTACCAGGAGGATGGGAACACTACCAGGAGGATGGAACACTACCAGGAGGATGGGAACACTACCAGGAGGATGGGAACACTACCAGGAGGATGGGAACACTACCAGGAGGATGGGAACACTACCAGGAGGATGGGAACACTACCAGGAGGATGGGAACACTACCAGGAGGATGGGAACACTACCAGGAGGATGGGAACACTACCAGGAGGATGGGAACACTACCAGGAGGATGGGAACACTACCAGGAGGATGGGAACACTACCAGGAGGATGGGAACACTACCAGGAGGATGGGAACACTACCAGGAGGATGGGAACACTACCAGGAGGATGGGAACACTACCAGGAGGATGGGAACACTACCAGGAGGATGGGAACACTACCAGGAGGAATGGGAACACTACCAGGAGGATGGGAAACACTACCAGGAGGATCGATGAAACCACTGACCAGGAGGATGGGACACTACCAGGGAGGGATGGGAAACACTACCAGGAGGATGGGAACACTACCAGGAGGATGGGAACACTACCAGGAGGATGGGAAACACTACCAGAGGAGTGGGAACACTACCAGGAGGATGGGAACACTACCGGAGGATGGGAACACTACCAGGAGGATGGGAAACACTACCAGGAGGATGGGAACACTACCAGGCAGGATGGGGAACACTACCAGGAGGATTGGAGAACACTACCAGGAGGAGGGCATACCAGGAGGATGGAACACTACCAGGAGGATAGGGGAACACTACCAGGAGGATGGGAACACTACCTAGGAACGGCATGGAACACAACAGGAGGATGGAAAAACACGACCATGGAGTATGGGAACCACTACCAGGAGGAATGGGAAACACTAACAGGAGGATGGGAACACTACCAAGAAGGAGGGAACACTACCACGTATGGGGATGGAGAACATCTACCACAGGATGGGAACACTACCACGGAGGATAGGGAACCCTACCCAAAGGAGGATGGGAAACACTCAACCTAGGAGGATGGGAACACTACCAGGAGGATGGAACACTACCAGGAGGATGGGAACACTACCAGGAGGATGGGAACACTACCAGGAGGATGGGAACACTACCAGGAGGATGGGAACACTACCAGGAGGATGGGAACACTACCAGGAGGATGGGAACACTACCAGGAGGATGGGAACACTACCAGGAGGATGGGAACACTACCAGGAGGATGGGAACACTACCAGGAGGATGGGAACACTACCAGGAGGATGGGAACACTACCAGGAGGATGGGAACACTACCAGGAGGATGGAACACTACCAGGAGGATGGGAACACTACCAGGAGGATGGGAACACTACCAGGAGGATGGGAACACTACAACACTACCAGGAGGATGGGAACACTACCAGGAGGATGGGAACACTACCAGGAGGATGGGAACACTACCAGGAGGATGGGAACACTACCAGGAGGATGGGAACACTACCAGGAGGATGGGAACACTACCAGGAGGATGGGAACACTACCAGGAGGATGGAACACTACCAGGAGGATGGGAACACTACCAGGAGGATGGGAACACTACCAGGAGGATGGGAACACTACCAGGAGGATGGGAACACTACCAGGAGGATGGGAACACTACCAGGAGGATGGGAACACTACCAGGAGGATGGGAACACTACCAGGAGGATGGGAACACTACCAGGAGGATGGGAACACTACCAGGAGGATGGGAACACTACCAGGAGGATGGTAACACTACCAGGAGGATGGGAACACTACCAGGAGGATTGTAACACTACCAGGAGAATGGGAACACTACCAGGAGGATGGGAACACTACCAGGAGGATGGGAACACTACCAGCAGGATGGGAACACTACCAGGAGGATGGGAACACTACCAGGAGAATGGGAACACTACCAGGAGAATGGGAACACTACCAGGAGGATGGGAACACTACTAGGAGGATGGGAACACTACCAGGAGTATGGGAACACTACCAGGAGGATGGGAACACTACCAGGAGAATGGGAACACTACCAAGAGGATGGGAACACTACCAGTAGGATGGGAACACTACCACGAGGATGAGAACACTACCACGAGGATAGGAACACTACCAGGAGGATGGGAACACTACTAGGAGGATGGGAACACTACCAGGAGGATGGGAACACTACCAGGAGGATGGGAACACTACCAGGAGGATGGGAACACTACCAGGAGGATGGGAACACTACCAGGAGGATGGGAACACTACCAGGAGGATGGGAACACTACCAGGAGGATGGGAACACTACCAGGAGGATGGGAACACTACCAGGAGGATGGGAACACTACCAGGAGGATTGTAACACTACCAGGAGGATGGGAACACTACCAGGAGGATGGGAACACTACCAGGAGGATGGGAATACTACCAGGAGGATGGGAACACTACCAGGAGGATGGGAACACTACCAGGAGGATGGGAACACTACCAGGAGGCTGGGAACACTACCAGGAGGATGGGAACACTACCAGGAGGATGGGAACACTACCAGGAGGATGGGAACGCTACCAGGAGAATGGGAACACTACCAGGAGGATGGGAACACTACCAGGAGGATGGGAACACTACCAGGAGGATGGAAACACTACCAGGAGGATGGGAACACTACCAGGAGGATGGGAACACTACCAGGAGGATGGGAACACTACCAGGAGGATGGGAACACTACCAGGAGGATGGGAACACTACCAGGAGGATGGGAATACTACCAGGAGGATGGGAACACTACCAGGAGGCAGGGAACACTACCAGGAGGATGGGAACACTATCAGGAGGATGGGAACACTACCAGGAGGATGGGAACACTACCAGGAGGATGGGAACACTACCAGGAGGATGGGAACACTACCAGGAGGATGGGAACACTACCAGGAGGATGGTAACACTACCAGGAGGATGGGAACACTACCAGGAGGATGGGAACACTACCAGGAGGATGGGAACACTACCAGGAGGATGGGAACACTACCAGGAGGATGGGAACACTACCAGGAGGATGGGAACACTACCAGGAGGATGGGAACACTACCAGGAGGATGGGAACACTACCAGGAGGATGGGAACACTACCAGGAGGATGGGAACACTACCAGGAGGATGGGAACACTACCAGGAGGATGGTAACACTACCAGAAGGATGGGAACACTACCACGAGGATGAGAACACTACCACGAGGATGGGAACACTACCAGGAGGATGGGAACACTACCAGGAGGATGGGAACACTACCACGAGGATGAGAACACTACCACGAGGGTGAGAACACTACCAGGAGGATGGGAACACTACCAGGAGGATGGGAACACTACCAGGAGGATGGGAACACTACCAGGAGGATGGGAACACTACCAGGAGGATGGGAACACTACCAGGAGGATGGGAACACTACCAGGAGGATGGGAACACTACCAGGAGGATGAGAACACTACCAGGAGGATGGGAACACTACCAGGAGGATGGGAACACTACCAGGAGGATGGTAAAACTACCAGGAGGATGGGAACACTACCAGGAGGAAGGGAACACTACCAGGAGGATGGGAACACTACCAGGAGGATGGGAACACTACCAGGAGGATGGGAGCACTACCAGGAGGATGGGAACACTACCAGGAGGATGGTAACACTACCAGGAAGATGGGAACACTACCAGGAGGATGGGAACACTACCAGGAGGATGGGAACACTACCAGGAGGATGGGAACACTACCAGGAGGATGGGAACACTACCAGGAGGATGGGAACACTACCAAGAGGATGGGAACAGTACCAGGAGGATGGGAACACTACCAGGAGGATGGGGACACTACCAGGAGGATGGGAACACTACCAGGAGGATGGGAACACTACCAGGAGGCTGGGAACACTACCAGGAGGATGGGAACACTACCAGGAGGATGGGAACACTACCAGGAGGATGGGAACACTACCAGGAGGATGGGAACACTACCAGGAGGATGGGAACACTACCAGGAGGATGGGAACACTACCAGGAGGATGGGAACACTACCAGGAGGATGGGAACACTACCAGGAGGATGGGAACACTACCAGGAGGATGGGAACACTACCAGGAGGATGAGAACACTACCAGGAGGATGGAAACACTACCAGGAGGATGGGAACACTACCAGGAGGATGGTAAAACTACCAGGAGGATGGGAACACTACCAGGAGGATGGTAAAACTGCCAGGAGGATGGGAACACTACCAGGAGGATGGGAACACTACCAGGAGGATGGGAACACTACCAGGAGGATGGGAACACTACCAGGAGGATGGGAACACTACCAGGAGGATGGGAACACTACCAGGAGGATGGGAACACTACCAGGAGGATGGGAACACTACCAGGAGGATGGGAACACTACCAGGAGGATGGGAACACTACCAGGAGGATGGGAACACTACCAGGAGGATGGGAACACTACCAGGAGGATGGGAACACTACCAGGAGGATGGGAACACTACCAGGAGGATGGGAACACTACCAGGAGGATGGGAACACTACCAGGAGGATGGGAACACTACCAGGAGGATGGGAACACTACCAGGAGGATGGGAACACTACCAGGAGGATGGGAACACTACCAGGAGGATGGGAACACTACCAGGAGGATGGGAACACTACCAGGAGGATGGGAACACTACCAGGAGGATGGGAACACTACCAGGAGGATGGGAACACTACCAGGAGGATGGGAACACTACCAGGAGGATGGGAACACTACCAGGAGGATGGGAACACTACCAGGAGGATGGGAACACTACCAGGAGGATGGGAATACTACCAGGAGGATGGGAACACTACCAGGAGGATGGGAACACTACCAGGAGGATGGGAACACTACCAGGAGGATGGGAACACTACCAGGAGGATGGGAACACTACCAGGAGGATTGGAACACTACCAGGAAGATGGGAACACTACCAGGAGGATGGGAACACTACCAGGAGGATGGGAACACTACCAGGAGGATGGGAACACTACCAGGAGGATGGTAACACTACCAGGAGGATGGGAACACTACCAGGAGGATGGGAACACTACCAGGAGGATGGGAACACTACCAGGAGGCTGGGAACACTACCAGGAGGATGGGAACACTACCAGGAGGATGGGAACACTACCAGGAGGATGGGAACACTACCAGGAGGATGGGAACACTACCAGGAGGATGGGAACACTACCAGGAGGATGGGAACACTACCAGGAGGACGGGAACACTACCAGGAGGATGGGAACACTACCAGGAAGATGAGAACACTACCAGGAGGATGGGAACACTACCAGGAAGATGAGAACACTACCAGGAGGATGGGAACACTACCAGGAGGATGGGAACACTACCAGGAAGATGGGAACACTACCAGGAGGATGAGAACACTACCAGGAGGATGGGAACACTACCAGGAGGATGAGAACACTACCAGGAGGATGGGAACACTACCATGAGGATGGGAACACTACCAGGAGGATGAGAACACTACCATGAGGATGGGAACACTACCAGGAGGATGAGAACACTACCAGGAGGATGGGAACACTACCAGGAGGATGAGAACACTACCAGGAGAATGGGAACACTACCATGAGGATGGGAACACTACCATGAGGATGAGAACACTACCAGGAGGATGGGAACACTACCATGAGGATGAGAACACTACCAGGAGGATGAGAACACAATTTTATATTCATTTATTGTGTGTTCATGAGGCTTTTCTTTAACCTTTCATCCTTATTCTCTGACCGCTTAATCCTCTTTGACCTTTCCTGTTTCTGGTAATCCTTTCCCTAGAGATGGGTTGGTCAGGTTCCAGGTGTTGGCCTACATCCTCTCTCTCTTTCTCTAGTCAGTCTGGTGTTGACAAAGGCTCTAACAGGCCTAAACGTTCACCTCTCTTTCCCATTTCTTTGTGGTTTTTCCGCATATATATATGTGTATATATATATATATATATATATTATATATATATATATGTCGTACCTAGTAGCCAGAACGCACTTCTCGGCCTACTATGCAAGGCCCGATTTGCCTAATAAGCCAAGTTTTCATGAATTAATTGTTTTTCGACTACCTAACCTAACCTAACTTTTTCGGCTACCTAACATAACTTCACCTATAAAGGTAGGTTAGGTTAGGTAGGGTTGGTTAGGTTCGGTCATATATCTACGTTAATTTTAACTCCAATAAAAAAAAATTTACCTCATACATAACGAAATGGGTAGCTTTATCATTTCATAAGAAAAAAATTAGAGAAATTATAATAATTCAGGAAAACTTGGCTTATTAGGCAAATCGGGCCTTGCATAGTAGGCTGAGAAGTGCGTTCTGGCTACTAGGTACGACATATATATTATATATATATATATATATATATATATATATATATATATATATATATATATATATATATATATATATATATATATATATATATATATATATGTATATATACATATATTGTGACGGAAAAGTGTAGAAGTGTAGGTATTCGGCAGTCCTCCTAATGGCTGGTGTCAATGCCTATCACATTTTAGAAAGAAATGATCGACTGCTTGGCTGTTGTCTGTAGTAAAGTAAGGGAACACACGCAAAACACATAGTATGAACAATGAAACTTTAATTAACTTTAAAAATTATGAATAAGACAATTCCTTGGCTATGTACAGTGCAAACAAACAAGTCAAAAAATATAACATAAAAATTAAGAACAAGGGTGAACTTACTCTACAAATAAAATAAAGACAAAAAGAATGATTAAACAGGTGCTGAGATTATAGCGCTAGCTGGGAACCTCCTCCAATAAACAGAGCGTATATCATTTGGTTGTTAACAGCTTGAGAGCACAAGGATATTCTAACTTCAATGGCTGGTTCAAGCCCAGACATCGACTTGGTAGAGAGCGCTGAGGTGCAGAGGTGCAGGTGTGCAGTCGGCGGGTCACCAATCAGAAGCAGGCAGACTGGAATGGTAGTTTGCTGGTTGACGACGGTGGCGAGCCGGCATGGAGGCAGTGTGGAATGGGGGGAGTTTAGGGTACGTTTGTCTCCTGGTCAAAACATTTTGTGCTACTGGTAGACGTATCTTGAAGGTAGCATCTTAGTGTTGTATATATGTAAGTAACTTTACGTAGGGAAGAGTAGGCACAATCTCTCTTGAAAGAGATTACTGTCACAACTCTCCCCCGAAGCCTGCTCTAATGGGTCAAGTTACTTCTTCTGATGGTAGAGTGGTATGTGTAGCTGCCTCTACCTCATAGACTCTGGAGAGGGCGTCTGCTATGATGTTGTCAGAACCCTTGATGTAGAAGATCTCCAGGTTGAAATCCTGCAGATACAAAGCCTATCGTAGAAGTCGTTGATTGGTGAATTGGGCTTGCTGCAAGAAGTGTAGGGGATTGTGGTCCGAGTTGATGGTGGTAGACCGAGCAACTTGTAGGTACGATGCAAAGTGCTGCAACTTGAGGACGATGGAGAGAAGTTCCTTTTCGATAGTGCTGTAGTTCTTCTGGTGAGGTTTTAACTTGTAGTTGTAGTAGCTAACAGGTAGAACCTTCTCGCCTCGTTGTTGAATCAGGACGCCCCCGATGCCGGTAACACTGGCGTTGACATGGAGGATGAAAGGCTTCGTGATATCTGGCGAGGCGAGAATAGGATTAGAACAGAGCAGAGATTCAAGTTGTTCAAAAGCAATGGTTTGCTGAATGGTCCAATGATGCCGTTTCTTGGGGCTGGTTAAAGTGATCAATTGTGTCGCTACCGTACTAAAATTCTTCACAAACCTACGGTAGTAGGAGGCAAGACCAAGGACGCGCAGGAGCTGCTTCCTGGTGGTAGGCTGTGGGTAATGCTGGATGGCTTGAGTGTGTATGTTTAACGGAGCTATGCTGCCACTACCTATCACATGACCAAGATAACGCACTTTACCTTTAGCAAAGGTGGACTTGCCCAAGTTGATGGTGAGGCCGGCTGTCAGGAGCTTGGCAAACAATCGTTGCAGCTGGAGCAGATGTTCGTTCCAGGTGTTAGTTGCCACAACGATATCATCCAAGTAGGCGTAGGTGTGATCTAAGCCATGGATAACGCGGTTGACAGCTCGCTGGAAGGTGGCCGGGGCATTACACAGTCCAAATGGAAGGCGTTCGTATCTGTAAAGGCCAAAAGGAGTGGTGAAGGCAGATATTTCCTTAGCTCGCTCTGACAAACACACTTGGTAGTATCCCTTGAGTAAGTCTAGTTTAGATAACTACCGAGCATTACCAATGGCATCAAGGATGTCATCTATTCTAGGTAATGGGTAAGCATCCTTGACAGTCACAAGATTCAATTTCCTGTAGTCGGTACACAGCCTCACTTTACCGTGCAGTTTTGGCACCAAGATGCAGGGTGAGGCCCAAGGGGGACTCACAAGGGGTGGCCATCCCATGATCCAGAAGGTACTGTACTTCAGCACGCATAACTTCCTTTTTGCTCGGCTGATACAGTAGAATGGTTGACGAATCGGCCGGGTATCAGGGAGCAGCTGGATGTCATGCTGAACCACATTAAACTCCTTTGGATAATCGCTGAACAACTTCTGATGTTCCTTGAAGATTCTAATGAGAGGAGCACTATTACTGTCCTGCAAATAGGTATGAAGATCAGTTAGGATTTCTGAGTTGGAAGGCACTGACTCAGTGTTAGTGCTTTCGGGAGGAGAAGCAGGGAAGGTCTCACTGTGGAGGTATGGACCTTTAAATGTGGATAATGATACTAACACAGTGGGGGGGAGTACCTTGATACTGCTTCAGGAGGTTGATGTGGCACAACTGGGTCTTCCGCCGCCTATCTGGAGTCTCAAGAACGTAGTTGTGGTTGTTTCTGCACTCCTTGATGCGGTAGGGTCCTGAAAACTTGTTTTGCAATGGAGAACCTGGGATAGGAAAATATGCCAACACGAAGTCTCCTGGTTTAAATTTCCTTATTTTGCTGCATTGGTCAAAATGAGTCTTCATCCTCTCCTGAGCTTTCAATAGATTGTCATTAGCAAATTTACGTACTCCCTCTAGAAGGTGTTTTATGTTTTGAAGAAACTGGGGCACATTCTGAGGGTCACTGAAGGTGACATTACATAGAGAGTCTTTAAAAGCTTTGAGAGGAGTACGGCACTTACGTCCGTAGAGCATCTCATAAGGAGATACTCCTAGAGACTCATTAGGGAGACTTCTAAAAATGCACATGATGAGGTCAAGTTGTTTATCCCAGTCCTTCAAGGTTTCATTGCAAAATTTTTTTAGGAGTGCTTTAATAGTCTGATGACTACGTTCAAGAGAACCCTGTGAAGCAGGATGATAGGGGCTGGACAATACCTGAGTGGTGTTGAACTCTTCCAGTGTCTTCTTGAAGAGATCACTGGTGAAGTTGGTGCCACAGTCACTTTGAACCTCTCTTGGAAATCCATACTGGGTGAAGATCTTCAATAGTTGTTTCACCACAGTAGCAGCCGTAATGTTCTTTACTGGAACTGCTATGGGGAATCTGGTGGTAGGACACAGGATAGTTAGTATATAGACGTTGCCAGAACTGGTCCGGGGTAAACGACCAACACAGTCTATGATGAGTCTGTGAAAAGGTTCTGCAGGTACCTGGATAGGAGTCAATGGAGCTTTGGGAATAGAGATGCTAGGTTTACCTGCCATCTGACATGTATGACACTGTTGCGCGTAACTTTTGACGTCTTTAACCATACCTGGCCAGTAGTAGTCTTGTCTGATTCTGTGATAGGTTTTGTTAAAACCATAGTGAGAAAGTGCTCCGTGGGCCAGGTGTAGAATATCGGGCCGTAGGCTGGTGGGAACCACTAGTTGTTCGACATTTGCCCAATCGTCATCCTCCTTCAGCTTACTGGGTCTGTACCTGCGGTAGAGCAACTGATTCTCTAGGAAGAACCCAGGGATACTGTCAGGTTGAGTCTCAGCCTGGAAGAATAATGGTGTTAATGAAGGATCCTCCCTCTGTAACTTACGGAACTCAAACATAGTAAGATTCGGTGGTAGATTCTGATGGTCTTGAGGGACAGCGGGTGCAGTAGAGTCAGCTGGTTGCGGGCGTGCAGCTTGTGCACAAGTGGTCACCAAAACCGGAGGAGAAACTTCATCAATTTCTTGGACCTTTGCTGGAACATACTTAAATATGGGATTGTCTACTACAGTGTTAAACACCTGGGGTTTGTCCATGATGATCAGGTTGGAAGGTTGCAGATCTTCTGCCAAGTCATTGCTCAGGAGAAGTTGCACTCCAGACATGGGAAAAGGCTTTTTCCTGATGGCGACTTGGACTTCACCGGTCACGAAAGGACAATCCAGGTGGACTTTGGCGAGTGGATACGGAGTGGTAGCAGTGAGGTCAGTGATAAGGACGGTTTCCCCGGTGTAGGTGACGTTAGGCACAGCCGATTTCAATATTATTGACTGAAGAGCCGCTGTGTCCCTCAACATCTTCAATTTGAAACGTCCCTCCGAATCTGTACTGTTGGCAGAGACAGTTCCAGGATATAGGTGTTTGCTGAAGAGAGAAAGATCATTAACAAGAACACCAACATTCATCACAGGCTTACAGGACTTAGGAGGAGTCGGTTTGGGTTTAGTTGTTTCATTGTTGCCTTTGTATTGAGCTTTACCACATTTATCCATGGTATGTCCATAGGGCTTGCAATACTTACAATACAAATGAGAGCTCGCTTGATCGGTACTCACTTTATCATAACTATACCAAGACTTCTTACTGGGAGGTTGATCTGGTGTTAGCCGATGGATGAGGCTGTAGGTGTCAGCCGACTTCGCACATCTGATGTAGTCGGTTTCTTCTTTGTCTGCTAAATATAAACGGACGGAAGGGGGAACACGTCTAAAGAATTCTTCAACTAGAATGAGGTTGATGAATTAGGAAAATGTAGACATGTGCTGCTTCCAGCCATTTCATGAAATATCTTTTCTTTGTATTGACAAATTCTAAAAAGGTGGTGGTACTTGCCTTTTGATAATCACGGAATTTTCGTCTGTAGCTTTCGGTGGAGAGAAGGTAGGCGTTCAAAACTGCTTGCTTATGGGTCTGGTAGTCATTCTCAGACGCTAAGGTACTGAGAGTAACTGCAGCTCTACCTGTGAGATGCACTCTGAGAAGGGTAGACCATTGATCTGCAGGCCAGCTAAGTTTTTTAACTAGGGTCTCAAAAGTGGTGTAAAATAAATCGATCTTTGTCTCATCGAATGGTGGCATTAACTTACTTGCATGGGAGACATTGAAACTTACGGGAAGACTAGCGGTAGCTTGTTGGCGCTGAGTGTGGTGTGTAGTTTCCAACGTGAGTTCTTGTTGACGACATGCTAGAGCCATATCAGCTTGCTTCTTATCATGCTCGCGTTGCATCTCCAGGTGACGTTGTCTTCCTTCAAGCTGTACTCGTTCACGCTCTTGGAGTAGGGCCGTCTCTTCTTTCTTTAGGGCCATCTCGCGTTCCTTTAGGGCCACCTCGCATTTTTGTTGTTCTTTCTTTAGGGCCACCTCACGTTCTTGTTCTTCTTTCCTTAGGGCCGCCTCTTCTTTCTTTAGGGCCATCTCGCGTTCCCTTATCTGGAGAGCTTCTTTTCGTTGTTGTCGCTCAATGTTTGCTAGTTCGAGCTTCAATTTCATAGCCGCCAGAGCATGTTTATCTTCAATAGAAGAGTTTTCGTGAGCTTCAAAGTCTATCTTCCCTTCATCTAAGAGATAATCCAAGATTAAATTATGCAAGTCATTTGTGTTGGCTCCAGGGGGAGCATCTAGTTGATACTCGTGTGCAAGAGTTTGTAATTCGGTCTTCCAGGCACGACTTAAGTTCCCTACTTCACTTGCTGGATCCCTACAAAATGCTGCGAGACTAAACATTTTGAAAATAGCAAATATATATACAACGAATATACTAGTGATAATGTAAATGTCAGTAACAGGATGACGTGGCAACTGGTAACTATCCTGTGGTAATTTAAAAGTTAACAATTAACGTTAATCTTAGTATGGTAAATGATTAGTCAATCAAAATCGCAGGAAATCTTGTACCCGGTACTCAATGTAAGAGAATAAGGGCAAGAAAATCCTACTAAATAAATGAAACCGATAGTTTCTAAAACAAATGAAACATTTAATTGTTTCAAAAGTGAATAAGGTAGTCCAAGAATGTAGGGATACCTTGCCGAGTCTCTATAGGACAGAAGCAAGGGTTTTCCTACTAAATGAAATATGATATTTACAGAATTAGCGATCTTTGTGCTCTGAAAAAAGAAAGCTAATTCCCTACCTAAGTAAATATCATCATCTCTGACCGACGTGTTGGGGTGCGAGTGTCAACTGATGACGAAAACTGCTGTTGAGGTCCCAACTCAACAGCGTAATCCGTGCTAGAGAAACTATGGCCCTCTGTATCCTCCTTTGGTCGGATTGCAGAAGATAGGGTGCTTTGACCCGAAGACAAATCAAAGTACCAGGGTACCAAAATGATGATCTGCCGGAATGTGAGAAATATCCTAGGGACAAAAGGTGGAATACACGAGTAATAACACTGAGAGAGGGATGACCAATTAAAAGAATGACTGCGGTCTACAGTCACCACGTAATCCAAAGTTATCCAACACTCACAAAATGCTACCCTCGGAATGCACAAAATACACAGCACCATATAAATATTAAAAGTAATGAAATATTGAAAAGCAACTGTATCAAAGCCAAGTACACTTACCACGAATTGAGGTTCTGGTACTAGTACCTGAGTGAAGCTCCTTGGGCAGGCCCCCATAAAAATGTGACGGGAAAGTGTAGAAGTGTAGGTATTCGGCAGTCCTCCTAATGGCTGGTGTCAATGCCTATCACATTTTAGAAAAAAATGATCGACTGCTTGGCTGTTGTCTGTGGTAAAGTAAGGGAAGACACGCAAAACACATAGTATGAACAATGAAACTTTAATTAACTTTAAAATTTATGAATAAGACAATTCCTTGGCTATGTACAGTGCAAACAAACAAGTCAAAAAATATAACACAAAAATTAAGAACAAGGGTGAACTTACTCTACAAATAAAATAAAGACAAAAGAATGATTAAACAGGTGCTGAGAATATAACACTAGCTGAGAACCTCCACCAATAAACAGAGCGTATATCAGTTGGTTGTTCACAGCTTGAGAGCACAAGGGTATTCTAACTTCAATGGCTGGTTCAAGCCCAGACATCGACTTGGTAGAGGGCGCTGAGGTGCAGAGGTGCAGGTGTGCAGTCGGCGGGTCACCAATCAGAAGCAGGCAGACTGGAATGGTAGTTTGCTGGTTGACGACGGTGGCGAGCCGGCATGGAGGGAGTGAGGAGTGTGGGGAGTTTAGGGTTCGTTTGCCTCCTGGTCAAAACGTTTTGTGCTACTGGTAGACGTATCTTGAAGGCAGCATCTTAGTGTTGTATATATATATAAGTAACTTTACATAGGGAAGAGCAGGCTCGATCTCTCTTGAAAGAGATTACCGTCACAATATATATATATATATATATATATATATATATATATATATATATATATATATATATATATATATATATATATATATATATATATATATATTGTGACGGAGTTCCCCCCCTTATAATTCTCCCACACCTGCAGTAAGAGTCATGTCTACTTTTCCCAAGCGTTCTCTACGTTGCAGGCTACAATTTGATATATGGGAGAGAGTGAAGTGTTCTCGGAGAGCCGAGAAATTTGTGAAATAGTAATATTTTGGCCTGTGGTATAGGCCCTTTAGGGAGCCTATACCACATGTTGGGGGTTTCACCTCTTCTATCCTTACTCTGGGGTGAGCAATAGTTATGCTCAAGGTCACTCACCGTAGCCCTGCGGGTCTTCACTCGATCCTCACGGCGCCACTGCACGCCAGGAGAGTCTCCCAGTCAATCTCAACGGCCTCTGATTAAGAAAGAGTGGGAACACGACTCGTTCACTTGACTGTCATGTGCCCTCCCCAACAATCGGGCTCTATGGTTAACCACAAGGTCACCAACTGGTGTTTTAGGTGGCCAGTAACACCATCAGTGGACTGGTGGAATTAGTGGTAGCCTTGGCAAGGTCACACTCAAAAGATCAGGAATCAGGCAGGTACTTATTGTTATCACTCTATGCTTTCAGTATAATATAGCCACAAGACCAATGGAGGGAATGATAAAAACACAAAGGTGATTTTGTATTTTACTTAAAATGTATGAAAGATGTCACAAGGCCAAACAATAATAAATAAATCAACTGATCCTGGCAGCGGCCGGTAATTCCCACGAATAGTATGCGATCACTAAGTGGCAACACCTCCCCTCCTCATCAAGTGTCAAGAACAGCTGATCGCCTGGCCTCTCCGCGCGAAAGCTTTGCTTGTTTTCTAGATTCACGCGCGCTGTTTCTTTAAATTCTCCAATATTACTAGAAACTCGCACACTCGATATTGGCACAAATAAACCGTATTACTTAGTTACACTGTACTCAGGCTCAAACAGTCTTTTCTACAATCAATGCTATAAGGACTCAATGTAATGGCTTTCACTGCCCTTCATTCAATGACATATTATAAAGTATTAACACTGGCGTTTTCAGTACTTTCTCTCGTGGGCGATAACGCAATAATTCACTGTACTCACGAATGATTAATCACTGAATGAACATAGACATTTATAGTGTATATAAATCAAACATCAATACATGGAAAATAAATAGTTTCTGGGCACGTAGCCTAACTTCCAAATACTGGCATAATATTATATATAATTTATCACTATATGTTCACATCAAAATCTGTAGAAAGATATACAATACACAGTAAATTTATCACTTGTTCCTGGTGCCTGTACACACCAATAATCAACATAAGTATTACAAGTACTCTTGATAGTACTGTCTAGCACACTGGTGCTTTACCGTGACATGGGTGAGACTTGCTCACGACATATAAAATCCTCAGGCTAGATAATATAGCCGAATAATATAGCTAACTAAAGGGGAATGGGGAGGGAACTAGAAACACCTACTTCAACCTATCCTCCGATGAGAGTCGAGATGTAGCTCCTGGTCCTCGTGTCGGGAACGCCCCCACACGACACATCGTCGTGTCCTACCAGAGCCTCTCGTCGTCAAAACGTTTAGCGCGTCGTCTCCGTGCCTCTTCACTGCAGGTCCGTCCTCCTTCTTGACTTCTTGAAGGGTTGGAGTCGGTCTCCTGGCCGTCGTCTTCTCCCAGCATGGCTGTCGCCTACGACTCAGCTACAGTCGTCCGGATTCCCAAATAGTCCTCTCCTTCCTCAGCTACCCAGTGGCTCTGTCAGCCACTACGCTGTCACAAACTGGTGAACTGCCACAGACGTCACATACGTCACTGCACGGCTTCACTGCTTCTTGCACAGTACCTGACTGGAGCGCTTGTTGCTCAAATAACCGTCAATTCCCTCTTCTGGTTCAACACATGAACTAGGGAAGACTTCTCAGAGTACTGGCGGACTTCAGGTGACGCGTAAATCCACGGGAGCGGGAAACAACTGTCAAACTGACAGGACCAATCGTCGCACGTCCGACCTCTTTGACGTGTCGTGTCTGACTGATGGCGCCAGCTCGGCGCGCTGGCCGGACCCCCTTCCTTTGTGACGTCACTTTCGCCACGGGAGGTTTTCATTGGCTCCCGGTGCCACATTGCTGTCGGTGACCAATCCGGTGCCACTGACGTCACATTGTTTTGGCGGGAAATCAGGGAGGCAAGCGCCATCTTGGCTCCCTAAAGGGCCTATACCACAGGCCAAAATATTACTATTTCACAAATTTCTCGGCTCTCCGAGAACACTTCACTCTCTCCCATATATCAAATTGTAGCCTGCAACGTAGAGAACGCTTGGGAAAAGTAGACATGACTCTTACTGCAGGCGTGGGAGAAATATAACGGGGGGAACTCCGTCACATACCCCCCCCCCCTTAAAATAAGAGTCATGTCTGGTTAGTGTATGCGGGATAGGGCCTCCGCTACTACGTTGTCCTTCCCCTTGATTTGCTTGATCTTGATCTTTGTCAGACTCTCAGTGTTGGTGAGATGGGTGCCGTCCGCCCTGGACCTCTTTCTTTCCTCCTCCGGGAGTTCTCGGTCCCCCTGTACACACACAGAACCGTCTTCCGCTGGGGTCCTCGGGTATTCGTTCCGTCCTGCCTGGCGGCTCTTCCTTCCACAGTGAAGAAAGGTTTTAGGTGGTCAACGTGACACACCTGTTTCTTTCGGGATTTGTCCGGCTTCCCAATCTCGTACGACACTGGACCCAACCGTCGCAGCACTCGGTATGGTCTCTCGAACCGCGTCTTTGTCACTCTACCTTTACCTGGTAGCACAACCGTTACTTGGGATCCGACCTGGAAATCCCTCTGCGCAGCTCTCCTGTCGTACCACTCCGACATCTTACGCTGCGCCTCCTTCAGGTGTTTCCCAGCCAGTTCCTTCGCTCTAGTGAGACGTTTTTTGAACTTCTGGACATATTTATTCACCGTTCCCACGGTCGCTCCTGGTGTCCATCGTTCCTTCATCATGGATAGCATGGCATATATAATATAGATAAATGGAAAGTAAGCCTTCTCAGGACCCACACGTCCTCCTTCGGCCTCACTAACCAATTCGGGGAACTCCTCCTGTTGTAACTCTCCGAGACGAGTGCGGTTTACCCCTAGAGAACTGGTGAGGGTCACCTGCAACTCACCATTCGGGCTACTTTCGCCCTCCGCTCGTTCTCTGGGTCCCACGCAGAGGTGATCTGTTCCCAGGCTGTCAGTCGTCTCCTCAGCCCCATCAGATCCACAACCTCCTTGTTCTTCGCGCTGTCTCGGCATTACAGCACAAACCGGGATCGCCACCGGTGCGATTCCCTTCTCATCCCCACAGGCGTTCAACTCTCCGCCTGCCTCCTTGTCTTGTTCTATGCACTCTTCGCCCTTCACGAGATGCGGGAGGACGTATCCTCCACATGCGTCATTCCCCAAGATGACCTGTGCCTCCATCTTGGGCATTGATGTACAGACTCCCACCACAAGGGTCTAGCAGCCATAATCGGAATCCAAAGTTACCTGGTGTAGGGGCACCCTCACTGGGCCTCCCACAGTGGTCACACTTGCCACCCCCACACTGGTACTCTTGTAACCCTCGGGGAACAGGGTTTCACTTACCAGGGTAAAGTCAGCCCCGGTGTCTCTTAGCATCTTCAAGGGGATGGGGTCTACGTCCCCCATCCTTACGGTTCCTTGACACATGAATGGGTGAACTTTCTTCTCCCCATTCAGCACGGGTTCATCCCGCACTCCCTTGGCCCTCTGGTCCTCGAACATCACTAAAGCAATGTGTCCCCGCTGCTTAGGGCGTCTGCATTCCCGCGCGACGTGTCCGATTATTCCGCAGTTGTAGCAGCGGACCCTCGGCGGAGACCATCCGCCACCGCTCGCCTTAGCACTGCCTCCAGAGGCCATCGCACCCTGTGTCTTTCTCGCCTCACTTGTCGTTTCCTTCGTTGCAGTAACAGTTCCCGAGCTTTCCGCTTGGTTCTCCTCTACCGGCTCTACAGCACCTTTTGATCCTCGGGTGTTCCAACTTGAGAGGTGGGACTTGGGAGAACTCGCTCCTGTCCTCCATCCATCCGTCCTTCTATAACTCCTATCGTTTCCGACGTATGCGGGTGGTCGGTGCTGTCCCTCTCGGCGTGGACGTAAGGCTTCTTCTAACATGTCGGCTCGGTCGGCTGCGGCCCTCAGGTCCTTTATGTCCGCCTCCTTTACCCTCATCCTGATCTCAGGAGGGAGCACGGACATAAACTTTTCCATGACCATTAGTTCCTTGACCTCTTCGGCCGACCCCGCTTCTTCAGAGTCCAGCCACTTAAGGAACTTTCTTTCCATGTCCCTCGCCGTCTCCGCATACGATTTTCCTGGTGACCGGGTACATTCTCTAAACCTCTTCCGGTAACACTCCGGCGTGAGCTTGAAGGAACGGAGCACAGCTCGTTTTACCGCATCGTAGTTAGAGCATTCTTGGAAGTCGAGCATAGTGAAGGCTTCGCGAGCTTCACCTGTGAGCCTCCCTTGGACCAACTCCGCCCACTCCGCCCTCGGCCACCTCTTCATAGCAGCAACTCTCTCAAAGTGATCGAAGAAACTTTCGGCTTCACTAGGCACAAAGACCGGCAGGTCTCGTTCCCTCACTCGTCGGTCTTCCTGTGGCGGTGGAGCAGGTGCACCTAGTCCTAGTTCAGCTCGCTTCAGCTCTATCTCCTTGTTGGCTTCTATTTCCAGTTGTCTCAGCCCAACTTCTCGCTCTTCACTGCGCTGCTGTGCTTCTCGCTCTTGTTCTTCCCGGCGTAGCTGTGCTTCTCGTTCTTGTTCTTCCCTGCGTAGCTGTGCTTCTCGTTCCTCACGCTTCATCTGTGCTTCTCGCTCCTCACGCTTCATCTGTGCTTCTCGCTCCTCACACTTCATCTGTGCTTCTCGCTCTTCTTGGCGCTGCTGCGCTTCTCGCTCTTCTTGGCGCTGCTGCGCTTCAGCTTCTCGCTCTTCTCTGCGCTGCTGTGCTTCTGCTTCTCGCTCTTCTCTGCGCTGCTGTGCTTCCAGCTGCAGCTTCATTATTTCCAGCTTAATGCTGTGCCTGCTGCCGCTGGATCCCCTGCTGCTTCCACCAATACTCAGGTGTTCACCCACACTGGCAGGTGTTTGGGGCCGTTCCTCCCCCAAAGCTTCATCTCGTGCCCGGAGCTGAGCCATTATCTCTAGTCTTCTTTCACCAACTCTGGCAGATTTCAGCTTTATTCCGAAATGATCCGCTATAGCCTGTAACTGTGCCTTGGTGCACTCTTCCAGCACCTGTTCGTCTCTAGAGTCAATAAACCTCGTCACTTTATCATCCTCCATCTTGTGCTACGAGTGATAACCTGCACCTGATCTCTAACACCACTGCCAAGTACCACCACTGCAACCTTTACTTCGATCGTATCCTGGCAAGGTCGCCAATGTTGGGGGTTTCACCTCTTCTATCCTTACTCTGGGGTGAGCAATAGTTATGCTCAAGGTCACTCACCGTAGCCCTGCGGGTCTTCACTCGATCCTCACGGCGCCACTGCACGCCAGGAGAGTCTCCCAGTCAATCTCAACGGCCTCTGATTAAGAAAGAGTGGGAACACGACTCGTTCACTTGACTGTCATGTGCCCTCCCCAACAATCGGGCTCTATGGTTAACCACAAGGTCGCCAACTGGTGTTTTAGGTGGGCAGTAACACCATCAGTGGACTGGTGGAATTAGTGGTAGCCTTGGCAAGGTCACACTCAAAAGATCAGGAATCAGGCAGGTACTTATTGTTATCACTCTATGCTTTCAGTATAATATAGCCACAAGACCAATGGAGGAAATGATAAAAACACAAAGGTGATTTTGTATTTTACTTAAAATGTATGAAAGATGTCACAAGGCCAAACAATAATAAATAAATCAACTGATCCTGGCAGCGGCCGGTAATTCCCACGAATAGTATGCGATCACTAAGTGGCAACACCTCCCCTCCTCATCAAGTGTCAAGAACAGCTGATCGCCTGGCCTCTCCGGGCGAAAGCTTTGCTTGTTTTCTAGATTCACGCGCGCTGTTTCTTTAAATTCTCCAATATTACTAGAAACTCGCACACTCAATATTGGCACAAATAAACCGTATTACTTAGTTACACTGTACTCAGGCTCAAACAGTCTTTTCTACAATCAATGCTATAAGGACTCAATGTAATGGCTTTCACTGCCCTTCATTCAATGACATATTATAAAGTATTAACACTGGCGTTTTCAGTACTTTCTCTCATGGGCGATAACGCAATAATTCACTGTACTCACGAATGATTAATCACTGAATGAACATAGACATTTATAGTGTATATAAATCAAACATCAATACATGGAAAATAAATAGTTTCTGGGCACGTAGCCTAACTTCCAAATACTGGCATAATATTATATATAATTTATCACTATATGTTCACATCAAAATCTGTAGAAAGATATACAATACACAGTAAATTTATCACTTGTTCCTGGTGCCTGTACACACCAATAATCAACATAAGTATTACAAGTACTCTTGATAGTACTGTCTAGCACACTGGTGCTTTACCGTGACATGGGTGAGACTTGCTCACGACATATAAAATCCTCAGGCTAGATAATATAGCCGAATAATATAGCTAACTAAAGGGGAATGGGGAGGGAACTAGAAACACCTACTTCAACCTATCCTCCGATGAGAGTCGAGATGTAGTTCCTGGTCCTCGTGTCAGGAACTCCCCCACACGACACGTCGTCGTGTCCTACCAGAGCCTCTCGTCGTCCCACCGTTTAGCGCGTCGTCTCCGTGCCTCTTCACTGCAGGTCCCTCCTCCTTCTTGACTTCTTGAAGGGTTGGAGTCGGTCTCCTGGCCGTCGTCTTCTCCCAGCACGGCTGTCGCCTACGACTCGGCTACAGTCGTCCGGATTCCCAAATAGTCCTCTCCTTCCTCAGCTACCCAGTGGCTCTGTCAGCCACTACGCTGTCACGAACTGGTGAACTGCCACAGACGTCACTGCACGGCTTCACTGCTTCTTGCACAGTACCTGAATGGAGCACTTGTTGCTCAAATAACCGTCAATTCCCTCTTCTGGTTCAACACATGAACTAGGGAAGACTTCTCAGAGTACTGGCGGACTTCAGGTGACGCGTAAATCCACGGGAGCGGGAAACAACTGTCAAACTGACAGGACCAATCGTCGCACGTCCGACCTCTTTGACGTGTCGTGTCTGACTGATGGCGCCAGCTCGGCGCGCTGGCCGGACCCCCTTCCTTCGTGACGTCACTTTCGCCACGGGAGGTTTTCATTGGCTCCCGGTGCCACATTGCTGTCGGTGACCAATCCGGTGCCACTGACGTCACATGGTTTTGGCGGGAAATCAGGGAGGCAAGCGCCATCTTGGCTCCCTAAAGGGCCTATACCACAGGCCAAAATATTACTATTTCACAAATTTCTCGGCTCTCCGAGAACACTTCACTCTCTCCCATATATCAAATTGTAGCCTGCAACGTAGAGAACGCTTGGGAAAAGTAGACATGACTCTTACTGCAGGCGTGGGAGAAATATAAGGGGGGGGGAACACCGTCATAATATGTTAAATACTCCGAAATTACCATCTCTTTTAAGGGTCTGAGCAGGTGATGGAGAGGGTTAAGGCGTACCTGTTATGCCAGTTGCTGGAAGGCTTCTGTGCTGGCTAGGGTTCGAGTCTCCTGGTGGGAAAGTGTTCTAAAGTTGTATACTTGACTCTCGTGTTTAGGAGAGTTGTGCCTTAAGCATAGACACTGTGTCTTCCCATATTAACAGGGACTTGATGAAATTAACGTCTAAATGACCCCTCACTTGCTCTAGTGCTCTTGGGAGGTGGTGATCTTTGTGGTATTTAAATACTCCGAAATTACCATCTCTTTTAAGGGTCTGAGCAGGTGGTGGAGAGGTTTAAGGCGTACCTGTTATGCCAGTTGCTGGAAGGCTTCTGTGCTGGCTAGGGTTCGAGTCTCCTGGTGGGAAAGTGTTCTAAAGTTGTATACTTGACTCTCGTGTTTAGGAGAGTTGTGCCTTAAGCATAGACACTGTGTCTTCCCATATTAACAGGGACTTGATGAAATTAACGTCTAAATGACCCCTCACTTGCTCTAGTGCTCTTGGGAGGTGGTGATCTTTGTGGTATTTAAATACTCCGAAATTACCATCTCTTTTAAGGGTCTGAGCAGGTGGTGGAGAGGGTTAAGGCGTACCTGTTATGCCAGTTGCTGGAAGGCTTCTGTGCTGGCTAGGGTTCGAGTCTCCTGGTGGGAAAGTGTTCTAAAGTTGTATACTTGACTCTCGTGTTTAGGAGAGTTGTGCCTTAAGCATAGACACTGTGTCTTCCCATATTAACAGGGACTTGATGAAATTAACGTCTAAATGACCCCTCACTTGCTCTAGTGCTCTTGGGAGGTGGTGATCTTTGTGGTATTTAAATACTCCGAAATTACCATCTCTTTTAAGGGTCTGAGCAGGTGGTGGAGAGGGTTAAGGCGTACCTGTTATGCCAGTTGCTGGAAGGCTTCTGTGCTGGCTAGGGTTCGAGTCTCCTGGTGGGAAAGTGTTCTAAAGTTGTATACTTGACTCTCGTGTTTAGGAGAGTTGTGCCTTAAGCATAGACACTGTGTCTTCCCATATTAACAGGGACTTGATGAAATTAACGTCTAAATGACCCCTCACTTGCTCTAGTGCTCTTGGGAGGTGGTGATCTTTGTGGTATTTAAATACTCCGAAATTACCATCTTTTTAAGGGTCTGAGCAGGTGGTGGAGAGGGTTAAGGCGTACCTGTTATGCCAGTTGCTGGAAGGCTTCTGTGCTGGCTAGGGTTCGAGTCTCCTGGTGGGAAAGTGTTCTAAAGTTGTATACTTGACTCTCGTGTTTAGGAGAGTTGTGCCTTAAGCATAGACACTGTGTCTTCCCATATTAACAGGGACTTGATGAAATTAACGTCTAAATGACCCCTCACTTGCTCTAGTGCTCTTGGGAGGTGGTGATCTTTGTGGTATTTAAATACTCCGAAATTACCATCTCTTTTAAGGGTCTGAGCAGGTGGTGGAGAGGGTTAAGGCGTACCTGTTATGCCAGTTGCTGGAAGGCTTCTGTGCTGGCTAGGGTTCGAGTCTCCTGGTGGGAAAGTGTTCTAAAGTTGTATACTTGACTCTCGTGTTTAGGAGAGTTGTGCCTTAAGCATAGACACTGTGTCTTCCCATATTAACAGGGACTTGATGAAATTAACGTCTAAATGACCCCTCACTTGCTCTAGTGCTCTTGGGAGGTGGTGATCTTTGTGGTATTTAAATACTCCGAAATTACCATCTCTTTTAAGGGTCTGAGCAGGTGGTGGAGAGGGTTAAGGCGTACCTGTTATGCCAGTTGCTGGAAGGCTTCTGTGCTGGCTAGGGTTCGAGTCTCCTGGTGGGAAAGTGTTCTAAAGTTGTATACTTGACTCTCGTGTTTAGGAGAGTTGTGCCTTATATATATATATATATATATATATATATATATGTCGTACCTAGTAGCCAGAACTCACTTCTCAGCCTACTATGCACGGCCCGATTTGCCTAATAAGCCTAGTTTTCCTGAATTAATATATTTTCTCTAATTTTTTTCTTATGAAATGATAAAGCTGCCCATTTCATTATGTATGAGGTCAATTTTTTTTTATTGGAGTTAAAATTAACGTAGATATATGACTGAACCTAACCAACCCTACCTAACCTAACCTAACCTATCTTTATAGGTTAGGTTAGGTTAGGTAGCCGAAAAAGTTAGGTTAGGTTAGGTTAGGTAGGTTAGGTAGTCGAAAAACAAATAGTTCATGAAAACTTGGCTTATTAGGCAAATTTGGCCTTGCATAGTAGGCTGAGAAGTGCGTTCTGGCTACTAGGTACGACATATATATATATATATATATATATATATATATATATATATATATATATATATATATATATATATATATATATATATAAATTAGTATATTTTGAAAGCAGTCGTTCTTGTAAAAATATGTTGTTGAATATGATCGTAAAGGTAAGAATAATAATTCTAACACGAATTTTCTCAATATTTCTTACGTTTTTCTTCACTGTCGGTGGTAATGGAAATATCAATTCTCCAAAATTCATTTTTAATAATAGTCTGATGCCTAGAAGCGTTTCGTAAGGTCTTCTTACATTCTCAAAGATTTCTTTACAGTTAACACTACACTTATGATACACTTGATACACTGTGTATGAAATATTTCACATAAATCTTGCTTATTATTGGTTTTGGGTGAGGTGGGTATTGGGTGAGGTGGGTACCTGAGAATGGAAGTAACTGCAGAGGACCTATTGGCACATATGGTGCCTTGAAGTGGGTAGAATATAGTTGTGCATTAATTGGCTGTTGATTGCTAGAGTTGACTTTTTGATGTGTAGTGCCTCGCTGATGTAGAGCCGCCTGCTATCGCTGTACCTATCGATGATTTCTGTGTTGTTTGATAAGATTT
>NC_091174.1:28997505-29020005 GCF_040958095.1 Procambarus clarkii
AGGGAGTGTTCTTACTCGTCTACCGTGTGAGGGAGGGAGTGTTCTTACCCGTCTACCGTGTGAGGGAGGGAGTGTTCTTACCCGTCCCCCGTGTGAGGGAGTGTTCTTACCCGTCTACCGTGTGAGGGAGGGAGTGTTCTTACCCGTCTACCGTGTGAGGGAGGGAGTGTTCTTACCCGTCCCCGTGTGAGGGAGGGAGTGTTCTTACCCGTCCCCCGTGTGAGGGAGGGAGTGTTCTTACCCGTCCACCGTGTGAGGGAGGGAGTGTTCTTACCCGTCCCCGTGTGAGGGAGGGAGTGTTCTTACCCGTCCCCCGTGTGAGGGAGGGAGTGTTCTTACCCGTCCACCGTGTGAGGGAGGGAGTGTTCTTACCCGTCTACCGTGTGAGGGAGGGAGTGTTCTTACCCGTCTACCGTGTGAGGGAGGGAGTGTTCTTACTTGTCTACCGTGTGAGGGAGGGAGTGTTCTTACCCGTCTACCGTGTGAGGGAGGGAGTGTTCTTACCCGTCTACCGTGTGAGGGAGGGAGTGTTCTTACCCGTCTACCGTGTGAGGGAGTGTTCTTACCCGTCTACCGTGTGAGGGAGTGTTCTTACCCGTCTACCGTGTGAGGGAGTGTTCTTACCCGTCTACCGTGTGAGGGAGTGTTCTTACCCGTCTACCGTGTGAGGGAGTGTTCTTACCCGTCTACCGTGTGAGGGAGTGTTCTTACCCGTCTACCGTGTGAGGGAGTGTTCTTACCCGTCTACCGTGTGAGGGAGTGTTCTTACCCGTCCACCGTGTGAGGGAGGGAGTGTTCTTACCCGTCCACCGTGTGAGGGAGGGAGTGTTCTTACCCGTCTACCGTGTGAGGGAGGGAGTGTTCTTACCCGTCTACCGTGTGAGGGAGGGAGTGTTCTTACCCGTCCCGTGTGAGGGAGGGAGTGTTCTTACCCGTCTACCGTGTGAGGGAGGGAGTGTTCTTACCCGTCCCCCGTGTGAGGGAGGGAGTGTTCTTACCCGTCTACCGTGTGAGGGAGGGAGTGTTCTTACCCGTCTACCGTGTGAGGGAGGGAGTGTTCTTACCCGTCTACCGTGTGAGGGAGGGAGTGTTCTTACCCGTCCACCGTGTGAGGGAGGGAGTGTTCTTACCCGTCCCCCGTGTGAGGGAGGGAGTGTTCTTACCCGTCCCCCGTGTGAGGGAGGGAGTGTTCTTACCCGTCCCCCGTGTGAGGGAGGGAGTGTTCTTACCCGTCCCCGTGTGAGGGAGGGAGTGTTCTTACCCGTCCCCCGTGTGAGGGAGGGAGTGTTCTTACCCGTCCCCCGTGTGAGGGAGGGAGTGTTCTTACCCGTCCTACCGTGTGAGGGAGGGAGTGTTCTTACCCGTCTACCGTGTGAGGGAGGGAGTGTTCTTACCCGTCTACCGTGTGAGGGAGGGAGTGTTCTTACCCGTCCCCCGTGTGAGGGAGGGAGTGTTCTTACCCGTCCCCGTGTGAGGGAGGGAGTGTTCTTACCCGTCTACCGTGTGAGGGAGGGAGTGTTCTTACCCGTCCCCCGTGTGAGGGAGGGAGTGTTCTTACCCGTCCCCCGTGTGAGGGAGGGAGTGTTCTTACCCGTCTACCGTGTGAGGGAGGGAGTGTTCTTACCCGTCCCCCGTGTGAGGGAGGGAGTGTTCTTACCCGTCCCCCGTGTGAGGGAGGGAGTGTTCTTACCCGTCCCCCGTGTGAGGGAGGGAGTGTTCTTACCCGTCTACCGTGTGAGGGAGTGTTCTTACCCGTCTACCGTGTGAGGGAGGGAGTGTTCTTACCCGTCTACCGTGTGAGGGAGGGAGTGTTCTTACCCGTCTACCGTGTGAGGGAGGGAGTGTTCTTACCCGTCCCCCGTGTGAGGGAGTGTTCTTACCCGTCTACCGTGTGAGGGAGTGTTCTTACCCGTCCCCCGTGTGAGGGAGGGAGTGTTCTTACCCGTCCCCCGTGTGGGAGGGAGTGTTCTTACCCGTCTACCGTGTGAGGGAGGGAGTGTTCTTACCCGTCCCCCGTGTGAGGGGAGGGAGTGGTCTTACCCGTCCCCCGTGTGAGGAGGGAGTGTTCTTACCCGTCTACCGTGTGAGGAGGGAGTGTTCTTACCCGTCCCCCGTGTGAGGGAGGGAGTGTTCTTACCCGTCCCCCGTGTGAGGGAAGTGTTCTTACCGTCTACCGTAGTGAGGGAGTGATTACTTACCCGTCCCCCAGGTTGATGGGCGTGAGTGTCTTACGTCCCCGTGTGAGGGAGGGAGTGTTCTTACCCGTCTACCCGTGTGAGGGAGGGACGTGTTCGTACCCGTCCCCCGTGTGAGGGAGGGAGTGTTCTTACCCGTCCACCGTGTGAGGGAGGGAGTGTTCTTACCCGTCTCCCGTGTGAGGGAGGGAGTGTTCTTACCCGTCCCCCCGTGTCGAGGAGGGAGTGTTTCTTACCCGTCCCCCGTGTGAGGGAGGGAGTGTTCTTACCCGTCTACCGTGTGAGGGAGGGAGTGTTCTTACCCGTCTACCGTGTGAGGGAGGGAGTGTTCTTACCCGTCCCCCGTGTGAGGGAGGGAGTGTTCTTACCCGTCTACCGTGTGAGGGAGGGAGTGTTCTTACCCGTCTACCGTGTGAGGGAGGGAGTGTTCTTACCCGTCTACCGTGTGAGGGAGGGAGTGTTCTTACCCGTCTACCGTGTGAGGGAGGGAGTGTTCTTACCCGTCTACCGTGTGAGGGAGGGAGTGTTCTTACCCGTCTACCGTGTGAGGGAGTGTTCTTACCCGTCTACCGTGTGAGGGAGTGTTCTTACCCGTCTACCGTGTGAGGGAGTGTTCTTACCCGTCTACCGTGTGAGGGAGTGTTCTTACCCGTCTACCGTGTGAGGGAGTGTTCTTACCCGTCTACCGTTGAGGGAGTGTTCTTACCCGTCTACCGTGTGAGGGAGTGTTCTTACCCGTCTACCGTGTGAGGGAGGGAGTGTTCTTACCCGTCCACCGTGTGAGGGAGGGAGTGTTCTTACCCGTCCTACAGTGTGAGGGGAGGGAGTGTTTCTTACCGTCTACCGTGTGAGGGAGGGAGTGTTCTTACCCGTCTACCGTGTGAGGGAGGGAGTGTTCTTACCCGTCCCCCGTGTGAGGAGGGAGTGTTCTTACCCGTCTACCGTGTGAGGGAGGGAGTGTTCTTACCCGTCCCCCGTGTGAGGGAGGGAGTGTTCTTACCCGTCTACCCGTAGTGAGGGAGGGAGTGTTCTTACCCGTCCCCCGTGTGAGGGAGGGAGTGTTCTTACCCGTCCACCGTGTGAGGGAGGGAGTGTTCTTACCCGTCCACCGTGTGAGGGAGGGAGTGTTCTTACCCGTCCCCCGTGTGAGGGAGGGAGTGTTCTTACCCGTCCACCGTGTGAGGGAGGGGAGTGTTCTTACCCGTCCCCCGTGTGAGGGAGGGAGTGTTCTTACCCGTCCCCCGTGTGAGGGAGGGAGTGTTCTTACCCGTCCCCCGTGTGAGGGAGGGAGTGTTCTTAACCCGTCTACCGTGTGATGGAGGGAGTGTTCTTACCCGTCCCCCGTGTGAGGTGAGGGAGTGTTCTTACCAGTCTACCGTGTGAGGGAGGGAGTGTTCTTACCCGTCTACCGTGTGAGGGAGGGAGTGTTCTTACCCGTCCCCCGTGTGAGGGAGGAGTGTTCTTACCCGTCCCCCGTGTGAGGGAGGGAGTGTTCTTACCCGGCCCCTCCCCAACCGTGTGCGGAGGAGGGAGTGTTCTTACCCGTCTCCCGTGTGAGGGAGGGGTGTTCTTACCCGTCCCCCTTGTGAGGGAGGAGTGTTCTTACCCGTCCCCCCGTGTGAGGGAGGGAGTGTTCTTACCCGTCCCCCGTGTGAGGGAGGGAGTGTTCTTACCCGTCCCCCGTGTGAGGGAGGGAGTGTTCTTACCCGTCCCCCGTGTGAGGGAGGGAGTGTTCTTACCCGTCCTACCGTGTGAGGGAGGGAGTGTTCTTACCCGTCTACCGTGTGAGGGAGGGAGTGTTCTTACCCGTCTACCGTGTGAGGGAGGGAGTGTTCTTACCCGTCCTACCGTGTGAGGGAGGGAGTGTTCTTACCCGTCCCCCGTGTGAGGGAGGGAGTGTTCTTACCCGTCTACCGTGTGAGGGAGGGAGTGTTCTTACCCGTCCCCCGTGTGAGGGAGGGAGTGTTCTTACCCGTCCCCCGTGTGAGGGAGGGAGTGTTCTTACCCGTCTACCGTGTGAGGGAGGGAGTGTTCTTACCCGTCCTACCGTGTGAGGGAGGGAGTGTTCTTACCCGTCCTACCGTGTGAGGGAGGAGTGTTCTTACCCGTCCTACCGTGTGAGGGGGGAGTGTTCTTACCCGTCCCCCGTGTGAGGGAGGGAGTGTTTCTTACCCGTCCACCGTGTGAGGGAGGGAGTGTTCTTACCCGTCCCCCGTGTGAGGGAGGGAGTGTTCTACCCGTCCTACCGTGTGAGGGAGGGAGTGTTCTTACCCGTCCACCGTGTGAGGGAGGGAGTGTTCTTACCCGTCCACCGTGTGAGGGAGGGAGTGTTCTTACCCGTCCCCCGTGTGAGGAGGGAGTGTTCTTACCCGTCTACCGTGTGAGGGAGGAGTTTCTTACCCGTCTACCGTGTGAGGGAGGAGTGTTCTTACCCGTCCCCCGTGTGAGGGAGGGAGTGTTTCTTACCCGTCCACCGTGTGAGGGAGGGAGTGTTCTTACCCGTCCACCGTGTGAGGGAGGGAGTGTTCTTACCCGTCCCCCGTGTGAGGGAGGGAGTGTTCTTACCCGTCCCCCGTGTGAGGGAGGGAGTGTTCTTACCCGTCTACCGTGTGAGGGAGGGAGTGTTCTTACCCGTCCACCGTGTGAGGGAGGGAGTGTTCTTACCCGTCCTACCGTGTGAGGGAGGGAGTGTTCTTACCCGTCTACCGTGTGAGGGAGGGAGTGTTCTTACCCGTCTACCCGTGTGAGGAGGAGTGTTCTTACCCGTCCTACCGTGTGAGGGAGGGAGTGTTCTTACCCGTCTACCGTGTGAGGGAGGGAGTGTTCTTACCCGTCTACCGTGTGAGGGAGGGAGTGTTCTTACCCGTCCTACCGTGTGAGGGAGGGAGTGTTCTTACCCGTCCCCGTGTGAGGGAGGGAGTGTTCTTACCGTCCCCGTGTGAGGGAGGGAGTGTTCTTACCGTCCCCCGTGTGAGGGAGGAGTGTTCTTACCCGTCTACCGTGTGAGGGAGGGGTGTTCTTACCGTCCCCCGTGTGAGGGAGGGAGTGTTCTTACCCGTCCCCGTGTGAAGGAGGGAGTGTTCTTACCCGTCCCCCGTGTGAGGAGGAGTGTTCTTACCCGTCCTACCGTGTGGAGGGAGGGAGTGTTCTACCCCGTCTACCGTGTGAGGGAGGAGGTTCTTACCCGTCCCCCGTGTGAGGAGGGAGTGTTTCTTACCCGTCCCCCGTGTGAGGAGGAGGTGTTTCTTACCCGTCTCCCCCGTGTGAGGGAGAGGAGTGTTCTTACCCGTCCACCGTGTGAGGGAGGGAGTGTTCTTACCGTCCCCGTGTGAGGGAGGGAGTGTTCTTACCCGTCCCCGTGTGAGGGAGGAGTGTTCTTACCCGTCCACCGTGTGAGGGAGGGAGTGTTCTTACCCGTCCCCCCGTGTGAGGGAGTGTTCTTACCCGTCTACCGTGTGAGGGAGGGAGTGTTCTTACCCGTCTACCGTGTGAGGGAGGGAGTGTTCTTACCCGTCCCCCGTTGTGAGGGAGGGAGTGTTCTTACCCGTCCACCGTGTGAGGGAGGGAGTGTTCTTACCCGTCTACCGTGTGAGGGAGGAGTGTTCTTACCCGTCTACCGTGTGAGGGAGGGGAGTGTTCTTACCCGTCCCCCGTGTGAGGGAGGGAGGTTCTTACCGTCCCACCGTGTGAGGGAGGGAGTGTTCTTACCCGTCCACCGTGTGAGGGAGGGAGTGTTCTTACCGTCTACCGTGTGAGGGGGGAGTGTTCTTACCCGTCCCACCGTGTGAGGGAGGGAGTGTTCTTACCCGTCTACCGTGTGAGGGAGGGAGTGTTCTTACCCGTCTACCGTGTGAGGGAGGGAGTGTTCTTACCCGTCCCCCCGTGTGAGGGAGGGAGTGTTCTTACCCGTCTACCGTGTGAGGGAGGGAGTGTTCTTACCCGTCTCCCCGTGTGAGGGAGGGAGTGTTCTTACCCGTCCCCCGTGTGTGGAGGGAGTGTTCTTACTCGTCCTACCGTGTGAGGGAGGGAGTGTTCTTACCGTCCCCCGTGTGAGGGAGGTGAGTTTCTTACCCGTCCCCGTGTGAGGGAGGGAGTGTTCTTACCCGTCTACCGTGTGAGGGAGGGACGTGTTCTTTACCCGTCTACCCCGTGTGAGGGAGGGAGTGTTCTTACCCGTCCCCCGTGTGAGGAGGAGTGTTTCTTACCCGTCCCCCGTGTGAGGAGGGAGTGGTTCTTACCCGTTCTACCGTGTGAGGGAGTGTTCTTACCCGTCCCCCGTGTGAGGGGAGGGAGTGTTCTTACCCGTCCCCCGTGTGAGGGAGGGAGTGTTCTTACCCGTCTACCGTAGTGAGGGAGGGAGTGTTCTTACCCGTCCCCCGTGTGAGGGAGGGAGTGTTCTTACCCGTCCCCGTGTGAGGGAGGAGTGTTCTTACCCGTCTACCGTGTGAGGGAGGGAGTGTTCTTACCCGTCCCCCGTGTGAGGGAGGGAGTGTTCTTACCCGTCCCCCGTGTGAGGGAGGGAGTGTTCTTACCCGTCTACCGTGTGAGGGAGGGAGTGTTCTTACCCGTCTACCGTGTGAGGGAGGGAGTGTTCTTACCCGTCCCCCGTGTGAGGGAGGGAGTGTTCTTACCCGTCTACCGTGTGAGGGAGGGAGTGTTCTTACCCGTCTACCGTGTGAGGGAGGGAGTGTTCTTACCCGTCCCCCGTGTGAGGGAGGGAGTGTTCTTACCCGTCTACCGTGTGAGGGAGGGAGTGTTCTTACCCGTCTACCGTGTGAGGGAGGGAGTGTTCTTACCCGTCCCCCGTGTGAGGGAGGGAGTGTTCTTACCCGTCCTACCGTGTGAGGGAGGGAGTGTTCTTACCCGTCTACCGTGTGAGGGAGTGTTCTTACCCGTCTACCGTGTGAGGGAGTGTTCTTACCCGTCTACCGTGTGAGGAGTGTTCTTACCCGTCCTACCGTGTGAGGGAGTGTTCTTACCCGTTCTACCGTTTGAGGGAGTGTTCTTACCCGTCTACCGTGTGAGGGAGTGTTCTTACCCGTCTACCGTGTGAGGGAGTGTTCTTACCCGTCTACCGTTTGAGGGGAGTGTTCTTACCCGTCCCCCGTGTGAGGGAGTGTTCTTACCCGTCTACCGTGTGAGGGAGTGTTCTTACCCGTCCACCGTGTGAGGGAGGGAGTGTTCTTACCCGTCCCCCGTGTGAGGGAGGGAGTGTTCTTACCCGTCTACCGTGTGAGGGAGGGAGTGTTCTTACCCGTCTACCGTGTGAGGGAGGGAGTGTTCTTACCCGTCCCCCGTGTGAGGGAGGGAGTGTTCTTACCCGTCTACCGTGTGAGGGAGGGAGTGTTCTTACCCGTCCCCCGTGTGAGGGAGGGAGTGTTCTTACCCGTCTACCGTGTGAGGGAGGGAGTGTTCTTACCCGTCCCCCGTGTGAGGGAGGGAGTGTTCTTACCCGTCCCCCGTGTGAGGGAGGGAGTGTTCTTACCCGTCCACCGTGTGAGGGAGGGAGTGTTCTTACCCGTCCCCCGTGTGAGGGAGGGAGTGTTCTTACCCGTCCCCCGTGTGAGGGAGGGAGTGTTCTTACCCGTCCCCCGTGTGAGGGAGGGAGTGTTCTTACCCGTCCCCCGTGTGAGGGAGGGAGTGTTCTTACCCGTCTACCGTGTGAGGGAGGGAGAGTTCTTACCCGTCTACCGTGTGAGGGAGGGAGTGTTCTTACCCGTCTACCGTGTGAGGGAGGGAGTGTTCTTACCCGTCCCCCGTGTGAGGGAGGGAGTGTTCTTACCCGTCCACCGTGTGAGGGAGGGAGTGTTCTTACCCGTCTACCGTGTGAGGGAGGGAGTGTTCTTACCCGTCCCCCGTGTGAGGGAGGGAGTGTTCTTACCCGTCCACCGTGTGAGGGAGGGAGTGTTCTTACCCGTCCACCGTGTGAGGGAGGGAGTGTTCTTACCCGTCCCCCGTGTGAGGGAGGGAGTGTTCTTACCCGTCCCCCGTGTGAGGGAGGGAGTGTTCTTACCCGTCTACCGTGTGAGGGAGGGAGTGTTCTTACCCGTCTACCGTGTGAGGGAGGGAGTGTTCTTACCCGTCTACCGTGTGAGGGAGGGAGTGTTCTTACCCGTCTACCATGTGAGGGAGGGAGTGTTCTTACCCGTCCCCGTGTGAGGGAGGGAGTGTTCTTACCCGTCTACCGTGTGAGGGAGGGAGTGTTCTTACCCGTCCCCCGTGTGAGGGAGGGAGTGTTCTTACCCGTCCACCGTGTGAGGGAGGGAGTGTTCTTACCCGTCTACCGTGTGAGGGAGTGTTCTTACCCGTCCCCCGTGTGAGGGAGTGTTCTTACCCGTCCCCCGTGTGAGGGAGGGAGTGTTCTTACCCGTCCCCCGTGTGAGGGAGGGAGTGTTCTTACCCGTCTACCGTGTGAGGGAGGGAGTGTTCTTACCCGTCCCCCGTGTGAGGGAGGGAGTGTTCTTACCCGTCCCCCGTGTGAGGGAGGGAGTGTTCTTACCCGTCTACCGTGTGAGGGAGGGAGTGTTCTTACCCGTCCCCCGTGTGAGGGAGGGAGTGTTCTTACCCGTCTACCGTGTGAGGGAGGGAGTGTTCTTACCCGTCCACCGTGTGAGGGAGGGAGTGTTCTTACCCGTCTACCGTGTGAGGGAGGGAGTGTTCTTACCCGTCCCCGTGTGAGGGAGGGAGTGTTCTTACCCGTCTACCGTGTGAGGGAGGGAGTGTTCTTACCCGTCTACCGTGTGAGGGAGGGAGTGTTCTTACCCGTCTACCGTGTGAGGGAGGGAGTGTTCTTACCCGTCTACCGTGTGAGGGAGGGAGTGTTCTTACCCGTCTACCGTGTGAGGGAGGGAGTGTTCTTACCCGTCTACCGTGTGAGGGAGTGTTCTTACCCGTCTACCGTGTGAGGGAGTGTTCTTACCCGTCTACCGTGTGAGGGAGTGTTCTTACCCGTCTACCGTGTGAGGGAGTGTTCTTACCCGTCTACCGTGTGAGGGAGTGTTCTTACCCGTCTACCGTTTGAGGGAGTGTTCTTACCCGTCTACCGTGTGAGGGAGTGTTCTTACCCGTCTACCGTGTGAGGGAGTGTTCTTACCCGTCCACCGTGTGAGGGAGGGAGTGTTCTTACCCGTCCACCGTGTGAGGGAGGGAGTGTTCTTACCCGTCTACCGTGTGAGGGAGGGAGTGTTCTTACCCGTCTACCGTGTGAGGGAGGGAGTGTTCTTACCCGTCCCCCGTGTGAGGGAGGGAGTGTTCTTACCCGTCTACCGTGTGAGGGAGGGAGTGTTCTTACCCGTCCCCCGTGTGAGGGAGGGAGTGTTCTTACCCGTCTACCGTGTGAGGGAGGGAGTGTTCTTACCCGTCCCCCGTGTGAGGGAGGGAGTGTTCTTACCCGTCTACCGTGTGAGGGAGGGAGTGTTCTTACCCGTCCCCCGTGTGAGGGAGGGAGTGTTCTTACCCGTCCCCCGTGTGAGGGAGGGAGTGTTCTTACCCGTCCACCGTGTGAGGGAGGGAGTGTTCTTACCCGTCCCCCGTGTGAGGGAGGGAGTGTTCTTACCCGTCCCCCGTGTGAGGGAGGGAGTGTTCTTACCCATCTACCGTGTGAGGGAGGGAGTGTTCTTACCCGTCCCCCGTGTGAGGGAGGGAGTGTTCTTACCCGTCTACCGTGTGAGGGAGGGAGTGTTCTTACCCGTCCCCCGTGTGAGGGAGGGAGTGTTCTTACCCGTCTACCGTGTGAGGGAGGGAGTGTTCTTACCCGTCCCCCGTGTGAGGGAGGGAGTGTTCTTACCCGTCTACCGTGTGAGGGAGGGAGTGTTCTTACCCGTCTACCGTGTGAGGGAGGGAGTGTTCTAACCCGTCCCCCGTGTGAGGGAGGGAGTGTTCTTACCCGTCCACCGTGTGAGGGAGGGAGTGTTCTTACCCGTCCACCGTGTGAGGGAGGGAGTGTTCTTACCCGTCCCCCGTGTGAGGGAGGGAGTGTTCTTACCCGTCCACCGTGTGAGGGAGGGAGTGTTCTTACCCGTCCCCCGTGTGAGGGAGGGAGTGTTCTTACCCGTCCCTCGTGTGAGGGAGGGAGTGTTCTTACCCGTCCCCCGTGTGAGGGAGGGAGTGTTCTTACCCGTCCCCCGTGTGAGGGAGGGAGTGTTCTTACCCGTCCACCGTGTGAGGGAGGGAGTGTTCTTACCCGTCCCCCGTGTGAGGGAGGGAGTGTTCTTACCCGTCCCCCGTGTGAGGGAGGGAGTGTTCTTACCCGTCCACCGTGTGAGGGAGGGAGTGTTCTTACCCGTCTACCGTGTGAGGGAGGGAGTTTTCTTACCCGTCTACCGTGTGAGGGAGGGAGTGTTCTTACCCGTCTACCGTGTGAGGGAGGGAGTGTTCTTACCCGTCTACCGTGTGAGGGAGGGAGTGTTCTTACCCGTCCCCCGTGTGAGGGAGGGAGTGTTCTTACCCGTCTACCGTGTGAGGGAGGGAGTGTTCTTACCCGTCCCCCGTGTGAGGGAGGGAGTGTTCTTACCCGTCCCCCGTGTGAGGGAGTGTTCTTACTCGTCTACCGTGTGAGGGAGGGAGTGTTCTTACCCGTCCCCCGTGTGAGGGAGTGTTCTTACTCGTCTACCGTGTGAGGCAGGGAGTGTTCTTACCCGTCCCTTACGAGAGACAGCGCCGTGCTACGGACTATGTGGCTGAGGAACCAGAAAGCTTCACAAATCACGGTTGAGAGGCGGGACCAAAGAGCCAGAGCTCAACCCCCGCAAGCACAATTAGGTGAGTAAACACACAAGCTTATAAACATTCTAGAATTAATGACACAAGACAGATTAGGATTAATAATTAATCACCTGTCTGTGGTACTAGAAATATTCGCGAGCATTTTGCAACTCAATTGAGAATAGCAACATGGCAGCAGTGCTGAGAGGAAATATGTTAACACGGAGAATGAAAAGTTTAGAATCCAAGTATTAAAACAACAAACGGCTGATATTACGATCAGTCAAGTGCCCGACTCTGGTTTGAGTACCAGTGTAGAATGCCTGAAAAGAATCTTAAGAGTTCTCTACAAATTTATAAGAAGTCTTATACTAGTGTCCTCTTATACAAGTGGATTAGAACCTGAACTTGTTACAAATGAAGACCGAGCCATCGGAATGAGGTCACCGATGACAGTGCGAGGAACACAATTGGAAGGACAATGTTGACCAGACCACACACTAGAAGTTGAAGGGACGACGACGTTTCGGTCCGTCCTGGACCATTCTCAAGTCGATTGTGATGAGAACAGGTAGGGACAGGCAATAAATAGGCAAGAGAGAGCTGAGGAGGAAAGTCAGGTGTAGGGGATAGTAGTAATAATGAGAACTGCAGAAGGCCTATTGGCCCATACGAGGCAGCTCCTATTATTGGAAGGACAATGTTTGGTTATTGATAGGCATCACGAGTGTGAAGATGTTTCCTAGTCGGTGTATGGTCAGTGGAGCTTGATGAGAACAACTAGCATCTGATGAGTCTACCACCACTTGATCATTCTATGTATACCCACTTTGAATGCAAGAGCAAAGGGATCGTAACTCCCTTCTGTTGCCTGTTTTCACGTATCTTCTTGCAACACTTTAAATGAAAAAGTAAAACAAAAATGTTATTCTTGATACGAATTTTTAAAATTTTTTATAATCACACTTTAGTTAGTTCCTGCATCTTTAAATGATGTAGAGGCTGAGCGAGGCACTTCACATCAAAAAGTCAACACCAACAATCAACAGCCAATTAATGCACAACTATATTCTACCCACTTCAAGACCCCGAACCAATATAGAAGCAGCAAGAGGAAGTATGGGCCCATAGGACTTCTGCAGTTACTTCCATTCTTATGTTCTCATCCCATTGTTTCGTGTTCTATCTTATGTCTTACCTCACCCAAAACTTCTTTGCCATATCACATCACCCAAAAACGAATATAAGTATGAATGTATTTTGTGTGTAAATTAGGCCTTTTAAAGTGTAATTAGGAATTACGAAACGCGTTTAAGCGTCAGTCTAGGAATAAAAAAATGAATTTTAGAGAGTTACTTTATCAATTACACTCGACAGGGAAGAAGAACGTAAGAAATATTGAGAATATTTGTGTTAGAATTATTAATCTTACCCTTTCAGTCATATTCAACAACATATGTTTACAAGAAAGACTGCTATCTCTCTCTCTCTCTCTCTCTCTCTCTCTCTCTCTCTCTCTCTCTCTCTCTCTCTCTATATATATATATATATATATATATATATATATATATATATATATATATATATATATATATATATATATATATATATATATATATATATATATGTGTATATATATATATATATATATATATATATATATATATATATATATATATATATATATATATATATATATATATATATGTCGTACCTAGTAGCCAGAACTCACTTCTCAGCCTACTATTCATGGCCCGATTTGCCTAATAAGCCAAGTTTTCCTGAATTAATATATTTACTATAATTTTTTCTTATGAAATGATAAAGCAACCCTTTTCTCTATGTATGAGGTCAATTTTTTTTTATTGGAGTTAAAATTAACGTAGATATATGACCGAACCTAACCAACCCTACCTAACCTAACCTAACCTATATTTATAGGTAAGGTTAGGTTAGGTAGCCAAAAAAAGCTAGGTTAGGTTAGGTTAGGTAGGTTAGGTAGACGAAAAAACATTAATTCATGAAAACTTTGCTTATTAGGCAAATCGGGCCTTGAATAGTAGGCTGAGAAGTGCGTTCTGGCTATTAGGTACGACATATATATATATATATATATATATATATATATATATATATATATATATATATATATATATATATATATATATATATATATATATGTCGTACCTAGTAGCCAGAACTCACTTCTCAGCCTACTATGCAAGGCCCGATTTGCCTAATAAGCCAAGTTTTCATGAATTAATGTTTTTTCGTCTACCTAACCTACCTAACCTAACCTAACCTAGCTTTTTTTGGCTACCTAACCTAACCTTACCTATAAAGATAAGTTAGGTTAGGTTAGGTAGGGTTGGTTAGGTTCGGTCATATATCTACGTTAGTTTTAACTCCAATAAAAAATAATTGACCTCATACATAGTGAAAAGGGCAGCTTTATCATTTCATAAGAAAAAATTATAGAAAATATATTTATTCAGGAAAACTTGGCTTATTAGGCAAATCGGGCCTTGCATAGTAGGCTGAGAAGTGAGTTCTGGCTACTAGGTACGACATATATATATATATATATATATATATATATATATATATATATATATATATATATATATATATATATATATATATATATATATATGTCGTACCTAGTAGCCAGAACGCACTTCTTAGCCTACTATGCAAGGCCCAATTTGCCTAATAAGCCAAGTTTTCATGAATTATTTGTTTTTCGACTACCTAACCTACCTAACCTAACCTAACCTAACTTTTTCGGCTACCTAACCTAACCTAACCTATAAAGATAGGTTAGGTTAGGTTAGGTAGGGTTCGTTAGGTTCGGTCATATATCTACATTAATTTCAACTTCAATAAAAAAATTTGACCTCATACATAATAAAATGGGTAGCTTTATCATTTCATAAGAAAAAAATTAGAGAAAATATATTAATTCAGGAAAACTTGGCTTATTAGGCAAATCGGGCCTTGCATAGTAGGCAGAGAAGTGCGTTCTGGCTACTAGGTACGACATATATATATATATATATATATATATATATATATATATATATATATATATATATATATATATATATATATATACCCTATATATATATATATATATATATATATATATATATATATATATATATATATATATATATATATCTAATAGAGAGAGAGAGAGAGAGAGAGAGAGAGAGAGAGAGAGAGAGAGAGAGAGAGAGAGAGAGAGAGAGAGAGAGAGAGAGAGAGAGAGAGAGAGAGAGAGAGATACATCGGGAAAGGGAGGGGGGGGGGTCCTATAGGGAATATGGGTCCTTTTCCTCCACTCCTCTACGATCTGACGCCAAGGCCTCAGAGATCACTGACAGGCATTTCCATCCTTCCTATCCGGTCTTCAACCCGCTGTCTTTTCGTCACTTCTTCACCCCCTTGACTCTTCTCAATCCACTGTGACCATAAACTTTCGACCCCATCTTCGTTATCAGCGCTTCCCTCTAGTCTCTCGGTGCTCCCAGACAAATATACGTTCAGGCCGATATTCCTTCTTGTCCCGGCCGTCTTGGTAGCGTCCGCTCTCGTTCTTCCTCCCTGCCTGAAATTGTGGAGGGTGTCAAACATACATTGCTTCTGGCACGCCTGTGTCTCACAGTCTGAAAGGTAAGCCTGGTTCCCTCTCCCTCTTTCTTCCCTGCAGGGAACAAGTCCTCATTTTTCCCCTAAATTCGCCACCGTCTTTGTTCTTGCATCTCCCATCTTGGTAGTGAAGTCATCTAACCCAGCGATATAAGTTCATGAAGCTCTAGTTCCTACCACTGATCCAGTGCATACTGCCATTTCTGTCTTTACTCATCCGTATTCCCTCATGCTCTCTGGGGCAATGATCTGGTATATACCCAAGACCGTCTTCTAGAAACTTTTGTCGTCTGTTCCCAATTTTCCTTCATGGATTTCGGCGAACCAACTCATGTTGACTCGTTCCCTCGCACCCACTGTATCACTGTATTGATCTTGCTCTCTCAACTCCATTCTCAGTTACATAGACAGGACATGGAAGGTCCTCGATGACTTCCATAACAGTAACCCTTTTCCATTCCTCGAATCCATCTTTTCTTTTCACTCCTCCCTCTCTTTCCCTCAGGGACAGTTTAATAAGGCGGACTGGAATTTTTTCTCCCTCCGCTCTCTTCTTCCCTACTTGTTCAATCTGCCACTCCCTCGAGTCCTCCTTCTATTTCACAACACATTATTAGACACTCGGAAGCAAGTCGTGTATCATCCCCCTCCTGTCTCTCTGCTAAACTCTTGACGTGTATCTTTGACACTCGATTGTTTTGGTCACCTCATAGCTCTCACCTCTGGGTTGGACGCTCTATGGCCCCCTATCTTACTTAAAGTCTTGTCCCATACTTCAAGGGGAGCAGATAGACGCCCACTCCTCTCACGCTGCCAAAACTCGATAATAACTGCCTCTCCTCCTCCTTGGACTCATCGTCGCCCTGATGCCTTGCACCACCTTGGGTTGCGCCTCAGAAATTTCGTCTTTCGTTCATCCCTACCCAGAGCTTGTATTTCAAAACCAACATCCTGTCTCTACAGGATCATTATGATCGCTACCACAGGGACCTCACATGGTCCCTGAAACAATCCCACTCTCGTGTATGCCGTGCTGTGCTGCTACATCCCAGATGGGCCATGTTCTCTTTCAACACCTTTCTTTTTCAGTAAGGGGGACCCTCCCTTGATTGATTGCTTCTCAGTTTACGGTTGCAATATGTTGCTCTACGTTCCAACCTTCCTCCCAAAGTGGGCCCCATTTGCAACGTTTCGGAAGGCCTTGACCCACATTCTGCTATTTTGAAACGGTTTTTCCTGGAACACTTAAGTTTGCACTCACACTCCATTGCACTATTCACAGATAGGTCTAAGTCTGCTTACGGTGTTGACTACTCCCTTGTCTATCATGACCAAACCTATATGTGCTGCATATCCCAGGAGACTAGTATCTTCATGGCAGAACTTTATCACTTTAACTCAACTCATTGGCACATAATGGAATGACACCCTATTTATTATTTGAACAATTTTGTCCCACGTACTGTCGTGAACCTTCTTGTAGATTGCTCCAATTTTCTGGACGATTGTATGTGTTGCTTTCCTACTGTCCCTCTGATTACTTTATCCTTGGAGAGGATCCTTTGTGGAATCCGATATCTTTGATATCGTGCGTGTTCTACTTTGTGTTCTCTTATTAGCATGCGGAGTGATATTTAGTGCCTTTTTATTTTCCAACGACACTGATGATGCTATATTTTCCTTGATTGATGTCTTCATAGGATAATAACTTATTTCTTGGATTCCAGTAGTGCCAAAATTAACACTTGGCATTAGACATAAGCTATATAAATATCATTGAGGTCACTAGTCATTAATTATAACTGTCACTGAGCTATTGAAAGTATTCAAAACGTTACCATCTGCATTCAAAGGACGGTGCCACACGACTATCAGCTGGGTCGTTGACTCCATTTTCTGGGTCCTGGGCAGTCATCATCAGCCATATCACCAGTCTATCACTCATTCTTGCTAGCTAAAATTGACACTGTCTTCTTGAGAGGGGGTTGTACTGCTTCTTCCACTCTTGATCCTTTGTTCTTCCTGCTCAAGTAACATCTTTTGGAGAAAACCACCAAGATGGGAAATGGCAGCCATCGCACTTCCACTATTTTTTCTGGCCATGGTAAGTTAATTATCAGGAGAAAACCATTACGACTATAGAGAACTAGGGTGGACGTGAGTTTCATGCTATCACTGTAGTCTACCTGGGCGACGTCACACAACTAACTGAGAATATCATCCCTGTGATGTCACCATTGACAAAACATCATCACTTTAAAGAATTTGGTACAATTTGTCCCAAAATTGCATTGAAGAATAACGTACTGAAGCGAAAGATGCAAAAGGAAATTCAAAATAGAACCAGTGTGGAGTAGAGGTACCATAGGCACAATCAGAGAGCTCTGCCTGAACATCAGAGGTTCATGGCTATTCAATAACCTTCCAACAAGCACTAGAAAGACGACCAGGACATAGGTGGATATCTTTAAGAAACATTTAGATAATTTCTTGCAAGTGGCCGACCAACCAGGCACATGCCCGGTTAGTCCGGCATACGTGAGCCTGCGGGCCGCTCCAAGCAACAGCCTGTTCGACCAGGTTACCACAAGTCGAGCCTGGTCCCAGACCGAGCTTGGGAAATAGAAGGATTCACAGAACCACATCAATATATGATCAAGGTGAGGTATGGCTCCACTTCCTCGCCGTGGCTCCACTTCCTCACCGTGGCTGCACTTCCTCATCGTGGCTCCACTTCCTCATCGTGGCTCCACTTCCTCATCGTGGCTCCACTTCCTCATCGTGGATCCACTTCCTCATCGTGGCTCCACTTCCTCATCGTGGCTCCACTTCCTCATCGTGGCTCCACTTCCTCATCGTGGCTCCACTTCCTCATCGTGGCTCCACTTCCTCATTGTGGCTCCACTTCCTCACCGTGGCTCCACTTCCTCATCGTGGCTCCACTTCCTCATCGTGGCTCCACTTCCTCATCGTGGCTCCACTTCCTCATCGTGGCTCCACTTCCTCATCGTGGCTCCACTTCCTCATCGTGGCTCCACTTCCTCATCGTGGCTCCACTTCCTCATCGTGGCTCCACTTCCTCATCGTGGCTCCACTTCCTCATCGTGGCTCCACTTCCTCATCGTGGCTCCACTTCCTCACCGTGGCTCCACTTCCTCATCGTGGCTCCACTTCCTCATCGTGGCTCCACTTCCTCACCGTGGCTCCACTTCCTCATCGTGGCTCCACTTCCTCATCGTGGCTCCACTTCCTCATCGTGGCTCCACTTCCTCATCGTGGCTCCACTTCCTCATCGTGGCTCCACTTCCTCATCGTGGCTCCACTTCCTCATCGTGGCTCCACTTCCTCATCTTAACTCCACTTCCTCCTCATGGCTCCACTTCCTCATCGTGGCTCCACTTCCTCATCGTAGCTCCACTTCCTCATCGTGGCTCCACTTCCTCATCTTAACTCCACTTCCTCCTCATGGCTCCACTTCCTCATCATGGCTCCACTTCCTCATCTTAACTCCACTTCCTCCTCATGGCTCCACTTCCTCATCGTGGCTCCACTTCCTCATCATAGCTCCACTTCCTCCTCATGGCTCCACTTCCTCCTCATGGCTCCACTTCCTCCTCGTGGCTCCACTTCCTCATCGTGGCTCCACTTCCTCATCGTGGCTCCACTTCCTCATCGTGGCTCCACTTCCTCATCGTGGCTCCACTTCCTCATCGTGGCTCCACTTCCTCACCGTGGCTCCACTTCCTCACCGTGGCTCCACTTCCTCACCGTGGCTCCACTTCCTCACCGTGGCTCCACTTCCTCACCGTGGCTCCACTTCCTCATCGTGGCTCCACTTCCTCACCGTGGCTCCACTTCCTCATCGTGGCTCCCCTTCCTCACCGTGGCTCCACTTCCTCATCGTGGCTCCACTTCCTCACCGTGGCTCCACTTCCTCATCGTGGCTCCACTTCCTCACCGTGGCTCCCCTTCCTCATCGTGGCTCCACTTCCTCATCGTGGCTCCACTTCCTCACCGTGGCTCCACTTCCTCACCGTGGCTCCACTTCCTCATCGTGGCTCCACTTTCTCACCGTGGCTCCACTTCCTCATCGTGGCTCCACTTCCTCATCGTGGCTCCACTTCCTCATCGTGGCTCCACTTCCTCATCGTGGCTCCACTTCCTCACCGTGGCTCCACTTCCTTACCGTGGCTCCACTTCCTCACCGTGGCTCCACTTCCTCACCGTGGCTCCACTTCCTCATCTTAACTCCACTTCCTCATCGTGGCTCCACTTCCTCATCGTGGCTCCACTTCCTCATCGTGGCTCCACTTCCTCACCGTGGCTCCACTTCCTCATCGTGGCTCCCCTTCCTCATCGTGGCTCCACTTCCTCATCGTGGCTCCACTTCCTCATCGTGGCTCCACTTCCTCATCGTGGCTCCACTTCCTCATCGTGGCTCCACTTCCTCATCGTGGCTCCACTTCCTCACCGTGGCTCCACTTCCTCACTGTGGCTCCACTTCCTCATCTTAACTCCACTTCCTCATCGTGGCTCCACTTCCTCATCGTGGCTCCACTTCCTCATCGTGGCTCCACTTCCTCATCGTGGCTCCACTTCCTCACCGTGGCTCCACTTCCTCACCGTGGCTCCACTTCCTCACCGTGGCTCCACTTCCTCACCGTGGCTCCACTTCCTCATCGTGGCTCCACTTCCTCACCGTGGCTCCACTTCCTCATCGTGGCTCCCCTTCCTCATCGTGGCTCCACTTCCTCATCGTGGCTCCACTTCCTCACCGTGGCTCCACTTCCTCATCGTGGCTCCACTTCCTCACCGTGGCTCCCCTTCCTCATCGTGGCTCCACTTCCTCATCGTGGCTCCACTTCCTCACCGTGGCTCCACTTCCTCACCGTGGCTCCACTTCCTCATCGTGGCTCCACTTTCTCACCGTGGCTCCACTTCCTCATCGTGGCTCCACTTCCTCATCGTGGCTCCACTTCCTCATCGTGGCTCCACTTCCTCATCGTGGCTCCACTTCCTCACCGTGGCTCCACTTCCTTACCGTGGCTCCACTTCCTCACCGTGGCTCCACTTCCTCACCGTGGCTCCACTTCCTCATCTTAACTCCACTTCCTCATCGTGGCTCCACTTCCTCATCGTGGCTCCACTTCCTCATCGTGGCTCCACTTCCTCACCGTGGCTCCACTTCCTCATCGTGGCTCCCCTTCCTCATCGTGGCTCCACTTCCTCATCGTGGCTCCACTTCCTCACCGTGGCTCCACTTCCTCACCGTGGCTCCACTTCCTCACCGTGGCTCCACTTCCTCATCGTGGCTCCACTTCCTCACCGTGGCTCCACTTCCTCATCGTGGCTCCACTTCCTCATCGTGGCTCCACTTCCTCATCGTGGCTCCACTTCCTCACCGTGGCTCCCCTTCCTCATCGTGGCTCCACTTCCTCATCGTGGCTCCACTTTCTCACCGTGGCTCCACTTCCTCACCGTGGCCCCACTTCCTCATCGTGGCTCCACTTCCTCACCGTGGCTCCCCTTCCTCATCGTGGCTCCACTTCCTCATCGTGGCTCCACTTCCTCATCGTGGCTCCACTTCCTCATCGTGGCTCCACTTCCTCACCGTGGCTCCACTTCCTCACCGTGGCTCCACTTCCTCATCGTGGCTCCACTTCCTCACCGTGGCTCCACTTCCTCATCGTGGCTCCCCTTCCTGATCGTGGCTCCACTTCCTCACCGTGGCTCCACTTCCTCACCGTGGCTCCACTTCCTCATCGTGGCTCCACTTCCTCACCGTGGCTCCCCTTCCTCATCGTGGCTCCACTTCCTCACCGTGGCTCCACTTCCTCATCGTGGCTCCACTTCTTCATCGTGGCTCCACTTCCTCACCGTGGCTCCACTTCCTCACCGTGGCTCCACTTCCTCATCGTGGCTCCACTTCCTCACCGTGGCTCCACTTCCTCATCGTGGCTCCACTTCCTCATCGTGGCTCCACTTCCTCATCGTGGCTCCACTTCCTCATCTTGGCTCCACTTCCTCACCGTGGCTCCACTTCCTCACCGTGGCTCCACTTCCTCATCGTGGCTCCACTTCCTCACCGTGGCTCCACTTCCTGATCGTGGCTCCCCTTCCTGATCGTGGCTCCACTTCTTCATCGTGGCTCCACTTCCTCACCGTGGCTCCACTTCCTCATCGTGGCTCCACTTCCTCACCGTGGCTCCCCTTCCTCATCGTGGCTCCACTTCCTCACCGTGGCTCCACTTCCTCATCGTGGCTCCACTTCCTCATCGTGGCTCCACTTCCTCACCGTGGCTCCACTTCCTCATCGTGGCTCCACTTCCTCATCGTGGCTCCACTTCCTCACCGTGGCTCCCCTTCCTCATCGTGGCTCCACTTCCTCATCGTGGCTCCACTTCCTCACCGTGGCTCCACTTCCTCATCGTGGCTCCACTTCCTCATCGTGGCTCCACTTCCTCATCGTGGCTCCACTTCCTCATCGTGGCTCCACTTCCTCATCGTGGCAGCTCCGCATTCTTCCGCAGCGTTACTATGAAAGTTTTGGCAATTTATGTCCCAAAGTACATTTGGAAATTGAATTCCGGCCGGCGCTACATTAATGAGCATTTTCTGGTAGGACAGCATTTTGCTTCAAGGTCTTCAGTAAAAAAAGGATTACAGTAATAAAAATAATAATTTACTACATAATTATGTCGTATGTTTAATTCTGCAGATTTCGTTCTGGGCAAGGTGGTCATGGAATACTGATAAAAATATGAGTGGTTACTGTTCCGATGTAATGTTCCACTGTCATGTTCCACTCTCATGTTCCACTGTCTTGTTCCACTGTCATGTTCCACTCTCATGTTCCACTCACATGTTCCACTGTCTTGTTCCACTGTCATGTTCCACTGTCTTGTTCCACTGTCTTGTTCCACTGTCATGTTCCACTGTCATGTTCCACTGTCTTGTTCCACTGTCATGTTCCACTGTTTTGTTCCACTGTCTTGTTCCACTGTCATGTTCCACTCTCATGTTCCACTGTCTTGTTCCACTGTCATGTTCCACTGTTTTGTTCCACTGTCTTGTTCCACTGTCATGTTCCACTCTCATGTTCCACTGTCTTATTCCACTATCATGTTCCACTGTCTTATTCCACTATCATTTTCCACTGTGATGTTCCACTGTCATGTAAATGACGACCACATCCCGGATGGTAAGAACTTGACCTTCCCCCAACCCCCCATCACCCACACCCTCTGGCATGTCTAGACAAATGACGTTGATGTAACAATGGGTCAGCTAAGGTAACGTTAAACCTACGTTGATTAAACGTTGTTGGAGCGTGTTTCACCAGCTGGGATATATATATATATATATATATATATATATATATATATATATATATATAACTGAAAACTCACACCCCAGAAGTGACTCGAACCCATACTCCCACAACTGGTATGTACAGGGACGCCTTAATCCGCTTGACCATCACGACCGGACATAAGGAAGTGATAGCCGAGGCTATATGAACCACTTCCCCGCCGGCACTCGGATGGTAATCTTGGGCATAGCATTTTATCAAATCACCTCATTCTTTGGGGCACACGTGAGGAACACAAATGCAAACAAGCCTGAATGGTCCCCAGGACTATATACAACTGAAAACTCACACCCCAGAAGTGACTCGAACCCATACTCCCACAACTGGTATGTACAGGGACGCCTTAATCCGCTTGACCATCACGACCGGACATAAGGAAGTGATAGCCGAGGCTATATGAACCACTTCCCCGCCGGCACTCGGATGGTAATCTTGGGCATAGCATTTTATCAAATCACCTCATTCTTTGGGGCACACGTGAGGAACACAAATGCAAACAAGCCTGAATGGTCCCCAGGACTATATACAACTGAAAACTCACACCCCAGAAGTGACTCGAACCCATACTCCCACAACTGG
>NC_091174.1:29022505-29067505 GCF_040958095.1 Procambarus clarkii
CCAGGACTATATGCAACTGAAAACTCACACCCCAGAAGTGAATCGAACCTATACTGCCAGGAGCACTCTGCTGGCGTAGAGGATCCCTTATCCGCTCGACCAACATTCTGGGGTGTGAATTTTCAGTTGCATATAGTCCTGGGGACCATTCAGGCTTGTTCGGATTTGTGTTCCTCACAGAATGAGGTGATTTGATAAAATAATTTGATTTATGATGCATTCTACCCACTTCAAGACCCCGAACCAACACAGAAACCGTTGATGCAAGAACATAGAACACGCGGTACCGTTAATATCCTTATGCCATTTATCCACTTGTTCATGAATACAACCTAACAACGACAATAATCGATTTATGATGCATTTCTTTAATTAAGACCATACTTGGTGGCAGGCGTCGTTAACTACGACCACACTTGGTTGCAGGCGTCGTTAATTACGACCGTACTTGGTGGCAGGCGTCGTTAATTACGACCATACTTGGTGGCAGGCGTCGTCGCTGTCATTAGCGAGCCCCGCACGACCTGCGGCCACACATCCCCTCCTATACACACAAGTGGGACCCGTATAGCAACAACATTTCCTTATGTTGCGGCTGAATAACATTGTATTTGTGATCATTTATCGCCTCACTCTGGACCAAATCTTATTACACGTAGAAGAGATATGACCTGATCCAGCACTCAGTAAAGACGTGACATACTCCCAACGTTGGTTTTACTATTCGCACGTTGTTGGAACGTTTTAATAACGTTGTCACGTTTGCGGTTACATTGAGTGTTTGCTGGGATATTTATGAAATACTAAAGGGGGGGGGGGCGACCGTGGGCAAAGGGTGAAAGACCCCCCTCACTGCTTGTGTCGACCACTTGCCCAGTGCATTTTCACACCCCCTCCAATGTTCCCCCTCTCACCTCCCCATCCCTTCCAACATTCACCTTCCTCCTCATGCTCCTCACACACCCTCCCCATCTCACCTCATCGCTGTAACCATTTACACAACACACTGTCTATATCATTAAGGTCAAATGGTTGTGACCAGAACGCAAATTTGTCATCTGAATATTTGTTTTATAATTAAAAATACGATAACATTTAAGTGAATACTAATTTCTATAGGCTTTTGGTGAGATATTTCTTATCCATTTACTTCGTGAAGGGAAGTGTGGCAGCTGAGTGACTCCCCCTTCATGGGTGGCAAAGGGGCCGATCCGGACCGCCCTCCGAGACTTAAAATAATTACTAATCATTATGAAAAGTAGCACGAAGCTAGCCCGAAGGTTCTGGCTTACGCTTACGATCTATGTCAGACAAGCAGGCTGTTTGTCTCTGTCTGTCTGTCTGTCTGTCTGTCTGTCTGTCTGTCTGTCTGTCTGTCTGTCTGTCTGTCTGTGTCTCTTTCTGTCTCTCTGTCTCTCTATCTCTCTGTCTCTCTCTCTCTTTCTTTCTCTCTCTCTCTCTTTCTCTCTCTCTCTCTTTCTCTCTCTTTCTCTCTCTCTCTCTCTCTCTCTCTCTCTCTCTCTCTCTCTCTCTCTCTCTCTCTCTCTCTCTCTCTCTCTCTCTCTCTCTCTCTCTCTCTCTCTCCTTCCTCTTTCTCTCTTTATTTTTTAAAATTTAATATCAATCGACAATTAAACCCACATATTATTTTTCATTAGAGTCGTTGGTTGGCGTAATAGGATCCAATCCTAATTATAGTGGGGCACTGGGGTCGACCCCACTCATTCAGTGACACGTGCCATACAATCACTAGTCGCCCTGTAATATTTAGCGAGGCTAGCCCTAAGCGTCTCTCCCCCGCCCCCTTCCCCATTTTTGAACAGACATTCACATACATAAACTCCAACCACTTGGGAAGGACGGTAGAGCTACGGTCTCGCTTCATGCAGGTCGGCGTTCAATCCCCGACCGTCCAAGTGGTTGGGTACCATTCCTTTTCCCCCGTTCCATCCCAAAACCTTATCTTGACCCCTTTCCAGTGCTATATACTCGTACTGGCTTGGCGCTTTCCCCTGAAAATTCCCTCCCTCCTATACATAAAGATTTAAAAATCATTCTATTTACCTAGGCTGTAGGAGTATCGATCACTGGACACCACGCATGTGAGGCCGTCTCCACTGGGATGTGAGCCGTCTTAATATGGAAAGTTCGTGTCTCCTACAGCCCAGTTAAATGGAATGTTTATATCCACGGAAGTGTAGATGACAATTTATATTTACAAATCATATTTCGCTAAAAATATCTCGCCTTGCATTGTCCGAGCAGCACCGAGATGTCTTACGAATAACTTCAAAATGTCTTCGTTGTGGGAGAATCATGTTGTGTGAGTCGAGACAATGAGTGGCTGTGAATTAAGAGGGTTGTGTGTAGAGTCTTCGGGTGGTGGAAATATTCCTTTGAAGGTGAGAGAGTAGTCAATGGGAGGTGGGAGGTGTCGCGTTCCTCCCTTGCAACAATGACAAGGAAACCTCGAAACATACAAGGAGGCCCAAAGTCACTATTGGAGATTCTCGTGACAGTCGTCTCATAATCGACCTACTTCCTTCTCGTAGGCTATTCAGTCTTCAGAACAGCCTCAGACGCTAGGTGAACACCAACACTCAGAACATCCTGAGTGCGTCCTACTTCAACCAGTGACGACCTTTGAACTTAACCCTGAACAGAAATGGAGTTTTAATGTACCCACTGCATCGCAGGAGAGGTTATGGACGCCCACTGCCCTACCAGCAACTTACTGTATACTCTTTCATAGAATGAGCCATTAGTATTGCACTCTGGGTTTCAACTACTCTCGGGAACTAGCCTATTATCCAGTGTTATACTCACACTTGGAGATAGAATCCGATGCTCAAGACGTAACTCGGTGAAGCCTCCTCTCACAATGCTTCCACAGCGTGTATGTAAAGTGTAAGTCTGAGCTAGATGACCAATTAGGAGTATAGTGGGAACATCCTACATCAAAATTATGTCTAAGTGAAGCATTCTAGGACCATGGTAAGATAAAAGGTAGATATGGGTGCAAATTATTGATTTGTAATGATTATCAAAATCAGAGAAAATTTAAAGGAACACGCCAAGGGACTTACCTTTTATGTTCTTTGGAACTGAAATGTTTATCACCTGAAATGTATTATCACCTGACCTAATGCGGGTATAAAATCAACTAGTATTGTAAGATCTGTTCACTTGAGAATGAACCATGGAGGTTCGAAACGTCGTGCAAATTATACAAATAAGTGTAATACACTCTATAGTAAATCACTTCTTTTCTTCACCTTAAAAGTACGAAAATGAGTTTTGGAGAACTCCTATTTCAATTAAGCCCTGATGCTAAGAAAATAGTTAGAGGGATAGAAGCCCTAAACCAGAAAATAATAAATACAGAATATGCGGTCATATTCAATGAAACATATATATATATATATATATATATATATATATATATATATATATATATATATATATATATATATATATATATATATTATTAAATATGACCGAAAAAGTAAGATTAATAATTCTAACACGAATCTTCTCAATCTTTCGTACATTTCTTTTCACTGCTGGTGGTAATTCAAAAATCAATTCTCCAAAATTCATTTTTATTTCTAGTCTGACGCGACACTTGAGCGCGTTTCGTAAAACTTATTACATTTTCAAAGACTTTAGTTTACACATTCACAACTGAATAGAACTTACACATCTCCGATTTGTTTATATCTACATTTGAGTGAGGTGGATGGGGTGAGGTGGTATTAATAGGGTATTAAATTCATCAACACAAGACAGAACACGAAACAATGGGTATTGAATGGAAGTGATTGTAGAAAGCCTATTGGTCCATATTTCTTGATGCTTCTATATTGGAGCAGAGTCTTGAGGTGGGTAGAATATAGTTGTGCATTAATTGGCTGTTGATTGCTGGTGTTGACTTCTTAATGTGTAGTGCCTCGCAAACGTCAAGCCGTCTGCTATCGCTGTATCTATCGATGATTTCTGTGTTGTTTACTAGGACTTCTCTGGCGATGGTTTGGTTGTGGGAAGAGATTATATGTTCCTTAATGGAGCCCTGTTGCTTATGCATCGTTAAACGCCTAGAAGGAGATGTTGTTGTCTTGCCTATATAATGGGTTTTTTGGAGCTTACAGTCCCCAAGAGGGCATTTGAAGGCATAGACGACGTTGGTCTCTTTTAAAGCGTTTTGCTTTGTTTCTGGAGAGTTTCTCATGAGTAGGCTGGCCGTTTTTCTGGTTTTATAGTAAATCGTCAGTTGTATCCTCTAATTTTTGTCTGTAGGGATAACGTTTCTATTAACAATATCTTTCAGGACCCTTTCCTCCGTTTTATGAGCTGTGGAAAAGAAGTTCCTGTAAAATAGTCTAATAGGGGGTATAGGTGTTGTGTTAGTTGTCTCTTCAGAGGTTGCATGGCGTTTCACTTTCCTTCTTATGATGTCTGTGACGAAACCATTGGAGAAGCCGTTGTTGACTAGGACCTGCCTTACCCTACAGAGTTCTTCGTCGACTTGCTTCCATTCTGAGCTGTGGCTGAGAGCACGGTTGACATATGCGTTAACAACACTCCTCTTGTACCTGTCTGGGTAGTCGCTGTTGGCATTTAGGCACATTCCTATGTTCGTTTCCTTAGTGTAGACTGCAGTGTGGAAACCTCCGCTCTTTTCCATGACTGTTACATCTAGAAAGGGCAGCTTCCCATCCTTTTCCATCTCGTAAGTGAAATGCAGCACGGAACTCTGCTCAAATGCCTCCTTCAGCTCCTGCAGATGTCTGACATCAGGTACCTGTGTAAAAATGTTGTCAACATACCTGCAGTATATGGCCGGTTTCAAGTTCATGTCGACAAAGATTTTTTGCTCGATGGTACCCATGTAGAAGTTTGCAAACAGGACACCTAGGGGAGAACCCATGGCGACCCCCATCTACTTGCTTATACATGTGCCCATCCGGGCTCAAGAAGGGTGCCTCTTTAGTACAAGCTTGGAGTAGTTTCCTTAGAATATTTTCTGGTATGTCAAGTGGAGTACAGGCTGGATCACGATACACTCTGTCGGCTATCATCCCGATTGTCTCGTCCACAGGTACGTTGGTGAACAGTGATTCTACGTCCAACGAGGCTCCTATCCCTGTGGCCCGTGTGCCCCGCAGTAAGTCAACAAATTCCTTTGGAGACTTCAGGCTGAAGGCGCAAGGAACATAAGGAGTCAGCAGGCCGTTGAGTCGCTTTGCCAGTCTGTACGTGGGTGTGGGTATCTGGCTAATGATTGGCCGAAGTGGGTTTCCAGGCTTGTGTGTCTTGACATTTCCATACGCATATCCAGGTTTATATTCCCCAATAATTTTTGGCAGGTGGAGTCCTGATTTCTTGGCGTTCACAGTTTTGATCAGTTTGTTGACCTTTGCTTTCAATTCGGCTGTAGTGTCCTTCGTTACCCTTTGGAATTTAGTTTGGTCAGAGAGTATGAGGTTTATTTTCGCCAGATATTCGTCTTTTTTAAGAATGACGTATATTGGCGACTTGTCACCTCTCCTGACAACTATCTCCTTGTTCTCACGAAGGCTTTTAGCTGCCGCTTTGAGCTCGGGGGACAGTATGGTGCTTCTGTAATTGCCTCGATTCTTTCCTCCTTCCGCAATAAATTCTGCTTGTAAGGTATCTTTGGTAGTGACCTTCTTTTGTGTCTCGAGGTCGAATATGTCGTCCAACAGAATTTCCAACTCCACTTTCCGGGCCATCTCACTCGGTCTGGACATAACGTGACAGTTTATGCCCAGATTTAGGAGAGTGACTTGGTCCTCAGTGAGGTTAATTCCTGCAAGGTTCAGGAAGCCATCTCTTGGTCGTGGAATTGCCATAGGTCCTCCATATTCCACGACCAAGAGATGGCTTCCTGAACCTTGCAGGAATTAACCTCACTGAGGACCAAGTCACTCTCCTAAATCTGGGCATAAACTGTCACGTTATGTCCAGACCGAGTGAGATGGCCCGGAAAGTGGAGTTGGAAATTCTGTTGGACGACATATTCGACCTCGAGACACAAAAGAAGGTCACTACCAAAGATACCTTACAAGCAGAATTTATTGCGGAAGGAGGAAAGAATCGAGGCAATTACAGAAGCACCATACTGTCCCCCGAGCTCAAAGCGGCAGCTAAAAGCCTTCGTGAGAACAAGGAGATAGTTGTCAGGAGAGGTGACAAGTCGCCAATATACGTCATTCTTAAAAAAGACGAATATCTGGCGAAAATAAACCTCATACTCTCTGACCAAACTAAATTCCAAAGGGTAACGAAGGACACTACAGCCGAATTGAAAGCAAAGGTCAACAAACTGATCAAAACTGTGAACGCCAAGAAATCAGGACTCCACCTGCCAAAAATTATTGGGGAATATAAACCTGGATATGCGTATGGAAATGTCAAGACACACAAGCCTGGAAACCCACTTCGGCCAATCATTAGCCAGATACCCACACCCACGTACAGACTGGCAAAGCGACTCAACGGCCTGCTGACTCCTTATGTTCCTTGCGCCTTCAGCCTGAAGTCTCCAAAGGAATTTGTTGACTTACTGCGGGGCACACGGGCCACAGGGATAGGAGCCTCGTTGGACGTAGAATCACTGTTCACCAACGTACCTGTGGACGAGACAATCGGGATGATAGCCGACAGAGTGTATCGTGATCCAGCCTGTACTCCACTTGACATACCAGAAAATATTCTAAGGAAACTACTCCAAGCTTGTACTAAAGAGGCACCCTTCTTGAGCCCGGATGGGCACATGTATAAGCAAGTAGATGGGGGTCGCCATGGGTTCTCCCCTAGGTGTCCTGTTTGCAAACTTCTACATGGGTACCATCGAGCAAAAAATCTTTGTCGACATGAACTTGAAACCGGCCATATACTGCAGGTATGTTGACAACATTTTTACACAGGTACCTGATGTCACACATCTGCAGGAGCTGAAGGAGGCATTTGAGCAGAGTTCCGTGCTGCGTTTCACTTACGAGATGGAAAAGGATGGGAAGCTGCCCTTTCTAGATGTAACAGTCATGGAAAAGGGCGGAGGTTTCCACACTGCAGTCTACACTAAGGAAACAAACATAGGAATGTGCCTAAATGCCAACAGCGACTGCCCAGACAGGTACAAGAGGAGTGTTGTTAACGCATATGTCGACCGTGCTCTCAGCCACAGCTCAGAATGGAAGCAAGTCGACGAAGAACTCTGTAGGGTAAGGCAGGTCCAAGTCAACAACGGCTTCTCCAATGGTTTCGTCGAAGACATCATATGAAGGAAAGTGAAATGCCATGCAACCTCTGAAGAGACAACTAACACAACACCTATACCCCCTATTAGACTATTTTACAGGAACTTCTTTTCCACAGCTCATAAAACGGAGGAAAGGGTCCTGAAAGATATTGTTAATAGAAACGTTATCCCTACAGACAAAAATCAGAGCATACAACTGACGATTTACTATAAAACCAGAAAAACGGCCAGCCTACTCATGAGAAACTCTCCAGAAACAAAGCAAAACGCTTTAAAAGAGACCAACGTCGTCTATGCCTTCAAATGCCCTCTTGGGGACTGTAAGCTCCAAAAAACCCAGTATATAGGCAAGACAACAACATCTCTTTCTAGGCGTTTAACGATGCATAAGCAACAGGGCTCCATTAAGGAACATATAATCTCTTCCCACAACCAAATCATTGCCAGAGAAATCCTAGTAAACAACACAGAAATCATCAATAGATACAGCGATAGCAGACGGCTTGACGTTTGCGAGGCACTACACATTAAGAAGTCAACACCAGCAATCAACAGCCAATTAATGCACAACTATATTCTACCCACCTCAAGACTCTGCTCCAATATAGAAGTATCAAGAAATAAGGACCAATAGGCTTTCTACAATCACTTCCATTCAATACCCATTGTTTCGTGTTCTGTCTTGTGTTGATGAATTTAATACCCTATTAATACCACCTCACTCAAATGTAGATATAAACAAATCGGAGATGTGTAAGTTCTATTCAGGTGTGTATGTGTAAACTAAAGTCCTTGAAAACGTAATAAGTTTTACGAAACGCGCTCAAGTGTCGCGTCAGACTAGAAAAAAAAATTAATTTTGGAGAATTGATTTTTGAATTACCACCAACAGTGAAAAGAAATGTACGAAAGATTGAGAAAATTCGTGTTAGAATTATTAATCTTACTTTTTCGGTCATATTTAATAATATATGTCTACAGGAAAGACTGCTACCAAAATATACTAATATATATATATATATATATATATATATATATATATATATATATATATATATATATATATTAATATATATATTAATATATATATTTATATATATATATATATATATATATATATATATATATATATATATATATATTAATATATATATTAATATATATATTAATATATATAATAATATATATATTTATATATATATATATATATATATATATATATATATATATATATATATATATATATATATATAGGGGGGTACCACCACTGGTGTAATTATAGGGACCCACAGCCTCAGAGAAGGGAACACAGAGCACTCAGGGAAAAACTTGACATTTAACTCTGAATACGAAAGAGTGTTCACTTCTCCTACCACCCCCTTTTTTTTTATGATGTACACTTTATTATGCAAGGTTATACAGTTACATATCTGATTTTATACAAAAAACGAACATTAAGAGGACACAAGAAAAAGTTCGCTTCCTAGAGGCTGTAGATTTCCTCGAACTCCTCCGACGCCGGGCAGGAACCGAGGATGCAGCGGGCATTCCCCCTCTGGATCGCGACACTGAGGCGCTGAAAGAGAAAACTTGCTGCTCTAGGGTCTCTTGTGGTGTCAATGAGCTTGGAACCAAGATCCTTAAGAAACCTTCTTGCACTCTCACCCCATGGGCCTAGGGTCTCAGACCCTATTGGAACGAAATTGTACCTTTGATCTAATTGCCTGTACTTGACTGACTTTTGTTTTTCTCTGTGTGTCGCTGCGGCTCCTGCTGTGCCGGCAGAGAGGGTGATGTATGTCGTTGCCAGGGTGGATACGCAAGTATAGTCCCATGCTAACTGCCTGCCACCCGTCCACGGACGCAGTGTGATTCCGTCTGGTCGGCCGGCAAAGCTAACAGAGTCACGGTTCAGTAGGTTGCGGGGCTCTCTCTCCGCTGGACACTGAGCAGAGGCAAGGCTTCTTTTAATGATGTCGTTGACTTCGTCGTGTCTAGTGTGCCAACCACCCGATTTTCCACAGTGCAGGCCATGCAATCCATATTCGTCAGCATCTGCCTCGCCGCAAATACACCTGTGAACAGTGTGGATAGGGGCAGCAAGGCGGAGAGCGACTGCAATACGGAGCTCCTGCGGATCAAGACGTGATATATATATATATATATATATATATATATATATATATATATATATATATATATATATATATATATATATATATATATATATATGACAATGTCAGACCACGGAGGAAAAATGAAACAGGAATTTCCTTAAGTACTTTCGTATATTAATACATCTTCAGAAGGAGTGTACGTTACTCCTTCTGAAGATGTATTAATATACGAAAGTACTTAAGGAAATTCCCGTTTCATTTTTCCTCCGTGGTTTGACATTGTCTTATTTTTAATCACGTGTTTATTTTCGTGATATACACGCATATATATATATATATATATATATATATATATATATATATATATATATATATATATATATGTCTGGCTTCTGAGACAAGCCTGTTATTACTTAACTGCAAACAAATTATTGCTAGTAGTGAGGAAAGGGAGTCGGAAAGAATTAAGCTGTCTATTTCAGTGTTGTCAATAATTTCGAGTGCTAACTGTATTGCTACCAGCTCAGCTTGCATTGTGGATACCCAGTTACTAATTCTTATATTCCTTTGAATTGTACTGCCTTCGGGCTGATGAGCAATAACAGCCCGTCCTACCCTTCCCTGTATTGAGTGATATATGGTATATGGTCAGTGTATATGGTCTATGCTATGTTCTGTTCAGTTTGTATATTGTGTATGTGTTCTATGGTGCTTAATTTAGCAGCAAGCTGATCATGAGTGTTGCTAGTGATTAGTTTCTTGGTGGGTTATGCAGGCAGTCTTCCTGATACTCTAATTCCTGTTCAAGTGAATATATTTTGGCAATCTTCAGTGAGTAAAGTTAACTTGCAACTGCTTGACTGTACACAAGCATAAAATCAACTTAAATTACTATTTTTATAATTTCCAGAGACTTTGTGGTTAATGATGAAGTTATTCTTTAATGTGCAGTGCTTTGATTAAAGCCCACATAGTGACGAGATAATTCAATAACCAAAATTTGCCCTAAGCCTTTTGCACTGAATGCAAAGTCCAAAGTTTATTTATTGATCTTTGGAGAGGAAGCTATATTATAGGATAGTGAACAGGAAAATGTGGATCAATATTTAGTTAAAGTTTAGTCCTCAAATATAAAGGTCAATACTATTGACGAACTAACGCTCATTACATTCTAAAAAGGAACAAAATCCATCCTTGAACTGCCTCTAACGTCGAGCTCAGTCAGAGGACAAATTCAAAGAACAATTTTTTTGCATGAGACGTGCACTCACTCTCTTGACTAATGGTGAGGTACCCCTGAACCTTAAAGACTTTGGTTGGGATGAGGTTGATGGAATATTAAGACCAACTGAGAGCTTGATACTGCTGCTGTTGGATGAACTGGTAAGAGCGTGAGGACGTAAATCCCGTAATACAAAACTGTGTTCACGCAGACATACAGGTGCCACATGCACTATATTTGGCAAATGTGAAGATCAATGAGAAAATTAATTTTAATTTTAATTTATTTTATTCTTTTCTAATGTTATAACACATAACCAAGTGATAATATATGGAATTGTTGCATAACTACATGATGCATTTTCAAAGTAGTTCTGCGAACATCTAAATTAACTATAATTCATTAACTGAAATAGAGAAGAAGAAACTTACAGTCGCAAATTATTTGAATACCTTATGCACGAAAAAATTATTATATCCACTATTTATGGCGCTAACATAATACTTCTTAAAATGCAATCTATTCAGATAAAGAATAACTTTAAAACGATCATAGTTTCGTTGAAAGTGGGGATCTACCGGACTTGAACCACAAATTTTGGAACAGCATCCGAAATATTTTAGCACCTGTTTGTCCCTGAAAAAACACAAGTAAACTTTTCTCTACATATTCATTTTTACGGCATTCTCACTGTGGATGTTGAACTTATAAAGCTCCTCAGCACTCTTTTATGATATCTGGGAAGATAAAATGGGGCAAACATGGTGTTGGCATGTTTGTCAATCAACTCGCCCTCCTAACACAGCGTCGCATTTTGACGTATACTCTACCTAAGGCCAAACGTTATCGCACTAGAAAATGGAAGCAGCTCGCGAAATTTACACTGTCTCGTTTTATGTTTTGGGTCTTTGATACGAATCAGAGAATTACCTGATTCTCACTCTTGTTAATATATGTATAATTATATATTCATCCAACCTCAGTTTGTCCCATATGAATAAAATTACCATATATGTTTTTCCGTGGCCTAAATCCTATATTTTAGTTATTCAGTTTGTTGTGTGGTGTTACAGTTATGGGAGTGTATTGCGGTATTGTATCCTACTGTATATGAGTAAGCAGTGTGCGGGCTGTACGAGCGGTCAGGTATTAGACGGGGGCATAACGTGTCCTGGTGGGTGAAGCGTCATTGTTACCAAGTCTGTTTCATCAAATAAATTACTATAGTTTTCACATATTTCGTCAAGGAATACACTATTCCTTAGGTGCAGTGGTATTATTTGAAATATTACTCCTGAGTGTGTAGGATATTACATACTTGTGTTAAGTGATGTTTGGGAGTGTGTATCTTAGTTTAAGAGGTGGAGCTGGTAAGATATTTTATTCAATGTTTTGGCGACTGTGGGTCGTCTCGGTGCAGCCAGTCAGTCTATGATAACTCTCGGCCAGGATAGACTGACTTGGACGGACTCAGGCAGTGGCAGGTTGGAATCAGTATGGACTGGATGTCTCTCAATTATATTGCTGTGTTTTTTAATTGTGTTCAGGTGTTGTTACTTAGTCTAGTAATATATGTTTTATTTCATAAGCCTCAACAATATATTTTGTCAGTGGTCATCAGTCTAGTGTAATTAATTTTGTGATGTGTGTTATATACTGATTTATGGTGATAGTTTTGATGTCCCTTCCACCGAGTAAACTGGTGTTCCCATTTTAACACGGTGTTTATTTTTTGATAAATATTGATATTATTAACATGTTATAGACTTATGAGAATTTCTGGAGGTTCTGTGACGGGAACTCAAGCCCAGCTCAAGTGCGTAGTAAAAATAATTCTCTGTCAGGTTAGGATAAGAGCATTTTAGTACTACAGTTTCTTGACGTTGGGAAAACTTAGGAGAACGGGCTGTTTCCTCAGTAAAATTTTTTATTCCTAGCATAATGGCAGGTTAAATAAAAAATGATAAGAACAACGAATGTAGACTGCTAAGGCAATCATTGTGTTTGTTTAAAACAGCTATGATAGCTGGACAGATCCGCAAGAGCCCTGATGAGGGTTTGAACTACGTCCGAGAGGATCCCAGATGCGCCTTAATCGACTATGCCACGACATGGTAATAGAATTGCAACCGGGAGTTCTACTGACCTCACACGGATCCTGCAGTCTTCCCGAGACAAACCGTTGTGATGAATGAAGTAAGGGCGAAGAGGTAGAACATCTTGTTGACAGAGTCCGGGTGCACGAGGGATTTGTGTAAAATCCTGGTTTGTGTCTCGGAGAGACTGCAGGATCTGCGTCCTGGAGATCAGTAGAACAGAACAGATCACTGAGGTCAGAAGAACTCCCGGTAGCAATTATTTCACCATATCGTAGCACTGTCGATTAAGGCTCGTCTGGGAGCCTCTCGGACGTAGGTTCGAACCCTCATCACGGCCCTTGTGGGTTTGTTCATTTGATGCATCAAGCAATTGTGATTTCTGTGTATAATGGCAGCTGGAGGTGGGTGGAGTCAGTTGGTGGTGGGTGGAGTCAGTGCGAGGTGAGTGAAATCAGTTAGAGGTGGGTGGAGTCAAAAGGAGGTGGATGAAGTCAGTTGGAGGTGGGTGATGTCAGTGAGTGATGGGTGGAGTCAATTGGAGGTGGATGGTGTCAGTTGGAGGTTGGTGGTGTCAGTTGGAGGTGATTGGAGTCAGTTGGAGGTTGGTGGAGTCAGTTGAAGGTGGGTGATGACAGTGGGTGGAGTCAGTTGAAGGTGGGTGATGACAGTGGGTGGAGTCAGTTGGAGGTGGATGGAGTCAGTTGGAGGTGGGTGGAGCCAGTTGGAAGTGGGTGGAGTCAGTTGGAGGTGGGTGGAGCCAGTTGGAAGTGGGTGGAGTCAGTTGGAGGTGGGTGGAGCCAGTTGGAGGTAGATGGTGTCAGATGGTGATGGGTTGAGTTAATTGGAAGGTGGATGGTGTCAGTTAGAAGTTGGTGGAGTCAGTTGGAGGTGGATGATGTCCGTTGGTGGTGAGTGGAGCCAGTTGGAGGTGGATGGTATCAGTTGAACCTGGACGGTGTTAGTGGGAGGTGGAACGTGTCAGTTGGAGGTGGATGATGTCAGTGGGAGGTAGGTGGTATCAAGTGGAGGTAGGTGAAGTCAGTTGGAGGTGGGTGGTATCAGTTGGATGTGGGTGAAGTCAGTTGGAGGTGGATTGTATCAGTTGGAGGTGGGTGTAGTCAGTTGGAGGTGAATGGAGTCAGTTGGAGATGGGTGGAGTCAGTTGGATGTGAGTGGAGTCAGTTGGAAGTGGATGGTATCAGTTGGAGGTGGGTGGATTCAGTACGAGACGGGTAGAGTCAGTAGAAGGTGCGGAGAATCAGTAGGAGATAGGTAGAGCGAGAGGGTTAAACCACGGGCTGAAGGGTGTAATCAATAATGTGTACAGGTGCCACACGGAAGGTGCCACACGGAAGGTGCCACACGGAAGGTGCCACACGGAAGGTGCCACACGGAAGGTGCCACACGGAAGGTGCCACACGGAAGGTGCCACACGGAAGGTGCCAGGCAGTAGGTGACGGGACCAGGAGGCAGCACGCACGGTTAACAGACACCAGGAGGTGATGAATGAAGTAACAGGGAACTGGTTGAAATGAATGGCGGTAACTGGCGTGACTGGTGGTGACACGTGGTGTTGAGTGCCGGCGGCGTTGATATATGGTTTGCGTGTAAGGATTTTGAAAGGTTGGTAATGGTAGTGGGTGGCCTTGGACAGTCAGCCTGTTCTCCTAAGACTTCCCAACATCAAGAAACTGTCTAAATACAGTGCCCTCATCCTAACCTACCAGAGGACCCAAAGCAGAAAACGGGACAGTGTGTTAATTTCGCCAGCCAGTTTCCATTTTCTAGTACAACAATTTTTTCCTTACGAATATTATACGTCAAAATGCGACGTTCTATTAGGAGGACGGGTGAATATGTATGTGTGCGTACTTGCTCCTGGTTGCGTGTGTATGCGTTGTTTAATCACCTAGTTGTGCTTGCTGAGGTTGACCTCTGGCTCTTAGGCCTGCCTCTCAACTGTCAATCAACTGGTGTACAGATTCCCGAGCCTACTGGGCTCTATCATATCTACATTTGAAACTGTGTTTTGAGTCATCCTCCACCACATCACTGCCCAATGTATTCCATCTGTTAACTACTCTGACACTAAAAAAGTTCTTTCTAACGTCCCTGTGGCTCATTTGGGAACTCAGTTTCAACCTGTGTCCCCTTGTTCGCGTACCACCCGAGTTAAACAGTTTATCTCAATATACCCTGTCAATTCCTCAGAAAATTTTGTAAGTAGTGATCATGTCTCCCTGAGCTCTCGTTTCTTCCAGCGTCGTAAGGTGCATTTCACGCAGCCTTTCCTCGTAAATAATGCCTCTTATTTCTGGGGACTAGCCTAATGGCATACCTCTGAACTTTTTCCAGCTTCGTCTTATGCTTGACAAGGTACTAGCTCCATGGTGGGGCCGCATACTCCAGGATTGGCCTTACATATGTGGTATACTAGGTTCTGAAGGATAACTTTCACAGGCTTATGAAGGCAGTCCTGATGTTAGCCAGCCTCGCATAAGCCGCTGATGTTATTTTTTGGTTTGGGCTTCAGGAGAGAGGTTTGGTGTGGTATCAACTCCTTGATCTTTCTCTCTGTTCGTTACATGAAGAACCTCATCTCCCATTCGGTATCCTGTGTTTTACCTCCAATTTCCACCGCCTAGTTTCATAACCTTACATTTATTTGGGTTTATCTCTAGTAGCCATTTGTTGGAACATTCATTCAGTTTGTCTAGGCCATCTTGTAGCCTCATAGTATCTTCCTCTGTCTTAATCCTCCTCATAATTTTTGCAACTTCAGCAAACAATGAGAATACCGAGTCTATTCCATCTGGGAGATCATTTACATGTATCAGAAACAGTATAGGTCCAAGGACGGATCCCTGTGTGACTCCACTGGTGACGCCTCGCAAATCTTAGACCTTACCCCACACAGTGACTTGTTGTCTTCTGTTGCTTAGATGCTCTCTAATCCAATAGAGTACCTTCCCTTTCACCCTGCCTGCATGTCCAGCTTGTGCACTATAATCTCTTGTGTGGTACTGTGTCAAAGGCTTTCTGGAAATTCAAAAATGTGCAGTCTACCCACCCCCTCTGTTCCTTGCCTGATTTTTTTGCCAGGTCGTAAAATTCAATTAATCCTGTGAGGCATGACTTGCCATCTTTGAAACCATGCTGATGTTGTTTTCGCTCGAGATGTTCCACAATATTTTTCGCACAAACACAAAAGTTAGGGACACTGGCCTGTAGTTCAATGCCTCCTGTCTTTACCCCTTCTTGAATATCGGGACTACATTAACCGTCTTCCAAATTTTGGACAGTTCACTTATTACCAGTTATTTGTTATAAACCATGCAGAGTGGCAGGCAGAGTGCTTCTGCTCCTTCTTTTAGTATCTAGGGTGAGATTCCATCCGAGCCTATAGCCTTTGTCTCATCCAACTCTAGGAAAAGCTTCCTTACCTCTCCTCTGGTAATCCAAAACTTCTCTAGTGGAGCCTACTTAACTATTCCATCTCTTATCTCTGGAACTTCTTGCTCTAATTATGAAGACCTCCTGGAATTTCCTTCTGAGTTACTCGAGTACTTCCTTGTCGTTTGTAGTAAATCTATGAACCCTTATCCTTAGTTTCATTACCAGTTCCTTCAATGTTGTTTTCCTCCTAATGTGGTTGTGCAGTAATTTAGATTGAATCCTTGTCTTGCTTGCTATGTCATTTTCGAATTGTCTTTTTGCCTCTCTTCTCATCCTAACGTATTAATTCCTGGCCATGGTATCTTTCTATGCTCTCAATTGTCCTGTTATTTCTATAGTTTCTCCAAGCCCTTATACTTTGTTGCTTTGCTAGCTTACATCTCTGATTAAATTATGGGTTTCTAGTCTGCATTTCGTTTTTTTCCTTTTGGGCTGGGACAAACTTGCCTGCTGCCTCCTTACACTTCTGCGTGATGCAGTCCATCATGTCTTGGGCCGTCTTTTCTTTGATCTCTATTTCCCATGTTATATCTGTTAGGAATTTTCTTATCTCCTCATAGTTTCCCTTTCGGAATGCCAGCCTTTTGTTTTCTGGTCCCCTTCCTTAAGTACATTAACGCTTCTTCGACCAGATACTCGCGTGCATTACTTCGCGTGTGTGCGAGCGTGTGTAAGCATACACGTTAGTGCCATGGGTCTGAGAGAGACCTTTGAGTGTGGGCACTAACAAAATACAACAATTGCGAGACAACGCCGCCTACAACAGCTAAAAACACCCGTCATTTAAATTAGCAAGTAACACACACAGCCACTCAGCAGCGCCGCAACTTGACAGTGTCGCTCATATCCAGAAGAAAACCCAACTGCATCGTAACTAAATAAAATAAAATAAATGATACAAGCAGATCCCAGAGTCAAATATCGCAACAATAAAAAAATCTGTTATATGTAAGTTATGAGTATCCAACGCCCTCACAAACAGGACGACGGACAGGGGAAATTAAACTCGCCTCTCACAATATATGAGTCGTAAAGTAAAATGGTTGCCAGCTTCCGAAATGGCAGAACGCTCGGGTGCCATTTTTTAATCCGCTTTTTTGTTTCCCTTCCACACGCACGTCGAGTTTACGGCAAACCTGGATTATGGTGTCTCGGGTGACAGCAGCGCCAGGTCTGCGATTGATCACAGTGGGGGCAAGTCGCAAGCCAATCGCAACTTTGAGATTTAAAGTCTGGGAAACTGTTCTGTTCAGTACTGATGTTTACAACACTGCAGTTTTGGATGACTAACACTACAACAATCCACAACACAATAAATAATTAAGACTCTTACTTAAACACTTTAATAAAATGTATATTCAATTAAAAATCAAAGACAAATCAACACTCACAGCAAAATGAAAGAATACAAAAAATTCTTTTAAACCACTTCAGAAATAGGGTCAACCCCAAAATATTTCTTCTCCACATAAAAATTTAAATCGAGATACAACTTTGCATTTGACACTTTCTTGCAACAGAATTGACACTCACTGATAATAATAGGAAAAAAAGCTCAGAAACTTGTGAAGAATACATTGAGCACCCGCCGAGCACTCTGAGACATCGAAAGTGTGGGTGCTAATGAATTCGGCTCTCTGGACGAGTCACGTCTTGAACATGTACATAAATCTTACACACACCTCGATAAAAGGTTAACTGGGGTGAGCAAGGCACTCAGCCCCATGACCTGATTACTTAGAATTACTTAAATATAAAGAGAGCATAGCTATCCGGAGCGTAAGTGTTGAGTGTATGAAGAGAGATCCTGCAAATATGGCAGGACAAGTTACACCACCCATATTAACAGTTTTTAGCCCATAATAACACAGTTTTTAGAAAAAAAAATCATGTGATCAAGAATAACAAAATCACGGAGAAGACTACAGGACATTAAAATGCAAATGTTATACACAGATCTTATCAAATCAATTGATAAGTGTGACTGGAGATTCATAAAACATGAAATAAAAAAATATTTACTATCGAAAGTAAATGTTTCGATGTTTCTAAGATTACTAGTATCCGACAATTTTGGCGGTATGGTCGATTGTGTCAAAATTAGTATGAGGACATTTTGAAATTGAACTTAGTTAGTTAGTAATTACATGGGGGTGTAAATATTTTATACATACTAGTTGTCCCCAACCACGCGTTGCTGAGCCACAGCAGCCTTCTCCTGTCTCCCGGCCCTCCAAACCATTCCCCCCGTACTCCCAACCATTCCCCTCTCCCCCGTCTCCTCGTCCTCTCCACCATTCTCCCGTCCCTTTGTCCTCCCCACACTTCAGCGTCCCCTCGTCCTCTTAACCATTCACGACTCCACCGTCCCCTCGTCCTCCCCACCATCTCCCACTCCCCCGTCCCTTTGTCCTCCCCACACTTCAGCGTCCCCTCGTCCTCCCCACCATCTCCCACTCCCCCGTCCCTTTGTCCTCCCTTCCATTCCCTCCCCCGTCCCCTCGTCCTCCCTACCATCCCCAGTCCCCTTGTCCACCCCACTTCTCTTCCCCTCATCCTCCCTACTATTACCCCCTCCCCAAGCCCCTCGTCCTCCTCACTAACCCCCACCCTGTTCCCTCGTCCTCCCCACCATTCCCCACTCCCTCGTCCGATGAATTCTCAAATAACCTGATGTTCCCATCAATGAAATATAAGAAAAACAGTTAAAAAACGAAATGAAAAACAGTCAATATAAATAAAAAAGTAAATGTTCGTGTGTTCAAAATCGTTAATTTTCAAAAGTTCTTCACCGATTGCTTTGAAATTTTCACACAACGTTTCATTCGCATCCGTGCGTGTTTTTATATACATACTACATAGATGTCACGTCTGTGACAGGGAAAAAATGCTAAAAAAAAAAACTTTTTTTTTTCATGTTTTTCATGTGAGGGAAATCTTCGAAATCTCTCTACCGATTGCTTTGAAATTTTGACACAACGTTGCATTCAAATAGGTGCATGTTTTTATATACTACCATATACATGCCTCACTTGTGACAGCAAAAAATTCGTTTTCTTTTTTTAACAGCACCATCTGTTGGACGTAAGCGCAACATACGATTTAAACTCAGAAAGTTCTACACCGATTGCGTTGAAATATTGACGCAACGTTTCATTCGAATACGCGTGTGTTTTTATATACTTACTATATAGCTGCCACACCTGTGACAGGTAAAAACATTTTTTTTATAAAAACAGAACCATCTTTTGCATGTAATAGCAAACCACGCTATACTAAATATTTAAAGATTTCATTTCAATGTTTCTGATTGCATTGATAAATTGAATTACCATAGATTTAGATTTATTTTCATCTTGGTTTTGTTATTTTTGTGTGACATTGCGTTGGAATTGAGCTGTGTTGTGTACTATACCGTTCATTTGTAAGAATAAGTATAGATGCCACACCTGTGACAGGTAAAAACATTCTTTTTTCAAGAAACAACGTCATTTGTTGCACGTAGTTGCATCACACGCTATACTAAATATTTTACGATTCCATTTCAATGTTTCTGATTGCATTGAAAAATTAAATTTTCATAGAAATCGATTTATTATAATTTTTGTTCTAACTATTTTGTGTGGCATTGCGTGGGAATTGAGCTGTGTTGTTTATCATACCGTTTAACAATTCCATTTCAATGTTTACATTTTCATTGATAAATTGAATTTTCATAGATTTCGATTTATTTTCAATTTGATTTAATTATTTTGTGTGATATTGCATTGGAATTGAGCTTTGTTGTTTACCATACCATTCATTTCGTGAGTATAGTTTTTTTTTTATTTTTTTAATTTAGTTTTTTAACTGTTTTTCTTATATTTCAGTGATTTGAACATCAGATCATTTGATGTTCACAATTTTCTGATGGGAACATCAGACCATTTGGGAATGTATCGGACGACGGAGTGGGGAATGATGAGGAGGACGAGGGGAATGAAGTGGGGGATGTAGGGGAGGAGGAGGAGGGGACAGGGGAGGGGGTAATGGTGGGTAGGACGAGGGAACGGGGGAAGGAGGAATAGTAGGGAGGCCATGGGGACGGGGGAGTGGGAGATGGTGGGAGAGACGAGGGTACAGTGGAGTGGAGATTTGTTAGTAGGACGAGGGGATGGAGGAGTGGGGGTTGTGTGGAGGAAAAGGAGACGGGAAAGGAGGGGTGGTGGAGAGGACGAAGGGACAGGAGAAAGGGGAATGGTTGGGAGGACGAAGGGACAGGAGAGAGGGGAATGGTTGGGAGGATTAGGGGACAGGGAGGTGAGGAATGGTTGGGAGGAAGAGGGGACGGGGGAGGGGGGAATGGTGGGGCGCACTGGGAGACAGGGGAAGATTGCCGTGGGTCAGCAACATTCGTGCGTTGCTGAGCCACAGCAACCATCCCTTGTCTCCCAGTCCTCCCCACCATTCACCTCTCCCATATCCCCGATGTCCTTCCAACCACTCCTCACTCTTCTTGTCCCCTCGTCCACCCAATCATTCCCTACTTCCCTGTCCCATCGTCCTCCCCCCCATTCCCCATTCCCAGTCCATTTGTCCTCCCCCACCATCCCCCACTCCACCATCCCCTCGTCCTCCTAATAATTACCCACACCACTGTCCCCTCGTCCTCCCCATCATCCCGCACTCCCCTGTCCCCACTCCACACCTTTCTCTTTTCCCCTGTCACCTCGTCCCCACCATCCCCATTCCCCACCCACCCATCGTCCTCCCGACTATTACCCCCCCCCCTCCTCCCTTGTCCATCTGATGTTCCCATCAGAAAATTGGGAACATCAAATGATATGATGTTCCCATCACTGAAATATGTGAAAAAACAGTTTACAGAACGAAATTAAAACACTGAAAAAGCTGTACTCAAGAAATGAACGGTATGGTAAACGACACAGCTCAATTCCAATGCAATGTCTAACAAAATAATTAAATCAAAATGAAAATATATCGAAATCAATGAAAATTCATTTTATCAATGAAATCGGAAATTTGAAATATAATCGTAACATGAGAACAAATCCACAAGGGCCGTGACGAGGATTCGAACCTGCGTCCGGGAACATCCCAGACACTGCCTTAATCGACTGAGCTACGACAGGGTAAAAGGGTTGAAACCGAAGTTCTACTGAACTTACTGGATCCCGTAGCCTCTCCGAGGCACAAACCAGGCTTTTACACAACCCCCCCACCTGCACCCCCTGAGTACGTAGAGGGAGAACGGCCTATTGACATAGCTCGGGTGCAGGGGTGGGGGGGGTTGTGTAAAAGCCTGGTTTGTGCCTCGGAGAGGCTACGGGATCCAGTAAGTTCAGTAGAACTTCGGTTTCAACCCTTTTACCCTGTCGTAGCTCAGTCGATTAAGGCAGTGTCTGGGATGCTCCCGGACGCAGATTCGAATCCTCGTCACGGCCATTGTGGATTTGTTCATTTGATGCATCTCGTTAGTATGATCTCTGTGTGTAATCGTAACATATTTAGTATAGCGTGTGTTGTTCTTACGTGCAACAGATGGTGCTGTTTCTTAACAAAATGTTTTTGTCACAGGTGTGACATCTATACTTATACTTACGTATTGAATGGTATGGTAAACAACACAGCTCATTTTCAATGCCATGTCACACAAATAACTAAATCAAATTGAAAAACAATCAAAATACATGAAAATTTAATTTATGAATGCAATTGGAAATATTAAAATGGAATCAAAGGCTTTCTGACAATCCAAAAATATGCAGTCTGCCCACCCTTCTCTTTCTTGCCTTATTTTTGTTGCCTGGTCGTAGAATTCAAGTAACCCTGTGAGGCAGGACCTGCCATCCCTGAACCCATGTTGATGCTGTGTTACAAAGTTCCTTCGCTCCAGATGCTCCACTAGTTTTTTCGCACAATCTTCTCCATCAGCTTGCATGGTATGCAGGTTAGGGACACTGGCCTGTAGTTCAGTGCCTCCTGTCTATCCCCTTTCTTGTATATCGGGACTACGTTAGCTGCTTTCCAAGTATCTGGCAGTTCCCCTGTTGCCAGTGATTTGTTATACACTATGGAGAGTGGTAGGCTCAGTTCTCTTGCTCCTTCCTTTAGAACCCAAGGGGAGATTCCATCTGGGCCTATAGCCTTCGTCACGTCCAACTCTAGTAAACACTTCCTTACTTCCCCACTGGTAATCTCAAACTCTTCCAGTGGTTCCTGGTTAGCTATTCCCTCACTTACCTCTGGAATTTCTCCTTGTTCTAAGGTGAAGACCTCCTGGAATTTCTTATTCAATTCCTCACACACTTCCTTGTCATTTGTAGTGAATCCTTCCGCCCCTATCCTTAATCTCATAACCTGTTCCTTTACTGTTGTTTTTCTCCTAATGTGGCTATGCAACAATTTAGGCTGAGTCTTTGCCTTGCTTGCGATGTCATTTTCGTATTGTCTTTCTGCCTCTCTTCTCATCCTGACATATTCATTCCTGGCATTCTGGTATCTTTCTCTGCTCTCCAGTGTCCTGTTATTCCTATAGTTTCTCCATGCCCTTTTACTTTGCTGCTTAGCTAGCCTACATCTTTGATTAAACCATGGGTTTCTCATCTTCATTTCTCTGTTTTCCTTTTGGACTGGGACAAACTTGTTTGCTGCGTCCTTGCACTTCTGCGTGATGTAATCCATCATATCTTGGGCCGTCTTTCCCCTGAGCTCTGTTTCCCATGCTATATCTGTTAGGAATTTTCTTATCCCCTCATAGTTTCCCTTTCGGTATGCTAACCTTTTGGTTTCGGTATCCCTCCTCGAGTTCAATAACCCTTCTTCAATCAAGTACTCAAACACCAGTACACTGTGGTCGCTCATTCCTACTGGGTCCTCAAAACCGATTTCTCTTATGTCGGAGTCGTTCAGAGTGAAGACTAGGTCGAGTCTCGCTGGTTCGTCATTGCCTCTCATCCTTGTGGGTTCTCCGACATGCTGCGTTAAAAAGTTGCTTGTCACCACCTCCAATAGTTTGGCTCTCCACGTATCCTCGCCTCCATGCGGTTCCTTGTTCTCCCAGTCAATCTTTCCGTGATTGAAGTCGCCCATGATGAGCAGGTGGGATCTATTTCTACAGGCAGCAGAGGCTGCCCTCTCAATTATAGTGTTAACTGCCTTGTTGTTGTTTTCATACTCTTGACTGGGTCTCCTGTCATTTGGTGGAGGGTTGTATATTACTACTACTACTATTCTTGGTCCTCCCATTGTTATGGTGCCTGCTATGTAGTCTCTGAACTCCTCACAGCCCGGGATGGCCATCTCCTTAAAACTCCATTCCCTTCTCATGAGTAGGGCCACTCCGCCTCCTCCTCTACCTTCCCTCTCTTTCCTTATTACTGTATACTCCTGGGGAAACACGGCATTCGTTATGATTCCAGAGAGTTTTGTTTCAGTGAGTCCGATTACATCTGGGTTAACTTCTTGTGCTCTTTCCCTTAGTTCACTTGTCTTGCTTGTGATCCCATCTATGTTCGAGTACATCACCCTGAAACTGACTCTCTTCTGCTTCTTTTCTGGGGGGGACCTTTGGGATCTGGGGTGAGTGGGAGCTGGGGGGACCTGGCACGGGGGGATTGGTGGAGGAGGGAGGGCTTGGGGTGGTGGGGGAGAGGGGGAGGGTACAGGGGGTGGATAAGAGGGGGAGGGTACAGGGGGTGGATAAGAGGGGGAGGGTACAGGGGGTGGATAAGAGGGGGAGGGTACAGGGGGTGGGTAAGAGAGGGAGGGTTGGGGAAGCATGGGGGGAGGAGAGGCTGTGGGGGATAGGGGAGATGGGGGGGCTTGGGGGGAGAGAAAAGGGTGGAGGGCTTGGGGGGCGTGGGGGAAAAGGGAGGGCTGAGGTGGGTGAGGAAGAGGGGAGGGTTTAGGGGAGTGGGGGAGAGGGGAAGACTTAGGTGGGGTGGGGGAGAGTGGGGGGCTTAGGGGGGAGGGGGAGAAGGGAGGGCATGGGGGTGGGAGAGACGGGAAGGCATGTGGGAGAAGGGAGGGCATGGGGGATGGGGGAGAAGGGAGGTCCTGGGGAGAGGGGTGAGGGGGAGAAGGGGGGTGAGTGGGGGGAGGGGGGTGGGTGGGGGGAGGGTGCCCTAGGTGGGTACTTAGTGGGGGGCTGACAGGGGATGGGGCAGGTTGGGTGTCTGTTGGGTAGAATTTGGGGGTGGTGCCCCAATCCCTGTGGCTGTTGCACTGTTTGAGGAGGGTTCTCCACTTCCCTCTGGGATTGTAGGGTTCTGGGTTGTGGTACTCTGATTTCCTTCTCTCTCCCTGCGCTCCTTCCTCGCGTCTGCTGTTCGTATTCTCTCTTCCCTTGTCATATCCCTCTGCAGGAATATTTTCTTGAACTTCTCTACACCTTTTAGACAACACTTCCTTGCTAGCAGTTCCTCTTTCGCGATTTCGCTCATGAAAACCACCTTTATCATTCGGTCTCTGTCCTTGTTGTACTTTCCAAGCCTGAAAACCTTTTCAACATTTCGCTCAGCTCCCTCCATCCTTACCTCTTTAAGGATCTCTTTAAGGATGTGTGTGTGTGTGTGTGTGTGTGTGTGTGTGTGTGTGTGTGTGCGTGCGTGCATGTGTGTGTGTGTTTACACTGGCGTGTTATGGTGAGGAGGAGGGGGGGGGTAGGTCTAGTCAGTGGCGGTGTAATGTAACACACAGGTGTGAGAAGCTAGTACCAAGCTGAGGCTCTTGAGCTACTTTTTCTTATTTTAATTAACTTATGTTCAAAGCTAATTACTATATAAAAAACACTGTACACCTTGTATGACTGACTTTGAGAGGCACTCACCTCCGAGTAAGCATCCCACAGCACAATTAGGTGATTTATGAAGCGATGTCCGCCTTAATTGTTGACGTCTCCGCCAGAGCTCCTCCCACGTGGTGGTCCAAGCTCTTCCCTTCGCAGGCCTCTGGTGCCACCGTCTTGCCACAATCTCGTTCTTTTTCAATTTCTTTCTTATCAACCGTTATCAGAATTCACTATGTTGCGTTATCACTGCGTTGCTGTAACCTTCATATGACCAAAAACTATGTTTTGGTCTCACTGGTACGTAAATATCCCGAGAATATTGAAGTAATTCGCGGACCACTGTCCTACACTTGCTCCCTGACCGCCGTCCTACTGCCTACAGCCTACTGCCTACAGCCTACTGCCTACTGTGTGTGGGTGTGTGTGTGTTTGAGTGTGTGTATTCATCTAGTGGTATTTACCTAGTTGTGCTTGCAGGGGATTGAGCTCTGCTCTTTCGGCCCGTCTCTCTACTGTCAATCCACTGTTACTAATTACTTTTTTTTCCACACCACACACACACACCAGGAAGCAGCCGGTGACAGCTGACTAACTCCCAGATACCTATTTAATGAGAGGTAACAGGGGCATCAGGGTGAAAGAAACTACCCATCGTTTCTTGCCAGCGCTGGGAATTGAACCTCGGCCACAGGATCACGTGTCCAGCGTGCTATCCACACAGTCACCGGCGCGCACGCGTGTACTCACCAAGTTGTGCTTGCGGGGGTTGAGCTCTGGCTCTTTGGTCCCGCCTCTCAACCGTCAATAAACACGTGTACAAGTTCCTGAGCCTATTGGGCTCTATCATATCTACACTTGAAGCTGTGTATGGAGTCTGCCTCCACCACATCACTTCCTTATGCATTCCATTTGTGTACTACTCTGACACTGAAAGAATTTTTTTTGACGTCTCTCTGGCTCATTTGGGCACTCAATTTCCACCTGTGTCCCCTAGTGCGTGTGCCCCTTGTGTTAAAAAGTCTGTCTTTATCTACCCTATAAATTCCTCTGAGAATCTTGTAAGTGGTGATCATGTCCCTTCTAACTCTTCTGTCTCCCAGTAACATGAGGTTTAATTCCCGTAGTCTTTCCTCGTAGCTCTTACCCCTCATTTCGGGTACTAGTCTGGTGGCAAACCTTTGAACCTTTTCCAGTTTAGTCTTATGCTTGACTAGATATGGACTCCATGCTGGAGCTGCATACTCCAGGATTGGTCTGATATATGTTGTATATAATGTTCTAAAAGATTCCTTACATTAGTTTCTGAAGGCCATTCTTATGTTAGCCAACTTGGCATATGCCACTGATGTTATCCTCTTGATATGAGCTTCAGGGGACAGGTCTGGCGTGATATCAACCCACAGGCCTTTCTCTCTCTCTCTGACTCTTGAAGTATTTCATCTCACAAATGATGTGTGTGTGTGGGTGTGTACTCACTTAATTGTACTCACCTAATTGTGCTTGCGGGGGTTTAGCTCTGGCTCTTTGGTCCCGCCTCTCAACCGTCAATGAAGAAGTGTACAGGTTCCTGAGCCTACTGGGCTCTATCATATCTACACTTGAAACTGTGTATGGAGTCAGCCTCCACCACATCACTTCCAAATGCATTCCATTTGTCAACCACTCTGATACTCAAAAAGTTCTTTCTAATATCTCTGTGGCTTATTTCTGCACTCAGTTTCCACATGTCTCCCCCTAGTGCATGTGCCCCTTTTGTTAAATAATTTGTCTTTATCTACCCTTTCGATTCACTTGAGATTCTTGAACGTGGTAATCATGTCCCTTCAAACTCCTCTGTCATCCAACGAAGTGAGGTTTAATTCCCGTAGTCTCTCCTCGTATCTCATACCTCTCTGCTCGGGTACTAGTCTGGTGGCAAACCTTTGTGTGTGTGTGTGTGTGTGTGTTTACTAGTTGTGTTTACTAGTTGTGTTTACTAGTTGTGTTTTTGCGGGGGTTGAGCTTTGCTCTTTCGGCCCGCCTCTCAACTGTCAATCAACTGTTTACTAACTACTTTTTTTTTTCCCCTACACCACACACACACACACACACCCCAGGAAGCAGCCCGTGACAGCTGACTAACTCCCAGGTACCTATTTACTGCTAGGTAACAGGGGCACTTAGGGTGAAAGAAACTTTGCCCAATTGTTTCTGCCTCGTGCGGGAATCGAACCCGCGCCACAGAATTACGAGTCCTGCGCGCTATCCACCAGGCTACGAGACCCCTACGAGGTGTGTGTGTGTGTGTGTGTGTGTGTGTGTGTGTGTGTGTGTGTGTGTGTGTGTGTGTGTGTGTGTGTGTTTGTGCGTGTGTGTGTGTGTTTCTGTGTGTGTGTGTGTGTGTTTATTCACCTAATTGTGCTTGCACGGGTTGAGCTCTGCTCTTTTGGCCCGCCTCTCAACTGTCAATCAACTGTTGCTAACTACTTTTTTCCCCCACACCACACACACACACACACACACACACACACACACACACACACACACACACACACACACACACACACACACACACACACACACACACACACCAGGTAGCAGCCCGTGACAGCTATCTATCTCCCAGGTACCTATTTACTGCTAGGTAACTGGGGCATCAGGGTGAAAGTAACTCTGCCCATTGTTTCTCGCCGGCGGCGGGAATCGAACCCGGGACCATAGGATCACGCGTCCAGCGTGCTGTCCAGTCAGCCACCGGCCCCTGTATGGGCCGGTGTGTGTGTGTGTGTGTGTGTGTGTGTGTGTGTGTGTGTGTGTGTGTGTGTGTGTGTGTGTGTGTGTGTGTTTGAATGCACGCGAGTGTTCGTGCGTGCGTGCGCGTGTTTGTTTTCAACTAAATCCTCACCTAGATGAACACCCACCATATTTGTTCATTCACTGCATATAATTTTTCTCATCTGTGTTTCTTATCATATGTGTATATAAAACTGTGTATCAAATTGACCTCGACAACATTCTCATGCAGTTCCTTCCAATTATTTACGACTCTTAAACTGTATAAGATCATCCTGAACTCTGTGGCTTTTTTCGCTTGCCAGTTCCATTGTATGGCCCAACACTTTGGTATCCCTACACTTTGGTGTCCCAACACTTTGGTGTCCCTACACTTTGGTGTCCCAACACTTTGGTATCCCTACACTGTGGTGTCCCAACACTTTGGTGTCCCTACACTTTGGTGTCCCAACACTTTGGTGTCCCTACACTTTGGTGTCCCAACACTTTGGTGTCCCAACACTTTGGTATCCCTACACTTTGGTGTCCCTACACTTTGGTGTCCCTACACTTTGGTGTCCCTACACTTTGGTATCCCTACACTTTGGTATCCCTACACTTTGGTGTCCCTACACTTTGGTGTCCCTACACTTAGGTGTCCCTACACTTTGGTGTCCCTACACTTTAGTGTCCCTACACTTTGGTGTCCCTACACTTTGGTGTCCCAACACTTTGGTGTCCCTACACTTTGGTGTCCCAACACTTTGGTGTCCCTACACTTTGGTGTCCCAACACTTTGGTGTCCCTACACTTTGGTGTCCCTACACTTTGGTGTCCCAACACTTTGGTGTCCCTACACTTTGGTGTCCCAACACTTTGGTGTCCCTACACTTTGGTGTCCCAACACTTTGGTGTCCCTACACTTTGGTGTCCCTACACTTTGGTGTCCCTACATTTTGGTATCCCTACACTTTGGTATCCCTACACTTTGGTGTCCCTACACTTTGGTATCCCTACATTTTGGTGTCCCAACACTTTGGTGTCCCTACACTTTGGTGTCCCTACACTTTGGTGTCCCTACACTTTGGTATCCCTACACTTTGGTGTCCCAACACTTTGGTGTCCCTACACTTTGGTGTCCCTACACTTTGGTGTCCCTACACTTTGGTGTCCCTACACTTTGGTATCCCTACACTTTGGTGTCCCAACACTTTGGTGTCCCTACACTTTGGTGGCCCAACACTTTGGTGTCCCTACACTTTGGTATCCCTACACTTTGGTGTCCCAACACTTTGGTATCCCTACACTTTGGTGGCCCAACACTTTGGTGTCCCTTCACTTTGGTGTCCCAACACTTTGGTGTCCCAACACTTTGGTGTCCCAACACTTTGGTGTCCCTACACTTTGGTGGCCCAACACTTTGGTGTCCCTTCACTTTGGTGTCCCAACACTTTGGTGTCCCTACACTTTGGTGTCCCAACACTTTGGTGTCCCAACACTTTGGTGTCCCAACACTTTGGTGTCCCAACACTTTGGTGTCCCTTCACTTTGGTGGCCCTACACTTTGGTGTCCCAACACTTTGGTGTCCCAACACTTTGGTGTCCCAACACTTTGGTATCCCTACAGTTTGGTGTCCCAACACTTTGGTGTCCCAACACTTTGGTGTCCCTACACTTTGGTGTCCCTACACTTTGGTATCCATAAACTTTGGTATCCATACACTTTGGTGGCCCAACACTTTGGTGTCCCTACACTTTGGTATCCATACACTTTGGTATCCATACACTTTGGTGTCCCTACACTTTGGTATCCATACACTTTGGTATCCATACACTTTGGTATCCATACACTTTGGTGTCCCTACACTTTGGTATCCATACACTTTGGTATCCATACACTTTGGTATCCATACACTTTGGTGTCCCAACACTTTGGTGTCCCTACACTTTGGTGTCCCTACACTTTGGTATCCATACACTTTGGTGTCCCTACACTTTGGTGTCCCTACACTTTGGTATCCATACACTTTGGTATCCATACACTTTGGTGTCCCTACACTTTGGTATCCATACACTTTGGTATCCATACACTTTGGTATCCATACACTTTGGTATCCATACACTTTGGTGTCCCTACACTTTGGTATCCATACACTTTGGTATCCATACACTTTGGTGTCCCTACACTTTGGTATCCATACACTTTGGTGTCCCTACACTATGGTGTCCCTACACTATGGTGTCCCTACACTTTGGTGTCCCTACACTTTGGTGTCCCTACACTTTGGTATCCCTACACTTTGGTGTCCCAACACTTTGGTATCCCTACACTTTGGTGTCCCAACACTTTGGTGTCCCTACACTTTGGTGTCCCTACACTTTGGTGTCCCTACACTTTGGTGTCCCTACACTTTGGTATCCCTACACTTTGGTGTCCCAACACTTTGGTGTCCCTACACTTTGGTGGCCCAACACTTTGGTGTCCCTACACTTTGGTATCCCTACACTTTGGTATCCCTACACTTTGGTGGCCCAACACTTTGGTGTCCCTTCACTTTGGTGTCCCAACACTTTGGTGTCCCAACACTTTGGTGTCCCTACACTTTGGTGGCCCAACACTTTGGTGTCCCTTCACTTTGGTGTCCCAACACTTTGGTGTCCCTACACTTTGGTGTCCCTACACTTTGGTGTCCCTACACTTTGGTGTCCCAACACTTTGGTGTCCCTACACTTTGGTGGCCCAACACTTTGGTGTCCCTTCACTTTGGTGTCCCAACACTTTGGTGTCCCAACACTTTGGTGTCCCTTCACTTTGGTGGCCCTACACTTTGGTGTCCCAACACTTTGGTGTCCCAACACTTTGGTGTCCCAACACTTTGGTATCCCTACAGTTTGGTGTCCCAACACTTTGGTGTCCCAACACTTTGGTGTCCCTACACTTTGGTGTCCCTACACTTTGGTATCCATACACTTTGGTATCCATACACTTTGGTGGCCCAACACTTTGGTGTCCCTACACTTTGGTATCCATACACTTTGGTATCCATACACTTTGGTATCCATACACTTTGGTGTCCCTACACTTTGGTATCCATACACTTTGGTGTCCCTACACTTTGGTATCCATACACTTTGGTATCCATACACTTTGGTGTCCATACACTTTGGTATCCATACACTTTGGTATCCATACACTTTGGTATCCATACACTTTGGTGTCCCTACACTTTGGTATCCATACACTTTGGTATCCATACACTTTGGTATCCATACACTTTGGTATCCATACACTTTGGTGTCCCAACACTTTGGTGTCCCAACACTTTGGTGTCCCTACACTTTGGTGTCCCTACACTTTTCTGTCCCAACACTTTGGTGTCCCTACACTTTGGTGTCCCTACACTTTGGTATCCATACACTTTGGTGTCCCTACGCTTTGGTGTCCCTACACTTTGGTATCCATACACTTTGGTATCCATACACTTTGGTATCCATACACTTTGGTGTCCCTACACTTTGGTATCCATACACTTTGGTATCCATACACTTTGGTATTCATACACTTTGGTATCCATACACTTTGGTGTCCCTACACTTTGGTATCCATACACTTTGGTATCCATACACTTTGGTATCCATACACTTTGGTATCCATACACTTTGGTGTCCCTACACTTTGGTATCCATACACTTTGGTATCCATACACTTTGGTGTCCCTACACTTTGGTATCCATACACTTTGGTGTCCCTACACTATGGTGTCCCTACACTATGGTGTCCCTACACTTTGGTGTCCCAACACTTTGGTGTCCCAACACTTTGGTGTCCCTACACTTTGGTGTCCCTACACTTTGGTGTCCCAACACTTTGGTGTCCCAACACTTTGGTGTCCCTACACTTTGGTGTCCCTACACTTTGGTATCCATACACTTTGGTGTCCCTACGCTTTGGTGTCCCTACACTTTGGTATCCATACACTTTGGTATCCATACACTTTGGTATCCATACACTTTGGTGTCCCTACACTTTGGTATCCATACACTTTGGTATCCATACACTTTGGTATCCATACACTTTGGTATCCATACACTTTGGTGTCCCTACACTTTGGTATCCATACACTTTGGTATCCATACACTTTGGTATCCATACACTTTGGTATCCATACACTTTGGTGTCCCTACACTTTGGTATCCATACACTTTGGTATCCATACACTTTGGTGTCCCTACACTTTGGTATCCATACACTTTGGTGTCCCTACACTATGGTGTCCCTACACTATGGTGTCCCTACACTTTGGTGTCCCTACACTTTGTACGTTGCTGTTTCTCTCTCTTCTCAGTCAGTTACTCTTAGGCTCATGTTCGTTTACCATGTGTGTCCTATTCATTCTTCCTTCTTGTCTTCTTTTAGTACTCAGTCCCCTCTGCTCAGGAGCGAGAACTGGTGCATATCTTTGGATCTTTTCTACTACATTAACTTTAGGTAGCTTTAGGTGTTTCTTTAGGTAGTGTTGTATGCCGGGCCAGCATACTCCAGAATGGGTCATCATAGAATGTATACAGAGATCGGAAGTGTCCTTTGTCCAAGTTTGCCCAATTGGTTAACACTAATCACGATGTTAACCAATTTGGCCTTTACTGCCTGCGGTATTCTCGACTTGTCTACTCCTAAATCATTTAGTCATTAAGGCCATCGCTCTCTTATTATTACCCTCATAACCTGTCATTGGTCTGGGTTAAGGATCAGTAGTCATTTCTCGAACCACCTCTGGGGACTGAGTTGCTCATATTGCAATCTATTGCAATCCTCACAATTTTCGATCCTTCTCCTTAGTTTAACATCTTCAGCAAACATTGATACCCACGAGAGTACTTTTCCGGTGAGGTCGAGTATGCATGTAATGACCAGGACTCTTCATGCACTCTAGGAGGGTAGAAGTAACCTAAGCTACCTTAGCTTAGATGTCCAGAGTGTTTGTAATGGTTGGGGGATGGAAGAGGGATGAGGAAAAGAAATTCTTGAAGAGGATTTGAGTTTTTTTTTATTATTATTATTTTCTCCCACAGACGTGCACACACATTAACAATGCTAACCAGCATATATACATTTTCTTCTGTCCTCCATGGACAGGGTTAGATTTTTGTTAAACATATATTCCAGGGATTTATTGAACAATTAACCACAGAAGGTAGTTGTAGTGCTTTTAAAATGCAAGGCTAAGCTACATTTGCATATACATAAATACACAGATTTACGTATGCCCTACATAAAGTGTATATATATTATATTTTGGGTGAGGAGTGGTGGAGGAGGAGGCTTGAATGTTCGGTGGCTTGTCCACTATGGGTTGGCATTAAGTATACATATCGGAGTGGAGCTTGTCGTTATTGATGACAAGCATAAGCTTGTCTATAGCTATATAGACCCTATATGTATATATATATATATATATATATATATATATATATATATATATATATATATATATATATATATATATATATGATAAGCCTAGATAAGCCTAGGCTATCACCTCATTATGTCCGGTCGTGATGGTCAAGTGGATTAAGGTGTCTTGTACATACCAGTTGCGTTGCTTCTGGGAGTATGGGTTCGAGTCACTTCTGGGGTGTGAGTTTTCAGTTGCATATTGTCCTGGGGACCATTCAGGCTTGTTCGCATTTGTGTTCCTCACGTGTGCCCCAAAGAATGAGGTGATTTGGTAAAATGCTATGCCCAAGATTACTATCCGAGTGCCGGCGGTGGGGTGGTTCAAATAGCTTAGGCTATTACCTCATTATGTCCGGTCGTGATGGTCAAGTGGATTAAGGCGTCTTGTACATACCAGTTGCGTTGCTCCTGGGAGTATGGGTTCGAGTCACTTCTGGGGTGTGAGTTTTCAGTTGCATATTGTCCTGGGGACCATTCAGGCTTGTTCGCATTTGTGTTCCTCACGTGTGCCCCAAAGAATGAGGTGATTTGGTAAAATGCTATGCCCAAGATTACTATCCGAGTGCCGGCGGTGGGGTGGTTCAAATAGCTTAGGCTATCACCTCATTATGTCCGGTCGTGATGGTCAAGTGGATTAAGGCGTCTTGTACATACCAGTTGCGTTGCTTCTGGGAGTATGGGTTCGAGTCACTTCTGGGGTGTGAGTTTTCAGTTGCATATTGTCCTGGGGACCATTCAGGCTTGTTCGCATTTGTGTTCCTCACGTGTGCCCCAAAGAATGAGGTGATTTGGTAAAATGCTATGCCCAAGATTACTATTCGAGTGCCAGCGGTGGGGTGGTTCAAATAGCTTAGGCTATCACCTCATTATGTCCGGTCGTGATGGTCAAGTGGATTAAGGCGTCTTGTACATACCAGTTGCGTTGCTTCTGGGAGTATGGGTTCGAGTCACTTCTGGGGTGTGAGTTTTCAGTTGCATATTGTCCTGGGGACCATTCAGGCTTGTTCGCATTTGTGTTCCTCACGTGTGCCCCAAAGAATGAGGTGATTTGGTAAAATGCTATGCCCAAGATTACTATCCGAGTGCCGGCGGTGGGGTGGTTCAAATAGCTTAGGCTATCACCTCATTATGTCCGGTCGTGATGGTCAAGTGGATTAAGGCGTCTTGTACATACCAGTTGCGTTGCTTCTGGGAGTATGGGTTCGAGTCACTTCTGGGGTGTGAGTTTTCAGTTGCATATTGTCCTGGGGACCATTCAGGCTTGTTCGCATTTGTGTTCCTCACGTGTGCCCCAAAGAATGAGGTGATTTGGTAAAATGCTATGCCCAAGATTACTATCCGAGTGCCGGCGGTGGGGTGGTTCAAATAGCTTAGGCTATCACCTCATTATGTCCGGTCGTGATGGTCAAGTGGATTAAGGCGTCTTGTACATACCAGTTGCGTTGCTTCTGGGAGTATGGGTTCGAGTCACTTCTGGGGTGTGAGTTTTCAGTTGCATATTGTCCTGGGGACCATTCAGGCTTGTTCGCATTTGTGTTCCTCACGTGTGCCCCAAAGAATGAGGTGATTTGGTAAAATGCTATGCCCAAGATTATTATCCGAGTGCCGGCGGTGGGGTGGTTCAAATAGCTTAGGCTATCACCTCATTATGTCCGGTCGTGATGGTCAAGTGGATTAAGGCGTCTTGTACATACCAGTTGCGTTGCTTCTGGGAGTATGGGTTCGAGTCACTTCTGGGGTGTGAGTTTTCAGTTGCATATTGTCCTGGGGACCATTCAGGCTTGTTCGCATTTGTGTTCCTCACGTGTGCCCCAAAGAATGAGGTGATTTGGTAAAATGCTATGCCCAAGATTACTATCCGAGTGCCGGCGGTGGGGTGGTTCAAATAGCTTAGGCTATCACCTCATTATGTCCGGTCGTGATGGTCAAGTGGATTAAGGCGTCTTGTACATACCAGTTGCGTTGCTTCTGGGAGTATGGGTTCGAGTCACTTCTGGGGTGTGAGTTTTCAGTTGCATATTGTCCTGGGGACCATTCTGGCTTGTTCGCATTTGTGTTCCTCACGTGTGCCCCAAAGAATGAGGTGATTTGGTAAAATGCTATGCCCAAGATTACTATCCGAGTGCCGGCGTTGGGGTGGTTCAAATAGCTTAGGCTATCACCTCATTATGTCCGGTCGTGATGGTCAAGTGGATTAAGGCGTCTTGTACATACCAGTTGCGTTGCTTCTGGGAGTATGGGTTCGAGTCACTTCTGGGGTGTGAGTTTTCAGTTGCATATTGTCCTGGGGACCATTCAGGCTTGTTCGCATTTGTGTTCCTCACGTGTGCCCCAAAGAATGAGGTGATTTGGTAAAATGCTATGCCCAAGATTACTATCCGAGTGCCGGCGGTGGGGTGGTTCAAATAGCTTAGGCTATCACCTCATTATGTCCGGTCGTGATGGTCAAGTGGATTAAGGCGTCTTGTACATACCAGTTGCGTTGCTTCTGGGAGTATGGGTTCGAGTCACTTCTGGGGTGTGAGTTTTCAGTTGCATATTGTCCTGGGGACCATTCAGGCTTGTTCGCATTTGTGTTCCTCACGTGTGCCCCAAAGATTGAGGTGATTTGGTAAAATGCTATGCCCAAGATTACTATCCGAGTGCCGGCGGTGGGGTGGTTCAAATAGCTTAGGCTATCACCTCATTATGTCCGGTCGTGATGGTCAAGTGGATTAAGGCGTCTTGTACATACCAGTTGCGTTGCTTCTGGGAGTATGGGTTCGAGTCACTTCTGGGGTGTGAGTTTTCAGTTGCATATTGTCCTGGGGACCATTCAGGCATGTTCGCATTTGTGTTCCTCACGTGTGCCCCAAAGATTGAGGTGATTTGGTAAAATGCTATGCCCAAGATTACTATCAGAGTGCCGGCGGTGGGGTGGTTCAAATAGCTTAGGCTATCACCTCATTATGTCCGGTCGTGATGGTCAAGTGGATTAAGGCGTCTGGTACATACCAGTTGCGTTGCTTCTGGGAGTATGGGTTCGAGTCACTTCTGGGGTGTGAGTTTTCAGTTGCATATATATATATATGTATATATATATATATATATATATATATATATATATATATATATATACATATATATATATATATATGCGAACAAGCCTGAATGGTCCCCAGGACTATATGCGAATGAAAACTCACACCCCAGAAGTGACTCGAACCCATACTCCCAGGAGCAACGCAACTGGTAACTACAGGGCGCCTTAATCCACTTGACCATCACGGCCGTCAAAAGGAAGTGATAGCCAAGGCTATTTGAGCCACTTCCCCGACGGCAACTCGGATGGTAATCTTGGGCATAGCATTTCACCAAATCACCTCATTCTTTGGGGCACACGTGAGGAACACAAATGCGAACAAGCCTGAATGGTCCCCAGGACTATATGCGAATGAAAACTCACACCCCAGAAGTGACTCGAACCCATACTCCCAGGAGCAACGCAACTGGTAACTACAGGGCGCCTTAATCCACTTGACCATCACGGCCGTCAAAAGAAAGTGATAGCCAAGGCTATTTGAGCCACTTCCCCGACGGCAACTCAGATGGTAATCTTGGGCATAGCATTTCACCAAATCACCTCATTCTTTGGGGCACACGTGAGGAACACAAATGCGAACAAGCCTGAATGGTCCCCAGGACTATATTCGAATGAAAACTCACACCCCAGAAGTGACTCGAACCCATACTCCCAGGAGCAACGCAACTGGTAACTACAGGGCACCTTAATCCACTTGACCATCTCGGCCGTCAAAAGGAAGTGATAGCCAAGGCTATTTGAGCCACTTCCCCGACGGCAACTCGGATGGTAATCTTGGGCATAGCATTTCACCAAATCACCTCATTCTTTTTGATTATTTCGAGTCACTTCTGGGGTGTGAGTTTTCATTCGCATATAGTCCTGGGGACCATTCAGGCTTGTTCGCATTTGTGTTCCTCACGTGTGCCCCAAAGAATGAGGTGATTTGGTGAAATGCTATGCCCAAGATTACCATCCGAGTTGCCGTCGGGGAAGTGGCTCAAATAGCCTTGGCTATCACTTCCTTTAGACGGCCGTGATGGTCAAGTGGATTAAGGCGCCCTGTAGTTACCAGTTGCGTTGCTCCTGGGAGTATGGGTTCGAGTCACTTCTGGGGTGTGAGTTTTCATTCGCATATAGTCCTGGGGACCATTCAGGCTTGTTCGCATTTGTGTTCCTCACGTGTGCCCCAAAGAATGAGGTGATTTGGTGAAATGCTATGCCCAAGATTACCATCCGAGTTGCCGTCGGGGAAGTGGCTCAAATAGCCTTGGCTATCACTTCCTTTAGACGGCCGTGATGGTCAAGTGGATTAAGGCGCCCTGTAGTTACCAGTTCCGTTGCTCCTGGGAGTATGGGTTCGAGTCACTTCTGGGGTGTGAGTTTTCATTCATATATATATATATATATATATATATATATATATATATATATATATATATATATATATATATATGTATATATATATATATATATATATATATATATATATATATATATATATATATATATATATATATACATATATATATATGTATATATATATATATATATATATATATATATATATATATATATATATATATATATATATATATATGTCGTACCTAATAGCCAGAACGCACTTCTCAGCCTACTATTCAAGGCCCGATTTGCCTAATAAGCCAAGTTTTCATGAATTATTGTTTTTTCGTCTACCTAACCTACCTAACCTAACCTAACCAAGCTTTTTTGGCTACCTAACCTAACCTTACCTATAAATATAGGTTAGGTTAGGTTAGGTAGGGTTGGTTAGGTTCGGTCATATATCTACGTTAATTTTAACTCCAATAAAAAAAAATTGACCTCATACATAGAGAAAAGGGTTGCTTTATCATTTCATAAGAAAAAAATTATAGTAAATATATTAATTCAGGAAAACTTGGCTTATTAGGCAAATCGGGCCTTGAATAGTAGGCTGAGAAGTGAGTTCTGGCTACTAGGTACGACATATATATATATATATATATATATATATATATATGTCGTACCTAGTAGCCAGAACGCACTACACAGCCTACTATGCAAGGCCCGATTTGCCTAATAAGCCAAGTTTTCCTGAATTAATATATTTTCTCTAATTTTTTTCTTATTATATGATAAAGCTACCCATTTCATTATGTATGAGCTTTTATTGGAGTTAAAATTAATGTAGATATATGACGGAACCTAACCAACCCTACCTAACCTAACATAACCTATCTTTATAGGTTAGGTAGCCGAAAAAGTTAGGTTAGGTTAGGTTAGGTAGATTAGGTAGTCGAAAAACAATTAATTCATGAAAACTTGGCTTATTAGGCAAATTAGGCCTTGCATAGTAGGCTGAGAAGTGCCTTCTGGCTACTAGGTACGACATATATATATATATATATATATATATATATATATATATATATATATATATATATATATATATATATATATATATATATATATATATATATATATATATATATAGACCAAGCCTAGAACCTAAGCTACTATATCCTTTTAAGATGTATTTATCATCTGAAAATTACTTGAACTTGATCTTGATGAACTAGTTACCTCTCCCCGTCGTGACATCTCTCCTCTTACTGTGACTCTTTGCCTCCTTCCTGAGGGGCTCTCGATCCTTCGTCCATCTTTGTCCTTTTCTCCACAGCCCAGCTTGCTGCTCCAGCTAGTGCAGGAGTGGCGTGTGAGTAGCAGTACTCAGCGCTCTCTCTCTATCCAGGAAAATGCTGCTCGCTGATCCCTCTTTTGTTTATTTAATTATATTTTGTCTTATAACTTGAATAAGCTTAAAAAGCATGATTCGCCCTTTTGCTCTCTCCTTATTGATGCGTGTAGTCAAAATTCAAATGTTCTGTAGACGTATTATAACTTAAGAATCTCCTAATCAGTCTTTGTAATATCTTACAGTTGACAATTGTTACAGATACTTCCACCCACTGTAACCAGTGGGTGGATACACTCACTTCATTTACTAGCCAGGGAATTGATTCACTCACCTCCACCCATTAACCAAGGAATGGGTGCTCTCTCCTCCTCCCAATAACTAAGGAATGGGTGCTCTCTCCTCCACCCACTAACCAGGGAATTGATACACTCACCTCCACCCAATATCCAGGGAATGGGTGCACTCACTCCTCTTACGCTGAGGGTGTACTGAACAGAATCTCTGGCGATTAACGGTGGGATTCAGAGGTGGGATTATGAAGGTAATCGCCGGCGGCCGAGGGATTTCCTAGGATCACGTGGTAATTAACTAAGGTTCTCAGATCGTTGGGTAATGAGTACGTTTTATGAAGAGTACGGTCAGCTAGGCTTATGCCCCCTCCATCCCACAACAGCCTCTAGTGATGCCTCCTCTGCTTCTCTTGGTCAACTCTGTTCTTTCCACCCCCCTTACCCTTCACTCCCAGCGACCATTTCCCAAGTCTCCCAGCACCCTCTTATACCCCCAGCACCCCTTTATACCCCCAGTACCCCTCTCTTAAACTCCCGGCACCCCTCTCTTATACCCCCAGTACCCCTCTCTTATACCCCCAGTACCCCTCTCTTATACCCCCAGCACCGCTCTCTTATAGCCCCAGCACCCTTCTCCTATACCCCCAGCACCCTTCTCTTGTATTCCCAGGACCCCCTCTACAGCTCCTCTCTCTTATACACCCAGCACCGCTCTCTTATACCCCCAGCACCCTTCTCCTATACCCCCAGCACCCTTCTCTTGTATTCCCAGGACCCCCTCTACAGCTCCTCTCTCTTATACACCCAGCACCGCTCTCTTATACCCCCAGCACCCTTCTCCTATACCCCCAGCACCCTTCTCTTGTATTCCCAGGACCCCCTCTACAGCTCCTCTCTCTTATACACCCAGCACCGCTCTCTTATACCCCCAGCACCCTTCTCCTATACCCCCAGCACCCTTCTCTTGTATTCCCAGGACCCCCTCTACAGCTCCTCTCTCTTATACACCCAGCACCGCTCTCTTATACCCCCAGCACCCTTCTCCTATACCCCCAGCACCCTTCTCTTGTATTCCCAGGACCCCCTCTACAGCTCCTCTCTCTTATACACCCAGCACCGCTCTCTTATACCCCCAGCACCCTTCTCCTATACCCCCAGCACCCTTCTCTTGTATTCCCAGGACCCCCTCTACAGCTCCTCTCTCTTATACACCCAGCACCGCTCTCTTATACCCCCAGCACCCTTCTCCTATACCCCCAGCACCCTTCTCTTGTATTCCCAGGACCCCCTCTACAGCTCCTCTCTCTTATACACCCAGCACCGCTCTCTTATACCCCCAGCACCCTTCTCCTATACCCCCAGCACCCTTCTCTTGTATTCCCAGGACCCCCTCTACAGCTCCTCTCTCTTATACACCCAGCACCGCTCTCTTATACCCCCAGCACCCTTCTCCTATACCCCCAGCACCCTTCTCTTGTATTCCCAGGACCCCCTCTACAGCTCCTCTCTCTTATACACCCAGCACCGCTCTCTTATACCCCCAGCACCCTTCTCCTATACCCCCAGCACCCTTCTCTTGTATTCCCAGGACCCCCTCTACAGCTCCTCTCTCTTATACACCCAGCACCACTCTATTATACATCCAGAACCCGTCTGTTATACCCATTGTTGTTGTTGTTGTTGTATTAGATTTAGCTTCTCAGAACGAAATGTCCATGTAGCACGGGCTATGGTGAACCCGTAATTGAGTTCGGTTATTCGCGATAACCTTGTTACTCTGATATTTGGGTCAAAGTTTTAAATGGAAGTGGGCTTTCCTTCTTTTTCCCTGTTTCTTTCTCGTTTTTGTTTTAGTCGTGTTTTAATAACATAATCTTGGTGGCGGATGTAGATGCAGAATGCTCACTAGTGAGTCCCATTCCTCAACGGCTTTTCTAATCATTGTAGTCGCGGTGGAATGTGCATCTAATGCAGCTGCTGTTGTTGGATTAATGTTGAGTTTGATGGGCAGGGCTTCAGTAGCTTCACATTCCAGTAAGTAATGCAATAGTTGCGCCTCTGCTTCTGTTCCACAGATGTGACACTTTTTAACTATTGGGTTTATTACCTTCCGACAGCACTTGTAACCGACGTTGAATCTGTGTATGGCTACAGCAATGTCTCTGGATATCTTTTTGTCAGATTTGAAAGAGTAGTACCCCAGTGGCTTGTTCGTACCATATCGCAGTGGATCTTCCTTCCGCTACTTTGGCTCTGTGGCGACTTTTGGTAGTTTAGAGTATTTTATTCTTGATTTGCTCCTTAAACTGTGAAAAACTTGGAGGTATTTGAACCTGTACCACAGGTAGAGCAGTGGCAGTTTTTGCTAGTAAGTCTGCCTTTTCATTATCATCTATGCCAATGTGACTTGATATTCAATTTAGCGTGACTGACAGCCCTCGATTATGAGCTTCTTTTCCTATATGTTGGATTTCTGTGAGGCGTTGTATATTATCTCTATGTTGACTGGATAACAATGCCTGGAGCGAAGATTTAGAGTCGGTATGAATGATGACATCATGTAAATTATTCTCAATTGTATAGTTTATTGCCTCCTTCAAGGCATATAATTCTGTTTGCAATGATGAGCACCCACTATTCATGCACAAGTAAGCTTCATGGTTGGTAGTGTAAACTGCTGCCCCAGCAGAACCTCTTTCTTGATCAACTGATCCGTCTGTGAAGATGTGAGTGGTTGTAGGTCTTGAGATGGTTTCTATTTATGGTTCTATGACAGCTTTGAGTCTCTGCAAATCACATGCTGATGTTTTAACTGGTAGTCCTTCAATGGTTATCTTTAAACTCGATTGTTCCCACGGAGGAGGCTGCCGCAAGTGTTGATATGGTCTATCTTCCCCTTTGATTTAATGGTCCATTTCAAGTCCACTTTTTCTAGAATCTTTACTAGATTATCCGTCTATGCACTTGCTCTATATTGAAGGTTTCTCTGAAGCCTCTTATACCCCCAGCACCCCCGTCTCTTATACCCCCAGCACCCCCGTCTCTTATACCCCCAGCACCCCTCTCTTATACCCCCAGCACCCCTCTTTTTCTCCTAGAACCTAGCACTCTTCCCCCCCCCCCGGGGCTCCCAGCACGTCTGGTTAATACTCCCAGCAGCCCATCTCCCGGACTCCCAGTTCCTCGCTCCTATGCTTCCAGTATTCATTCCATACATTCGCAGCACCCCTCCTATGTTCCTAGCACACCTCCTGTGCTCCTAGCACCCCTCCTGTGTTCCTAGCACCCTTCCTGTGTTCCTAGCACCCTTCCTGTGTTCCTAGCACCCTCCTGTGTTCCTAGCACCCTCCTGTGTTCCTAGCACCCCTCCTGTGCTCCTAGCACACCTCCTGTGCTCCTAGCACACCTCCTGTGTTCCTAGCACCCCTCCTGTGCTCCTAGCACACCTCCTGTGCTCCTAGCACCCCTCTTGTGCTCCTAGCACACCTCCTGTGCTCCTAGCACACCTCCTGTGCTCCTAGCACACCTCCTGTGCTCCTAGCACACCTCCTGTGCTCCTAGCACACCTCCTGTGCTCCTAGCACCCCTCCTGTGCTACTAGCACACCTTCTATTCTCCTAACACCTCTTTTAAGCTCCTAGCACCAGTCCCCCAGATCGCGACGTCTCGAGATCCATGTCACTCAACAAAGTCCGGACTCGTAGCTTTTCAGTGAATTCGGCAAATCTTGGAGAGCACAGCGTATCATCCTCCCTCCACAAGGTCTAGGTCAAAAGTGACACGTGTTAGGTCAGCGAAAAGTCTCGGAGCTTATTCTCGTCGGTCACGTGACCATAAGTCACCTGGCGATTGGTTCGTTCATGCAACCTGTAGCTAATCACGTTCTCCTTCTTCATCCTGGTCTCTTGGTCCCTGCCTTGCCTCTCAACACGTGAACAAGTAAGTGCATTAACACTTCCATCCGCGATGTGGAAATCTTAAGGCTTCTAAAAACTGAATGTTCTCCTAAACGGTGCAAATTCCACACTTCCTGCTTGACCTGAAATGATCATTAGATCACCAGAATGTACATAGACACGAGGAAAGGACTCTGGGACCAGATTCACGAAGAAGTTACGCAAGCACTTTCGAACCTGTTCAGCTTTTCTAAATCTTTGGCGGCTTTGTTTACAATTATTAAACCAGTTAAGAAGCTCTGAAGCACCAGGAGGCTGTTTATAACAATAACAACGGTTGATTGGAAAGTTTTAATGCTTGTAAACTGATTAATAAATGTAACCAAAGCCGTCAAAGATTGAGGAAAGACGTACACTTTCGTAAATACTTTCGTAACTACTTTGTGAATGTGGCCCCTGAACCCGGGTAAGATACTAAACGAGAGAGCAATCATAACAATGTCCATATACATGATCTGATTATAATTGCATTTCATTCTATGAAACGCATATTAATCTCATTTAGTGTTAAATAGTTAATAATCAACTGTTCTATATGTAAGAGAACATATATCCAATCCAGACTATGTGGGACAGACGGAAATATATGCATTGTATGTATATTGGTTAGATGAACAAATCCACAAGAGCCGTGACGAGGATTCGATCCTACGTCCGAGAGCATCCCAGACGCTGCCTTAATCGACTAAGCTACAACATGGTATAAGAATTGCAACCAGAAATTCTACTGATATGTTCATTGTTCGAATCCTCGTCACGGCCCTTGTGGATTTATTCATTTGATGCATCATGCTATTTTGATTTCTGTGTGTATATTGGTTAGCATTGTATAATCACTCCCACCTTATGTGGTCTAATGCTCAATAACTCACTATGTACCGTCGCAGCTCTCTAACTCTGCCTATGTACTGCATTGCACACGAAAATTAATTGTTTGCATTGAAAAAGCTCTTGAATCACCTGTGGTCGAGTGCTCAATTACTCATTGCAAGAGGTGTAAAGATCTCTTACACTTCTATAACACACTGTCTATGTAACCTACCTTTGTCCGAGTTGTTAACAGGTGGAATGCATTAGGCAGTTATGTGGTGGAGGTTAACTCCATACACAGTTTTAAATGTAGATACGATAGAGCCCAGTAGGCTCAGGAATCTGTCCACCTGTTGATTGACGGTTGAGAGGCGGGACCAAAAAAGTCAAAGCTCAAGCCCCGCAAGCACAACTAGGTGAGTACCACTAGGTGAGTACACACTCAAGAAAGCATTGTGAAGGCACTGCAATTATCTTCTGTGGTGGAGTGCTCAGTAACTCACTTCACTACATGATGTCTGCCGGATCTCTAACCCTGTCTACGGAGGACAGAAGAAAGTGTATATTGGCCGGTTAGCACTGAATATGTGTGTTGCTGCTTCTGTGGCAGAAAATAAATACACAAGAAGCCTCCCTCAGACTCCCAGCACCCCTCCTCTTGTCTCCCAGGAATAATACCCAAAATCCCAGCAACACTTCCACAGACTCCCAGCACACCTTACCTCAGTTTCAGTTTCAGCACCATTTTCTAAGACTAACACTCAGAGCACACCCCCAGCGTCCCAGCACTCCACCCTCACCTTCCCAGTATCGCTCTCCTAGGCTCCAGGGATCCCTACTCCGAGCTTTCCATAACCTCTTTCCAAACTCTCATCACACCCTTCCCTACACACATCCAGCATCATCCAGCACCATCCCTTCCCTAGCTTCTCAGGAGAGGACCTTATCCCCCAGCCTCCCAACATCCCTCTTGAGACCACTAGCCCCTTTGCCAAACACAACG
>NC_091174.1:29072505-29092505 GCF_040958095.1 Procambarus clarkii
ACTCCTTTTCTGCTTAGTCATCAAACAAGTCACAGAGGTCCTGTCCAGCGAGCTTAACATCTGGTTCTTGGATGATGGTACCCTAGCTGGTTCCCAAGACTCCCTCCTGGAGGACATCAGAAAAATCCAGGAGCAAGGTGCAGTTTTAGGCCTCACCCTGAACTCTTCTAAATGTGAAATAATATGTTCCAACCAGGGCATCGTAGAGAGAATAGAGGGTCTTCTGCCAAATATCCATAAAACTAAACCTGAAGACAGCACACTCCTAGGAGCTCCCCTGGGGTTGAAAGCCATCGATGAGGTCCTTGATAAGAAAATCGCCGACCTTAAGAGGATGGATGGGAGGATTGAGGATATTGATGCTCATGATGCACTCTACCTTATCACCAAATGTCTGTCCCTCCCCAGGTTAACCTACTTCCTGAGGTGTTCACCATCTTACAGTAGCCAAAAACTAGCTGAGTATAGCCGGTTACTGAAATCAATGCTAGAAAAAGCCCTTAACCTCTCTCTTGAAGACCTACAGTGGAAAGAAGCCTCTCTTTCCGTAAGACTTGGGGGCTTCGGAGTTCGAACAGCAACGCAAATCGTTGTTCCAGCCTTCCTGTCCTCCTCATCGGCATCCGACGACCTTGTGAAGGAAATTCTACCTGCCCACTTACATCAGCTGGCAGGTGTACATGATCCCAATTTTACACGCTGTGCCACAGAGTGGGCCTCTCGTGCAGGCCCATCACCTCAACCACCATCTCCAAAAGCCCACAAGCAATCCAGCTGGGATGGCCCCATTGTAGACCAAGTTGCTGCAGAGTGCCTGGGTGCTGCAACAACACAACACGACATTGCTCGCCTCACAGCAGTAGCAGCACCACATGCAGGGGATTTCCTGTTAGCAACCCCAATGTCGGCAACTGGCATCCGTCTCACACTACACGTCCTCCGAATTGCTGTGGCCCTCCGCCTTGCTGCCCCAATCCACACCAGATATAGGTGAATTTGCGTCGAGGTGGTGGCTGACAGGTACGGCCACCATGGCCTACTCTGCAAAAGCACAGGGGTGCAAAAGTCACTACAATTTTGTCCTCATTACTTCTGAGACACTCGGCGCCTGGGGTAAAAGTCCTACCAGTTTTTTGAAGGAAATGGGTTCTAAGTTCATTGAAACAACAAGGGACCCTAGAGCTGCCAGCTTTCTTTTCCAGCGCCTCAGTGTGGCGATACAGAGGGGAAATGCGCACTGCATCCAGGGTTCCTGCCCGCCATCTTTTACTGCCTGTACTTTTAAGGTGAAGAAAAGAAGTGATTTACTATAGAGTGTATTACACTTATTTATACAATTTGCACAACGTTTCGAACCTCATATATATATATATATATATATATATATATATATATATATATATATATATATATATATATATATACATATATATATATATATACATATATATATACATATATATATATATATATATATATATATATATATATATATATACATATATATATATATATACATATATATATACATATATATATATATATATATATATATATATATATGTATATATATATATATATATATATATATATATATATATATATATATGTATATATATATATATATATATATATATATATATTTTATTAAATATGACCGAAAAAGTAAGATTAATAATTCTAACACGAATTTTCTCAATCTTTCGTACATTATGCTTCACTGTTGGAGGTAAATCAAAAATCACTTCTCCAAAATTCATTTTTATTTCTAGTCTGACGCGACACGGGCGCGTTTCGTAAAACTTATTACATTTTCAAAGACTTCACAAATACACAACTGATTAGAACTTGCGTTTCCCTGATTTTATATCTACATTTGAGTGAGGTGGGAAGGGTGATGTGGCATTACATTTGAGTAAGGTGGGAAGGATGATGTGGCATTAGAGGATATTAATAGGGTATTAAAAGTATCAACACAAGACAGAACACGAAACAAAGGATATTGAATAGAAGTGTTTGTAGAAAGCCTATTGGTCCATATTTCTTGATGCTTCTATATTGGAGCGGAGTCTTGAGGTGGGTAGAATATAGTTGTGCAATAATTGGCTGTTGATTGCTGGTGTTGACTTCTTGATGTGTAGTGCCTCGCAAACGTCGAGCCGCCTGCTATCGCTGTATCTATCGATGATTTCTGTGTTGTTTACTAGGATTTCTCTGGCGATGGTTTGGTTATGGGAAGAGATTATATGTTCCTTAATGGAGCCCTGTTGTTTATGCATCGTTAAACGCCTAGAAAGAGATGTTGTTGTCTTGCCTATATACTGGGTTTTTTGGAGCTTACAGTCCCCAAGTGGGCATTTGAAGGCATAGACGACGTTAGTCTCTTTCAAAGCGTTCTGTTTCGTGTCTGGAGAGTTTCTCATGAGTAGGCTGGCCGTTTTTCTGGTTTTATAGTAAATCGTCAGTTGTATCCTCTGATTTTTGTCTGTAGGGATAACGTTTCTATTAACAATATCTTTCAGGACCCTTTCCTCTGTTTTATGAGCTGTGGAAAAGAAGTTCCTGTAAAATAGTCTAATAGGGGGTATAGGTGTTGTGTTAGTTGTCTCTTCGGAGGTTGCATGGCTTTTCACTTTCCTTCTTATGATGTCTTTCCTTCTTGAAGACATCATAAGAAGGAAAGTGAAAAGCCATGCAACCTCCGAAGAGACAACTAACACAACACCTATACCCCCTATTAGACTATTTTACAGGAACTTCTTTTCCACAGCTCATAAAACAGAGGAAAGGGTCCTGAAAGATATTGTTAATAGAAACGTTATCCCTACAGACAAAAATCAGAGGATACAACTGACGATTTACTATAAAACCAGAAAAACGGCCAGCCTACTCATGAGAAACTCTCCAGACACGAAACAGAACGCTTTGAAAGAGACTAACGTCGTCTATGCCTTCAAATGCCCACTTGGGGACTGTAAGCTCCAAAAAACCCAGTATATAGGCAAGACAACAACATCTCTTTCTAGGCGTTTAACGATGCATAAACAACAGGGCTCCATTAAGGAACATATAATCTCTTCCCATAACCAAACCATCGCCAGAGAAATCCTAGTAAACAACACAGAAATCATCGATAGATACAGCGATAGCAGGCGGCTCGACGTTTGCGAGGCACTACACATCAAGAAGTCAACACCAGCAATCAACAGCCAATTATTGCACAACTATATTCTACCCACCTCAAGACTCCGCTCCAATAGAGAAGCATCAAGAAATATGGACCAATAGGCTTTCTACAAACACTTCTATTCAATATCCTTTGTTTCGTGTTCTGTCTTGTGTTGATACTTTTAATACCCTATTAATATCCTCTAATGCCACATCATCCTTCCCACCTTACTCAAATGTAATGCCACGTCACCCTTCCCACCTCACTCAAATGTAGATATAAAATCAGGGAAACGCAAGTTCTAATCAGTTGTGTATTTGTGAAGTCTTTGAAAATGTAATAAGTTTTACGAAACGCGCCCGTGTCGCGTCAGACTAGAAATAAAAATGAATTTTGGAGAAGTGATTTTTGATTTACCTCCAACAGTGAAGCATAATGTACGAAAGATTGAGAAAATTCGTGTTAGAATTATTAATCTTACTTTTTCGGTCATATTTAATAAAATATGTCTACAGGAAAGACTGCTACCAAAATATACTAATATATATATATATATATATATATATATATAAAACTAAATGTATATATATATATATATATATATATATATATATATATATATATTATTAAATATGACCGAAAAAGTAAGATTAATAATTCTAACACGAATTTTCTCAATCTTTATTAGGGCTCCATTAAGGAACATATAATCTCTTCCCACAACCAAACCATCGCCAGAGAAATCCTAGTAAACAACACAGAAATCATCGATAGATACAGCGATAGCAGGCGGCTTGACGTTTGCGAGGCACTACACATCAAGAAGTCAACACCAGCAATCAACAGCCAATTATTGCACAACTATATTCTACCCACCTCAAGACTCCGCTCCAATATAGAAGCATCAAGAAATATGGACCAATAGGCTTTCTACAAACACTTCTATTCAATACCCATTGTTTGTGTTCTGTCTTGTGTTCATACTTTTAATACCCTATTAATATCCCCTCTTGTCCTGTCTTGTGTTAATGCCACATCACCCCTCCCACCTCACTCAAATGTAGATATAAAATCAGAGATACGTAAGTTCTAATCAGTTGTGTATTTGTGAACTAAAGTCTTTGAAAATGTAATAAGTTTTACGAAACGCGCCCGTGTCGCGTCAGACTAGAAATAAAAATAAATTTTGGAGAATTGATTTTTGATTTACCTCCAACAGTGAAGCGTAATGTACGAAAGATTGAGAAAATTCGTGTTAGAATTATTAATCTTACTTTTTCGGTCATATTTAATAATATATGTCTACAGGAAAGACTGCTACCAAAATATACTAATATATATATATATATATATATATATATATATATATATATATATATATATATATATATATATATATATATATATATATATATATATATATAACTAAAAACGTGAAGTAAAAACTGCAAAAATATTGATAATGACGCAACATTTTTCATAATTTAGGCTGTTCGTGAGGAGTAAAACTTTACTGGGAGCGTTGGAGCAGTTCCAAATGAACACGTAATCCAGCTAAGAGTATTCAAAAAGTTTTAATGTCGCTGCCAACTAATTTCCATATCATTGAACAAGATTTACTATTCACAGAAATCACACTTGTTAGGTGTGTGAAACCTGACGACTGCGACCATCAGGTTTAAAAAAGTTACCTTATAGACAATATGTTACGAAAGCATAACTTTTTAAGTGTCGTTAACACCCAATACTTTATTTAAGGATGTTAACACCCGTCACTCTTTCATGTGCTGTAAACACCCATAACTTTCTAAGTGCCATTAGCATCCATCAGTTTGCTGAGTGCCGTGAGCACCCGTCACTTTGTTAGCTGCCGTTTCGTTGAAAGACTTTCTTAGTTTCATGGTGAAGCGTTGTGAACCCAAACCCCGACAGCTCTCGGTGGTCAATCTTCTGGTACAGATATTTCATCGAATCACCTCGCTGTTGGGACCACGTGAGTTGGGGCCATATTGGCTTGGAGACCATTCAAGCTTCTTCGCATTTGTGTTACTGACGTGGCCCCAACAGTAAGATGATTCGATGAAATATCTGTACACTAAAATTGACCATCGAGTGCTGACGGAGGTTGGGTTAAAAGTCTCACGACTTCGAACCTTCGGTTGCAGACAACGAACACGTGATGAATCACGAAGAAATTAACACGTGATGAACAATGTGACGATGTCAAACCACGAAGTAAGGATTAGGATATGAGATTCCTTAAGTACTTTCGTATTTTATAATACATCTTCAGAAAGTGGATTTCTAATGTTGTTGTTGTTGTTGCAGTTGTTGATTAAGATGTAGATACTCAGAATGAAATGTCCATGTAGCACATGTTATAGTGAGCCTGTAACTGAGTTCGGTTATTTCCGATAACCTTGTTACTGTGATATTTAGGTCAAAGTTTTAAATGCAGGTGGGGTTTCCTTCTTTTCTCCCCGTTTCTTTTCCACTTCTGTTTTAGCGAACTGGTTTTAGGCTTGTTTTAATAATATTGTCTTTGAGGCGGATATTAATGCACAGTGTTCACTTGTGTGTCCCTTTCTTCAACTGCTTTTCTAACCATTGTAGTCGTTGTGGATTTTGCTTCTAATGCAGCTGCTGTCGTTGGATTAATGTTGAGTTTGATGCGCAGGGCTTCAGTCGCTTCACATTCCAGTAGGTAATGCAATAGTGGCGCCTCTGCTTCTGTTCCACAGATGTGACACTCTTTAACTATTGAGTTCATTTCCTCCCAGCAGCACTTGTAACCGACGCTGAGTCTGTGTATGGCTACTGCAATGTCTCTGGATATCTTTTTGCCAGGCTTGAAAGAGTAGTACCCCAGTGGCTTGTTTGTACGATATCGCAGTGGATCTTCCTTCCGCTACTTTGGCTCTGTGGCGACTTTTGATAGTTAGGAGTATTTTCTTCTTGATTTGCTCCCTAATCTGTGAAAAACCTGGAGGTATTTGAACCTGTACACAGGTAGAACAGTGGCAGTTTTTGCTAGTGAGTCTGCCTTTTCATCATCATCAATGCAAATTTGACTTGGTATCCAATTTAGGATGATTGACAGCCCTAGATTGTGTGCTTCGTTTCCTATAAGTAGGATTTTAGTGATATTTTGTAAATTATCTCTGTGCTGGCTGGATAACAATGCCTGGAGCGAAGATTTACAGTCGGTATGAATGACGACATCATGTAAATTATTCTCTATTGCATAATTTATGGCCTCTTTCAGGACATATAATTCTGTTTGCAATTTTGAGCCCCCATTATTCATGCTCCAGTAGGCTTCATGGTTGTTAGTGTAAACTGCTGCTCCAGCAGAACCTCTTTCTTGATCATCTGATCCGTCTGTGAAGATGTGAGTGGTTGTAGATCTCGAGATGGTTTCCATTTGTTGTTTTATAACTGCTTTGTGTCTCTGCGAGTCACAGGCTGATTTTTTAACTGGTAATCTTTCAATGATAATCTTTAGACTCGATTCTTCCCTGGAGGAGGCTGCCGAAAGTGTTGATATGGTCTATCTTTCCCTTTGTTTTTAATGATCGTTTCAAGTTCACTTTCTCTAGAATCTTGACCAAATTATTCGTCCATTTACTTGTTCTATATGGAATGGTTCTGTGAAGCGATCTGTGTACATTTTCATTGATTGACAATCTGGCGGGGGTTCCAACAATTTTGGGCTGTTATTGTCGCTCGTTTTTGTGTGATCCTGTTTTCTAATGCTGGTAAGTTGGTTTCCATGCATAGATTCCCTCAGTGTAACCATACAGGTGCTCCCAGCAGTGTTCTGTGGGCATCATTTTGTGACAATGCCAGTTTCTCCCCTTGGTTATCAATGAGGGATGTACGAGCAGGAGCAGCATTAAATTCATTGAGTGAATTTCAACTTGCTGTCTCCAAACAGCAAACATATTCCAATCTGGGATTATGTAATTAACCTGTTTGATAGACAACTTGATAATGATACGACTACCGCTCTTGGTTAGGGTTTAAGTTTTGCCGTGTTAAACATAAAAGAGAATTATGTAGATTGTTCGTACCCTGTAGCCTTAAAGTTTCTGCAATCTCAAGAAGTATCGCGATATCCCAGGCGATGATATCAACATTTGCAACGGTATAGAATATGGTCCTTTACTCAACCGCAACATCCCCAACTGACCAATCACTTTATTCAGTCTTTGAAAATGCTTAAAAAGTTAATTCTCTTCTCATCACGAACAAAGGCGACAATTATTTTCAAATGGAAGTGCTATTAAACTAGCAAGATAAGTACCTACCGGTAAATATTGGTCCCATCGAAAGATATTTTTTTTTTGCAGGGATATTCCTGCGCGGGCCCTAAGCCTCTGGGTGGCCCACTGCGCGGGCCCTAAGCCTCTGGGTGGCCCACTGTGCGGGCCCTAAGCCTCTGGGTGGCCCACTAAGTGTTGCTTGTTTCTGTTTTACTTGGGCGGAGTATGAGTACTTATGACTCGTATGGTCGCTTCAGTGCGAAACAGTTATTGGGCATTTCAACAAAAACCTTAAACCCCTTCTCAATAACGATAAGGAGTTGATTACTAAGTTCCTTAGTCGATCCCTCCTTACCTTATATGTAAGGTATTGTTGACAAGACCACACACTAGAATGTGAAGGGACGACGACGTTTCGGTCCGTCCTGGACCATTCTCAAGTCGATTGTGATGAGGAAGTAGAGACAGGCAATAAATAGGCACGAGAGAGATGAGGAGCAAAGTAAGCTAGTAGTAGGAACTACAGAGGGCCTATTGGCCCATACGAGGCAGTTCCTATTATAACCACCGAAAGAGAAGGAGAAAATAATGAGAAGAGAAAAGCGAGGGAACGTAGGAGAAGACAATGAACAGAAAAAAGAGAGAAAAGAAAAAGAAAGGAAAGAGAAAGAAAGGTAAATGGAAAAGGTAAGCCTGTGTAAGGTCACGTTTGTTAGAAAGATTAGAGCATTTGAGTATATACTGTGAAAGGGAAGAGTCCACAGCAACAAAGCCAGGACTCAAGTTCATGTTGGGTACATTGTGTATTAGAGCCGATTCAACAAGACGGCGTCTGTGAAGAGTAGAGGCAGGAAAGATTATTTTGGAGGAAGATCAATGAATGGGATGATTAGAATCCCACACATGGCAGAAGAGAGCATTGTTAGTGTCTGCAGACTTAACACTTCTCTTGTGTTCTTTAAGTCTGTCATTCAGTGTACGGCCAGTTTCGCCAAAGTATTGGAGAGGACAAGACGAACAGGAAATAGAGTAGACACCAGCAGCATTAGAAGCAGGAGGAGCAGTGTGAACTAGATTGCTACGAAGTGTGTTAGTTTGACGAAAGGCGAGTTTAATGTCAAGAGGACGAATGCTCCTCATCTCTTTCTTGCCTATTTATAGCCTGTCTCTACTTCCTCATCACAATCGACTTGAGAATGGTCCAGGACGGACAGAAACGTCGTCATCCCTTCACAATCTAGTGTGTGGTCTTGTCATCATACTTTAGCTATGTTATTGTGACTCATCACCTGCATGTACGGTTTACAAAAACTCATGAGCCAAGTAACCCGGAGAGACACATCATTAGTTCAGTAGGCTCAGTTGTATATAAATATAAATGGTTAGTCCGAGCCTTGTCCCAATACGTCGGTTCGATTTCAACCTACACACTCATATGTGTAGGGTGAAAACATTATAACTCATAATGATCATTCATAACCAACAATATACACTTAGTCAACAAGGTTTCAAATTTAAAACTGGATTATGATTTTAATCTAGTGAGCTTTGATATGACACACCTCTTTACTAAAGTTACTCCTGACGATTTATTAACTTACTTACGGGTCGAACATCCTCAATATAATCTAATCTTACCAGCTAGTATCATTGTTGAATTAATTCAATTGTGCATTCAAGACAATTACTTTAGTTTATTGGAAAATTCTTTATACAGACGTTTGGAATGGCGATAGACAATACTCTTTTCCCGTGTTTGGCGTAATCTTTATATGGAGATTATTAAACAAAAGTCGTATCAGGAATGTTAGCCCCTAATACGATTTGGTAAGGATATGTAGCAATATTGTATGCCTGTGGCCGGTTAATCATGAGCAATCCGATTTCCTTAACCGACTTAACTCGCTGGTCCCATCAATCAAATTCACGAGTGAGAAAGAGGAAAATGGTGTTTTTACTCTCCTTGACATTATGAGTCATAGAGTCAATAGGGGTTTTAAATGTAATGTTTACTGGAAGCCTAGTAATATTTTCTCGTATGTGCACGTTTATTCTAATAATCATATTAAGTTTTAACGAGAATGTTTATGTCTCTGGAATTCTCTGGAGCATTCCAGAACCCCTAGAGATTTGCATCCAGGAAGTTATTTATTGGGAAATGGCTATGAAATATGAAATTGGGGCGAAGGTGATAGTTAATAGTTGATAATCCTGTCAAATAGGTAATAATAGTTGATAATCCTGTCAAATAGGTAATAATAGTTGATAATCCAGTCAAAAAGTTTTTAATTGTTGATAATCCTGTCAAATAGTTGATAATCCTGTCAAATAGTTGATAATCCTGATGAAATAGTTGATAATAGTTGATCATTCTGTCAAATAGTTGATAATCCTGATAAAATAGTTGATAATCCTAATAATATAGTTGATAATCCTGTCAAATAGTTGATAATCATATCAAATAGTTGATAATCCTGTCGAATAGTTGTTAATCTAGTCAAATAGTTGATAACAATTGATAATCCAGTCAAATAATCACTGATATCGTTTTCTTTCAGGTAAAACCAGTGACGTGTGGAGCTGGTGCCCGCGGTTACCCGCTCTGCCCAGGGATCATTCTCATTGTGGAAAGTCAGTAACCTCTCTCTCTCTCTCTTCATCGTCGAGGTCTGCCCTGGACCCATCAGGATAATATGCCTATGCACGCCATTATTTAGAGTACAGATTCTCTTCCCAGTATACGCTGGCCGGATGGTTTAGCCCATCAGGCCAACGAATACACTATCACATTTTTAAAGGCAATACGTTTTTGTGTTTCACACCTTAAACATTCGGAAGATTACTTGCACAAACTATGAGCCATACATTGTGGTATTGGGGAGCTATTCAACCTTGATTTGTCCATTTTTAAAGAATGGTTAACAGTGTTTAAATGTTTAAACGCATTTAACAGTTGATAAATTACCAATAAACATTCCGCCATAGGGTAATGCAATAATTTGGTTATCACGGGTGCGATAACCAATAGATTATTATTTCAAAATTATTTGTACCGTCAAAAATGATTTTTTTGGGGTAAAGCTAGCATTGTTCAGAGTTGTCCAGTTGTATGTGGAACACTTTGAAACGTGTACCCTTTCATTCTTTGAGACGTGTTCCATTCTTTGAGACGTGTTCCATTCTTTGAGACGTGTTCCATTTTTTGAGACGTGTTCCATCCTTTGAGACGTGTTCCATTCTTTGAGACGTGTTCCATTTTTTGAGACGTGTTCCATTCTTTGAGACGTGTTCCATCCTTTGAGACGTGTACCCGTCTATTCTTTGAGACGTTTGCCCGTCTATCCTTTGAGACGTATATCCATTCTCCGTCCCAATCTCGCGATATTACCTGGTACAGTTATGTTGACATGTATCTGTGAGAAGTATGTTGACAAGTATCTGTGAGGAGTATGTTGACATGTATCTGTGAGGAGTATATTTATAAGTATCTGTGGGGGAGAATGTTGACAAGTATTTGTGGGGAGTATATTGGCAAGTATATGTGGGGAGAATGTTGACAAGCGTCTATAGAAAAATACTTGCGGGAGGATTTAAAGTTAAATAAATTTAATTGTGAACTTAAAATCAGTTGATAAAGGAGTGGGCCGTGTTTTGCTAATTCTTCTCACAAATATGTCCCCCAAACTGGAGGGGTAAAAATTGTTAGTGAATTAAGCAAGAGTAAGTGTTAATCAATAGGATTTTATTGTGTTATGATCTCAGCCTACAGGAGAAACGAGTCTCCCTCCTTGAGAGTTATTCGTCAAGCCTGACCTAACTAGAAGGTCTAGCAAATATTGAGGTGATAACCCATATGTAAAATGGCTGGTTGGATATGTATAACAGTTTGAGATTATGGGCAATGCAGAAGAAAATAGATAAATGACTGGCTAGGAGATGTGGACATTTTGCTGGAGGCGTGAGGCTCGCTTCCGGAGGACCTTGACCTCACTTGAGTGCCAGACATCGCAGGGGGAAGCCGCGCTCCATTTGAGCTCCCGTCAGAAGGGAACCCCTAGTGATATATCTCTAAGAGAAGAGAAGTGTGCAGACGTGCCAGCTGTGGAATTGAGCTGAGAACGTTGTGGTGTCAAGTCTTGGACGGCGAGGAGAGTTTAATAAGCTGCTCAGAGGCATTTTCGTGGGCTGTGTGGAGCGCCCTGACCAGACGCCGTCAGAGGGAAAGCGCCCTCGATCAATTAATCTGTGGTAAGCACGATATACGCCAGTTCATAGTGATCACTTGTAGTTGGTCGTGTGCCCAGCGACGGTAGCAATGTTTATTTATAAGTTAGACATGTTTTAATAAGGCAGAAAGCCTGAAATTGGAGAGTGAAGAGGGAGGAGCACGGAGCGACGTCCGCCCCCTCTGAGCGCTGGCGGACGACTGAGGGAGCCTGGCTCTTGACGGGGGAAGACCCTCCCAGCGAGTGAGGACCGCCGCCAGGCGAGGTGGAGTATGGACCCGCCCAAAACGGGGGAGTCCACTCTCACTGTATGTGGAGAACAGATAGAGGTTTGAGGCAAGCATATTGTGTGGTTATTTTTGTTTATGTGTTAAAGGGGAACATTTTATTGGAGTGTCGATGGGTTGCAGGTTTGTCTTTTGGGGAAGAAGTTGCTGAGAACTTCGAAGCCAGCAGATGAAGTAGCTGATGAGACTCCAAGGTAGTGGAGCAGAGGACCTCGAGCTGTGAGGAGAAGCAGCGGTGAAGAGGAGTGTCACGTGCTTCTGTAGAGGTGGAGAAGCACCACAGTTGCTAGGGGAAACTTCATGGTGTAGCAGCCAAGAGAGCTGTGGAGGAACCTAGCAGAAGGGTGAAGCACCGTAGTTACTCAAGGAAACTTCATGATAGCAGCCTGGAGGAGCTGCAGAGGATCCTGGTAGTGAAGCCCGGAAGAACCTAAGGATATTAGGGTTGTGAACTTCCAGAGGTGGAAGGGGAAGTTCTGGTGGATTACTTGTAGGGAGTTGATAGTGTTTGGTTGTCATTAGCGTGCAAGACGCAGTGAGAGGTGAGTGACTGTTGGCATTCTTATGTCAAGGAGTTTTTTATACTGAAGTTTAGAGTTACAGTCGTAGGCTGGATTACCTACAGATGTATGCGTTCTAGGACTGACAGTGATCGATTAATCATTGTTGTGTATCAATGAACATTTATACTGATATATGTTATTGCATTCAAATGCTGGTTTTCTATATATACATTATCTTGCTGATAGTGCAACAGTGTATGTAGGCTTGACCAACTTGAGGAGGTTAATAGTATCAGGTGGTGAACCAGGAGATAGGATACCACTTGATAAGCTGATAATAGAGTTCTGATGGTGTTGGAGTGCAACCTGATTGTGATATTATAGAGTATAGGATTCATTATTATTATATGTGTGTATGTATCGTGTATGTGCTTTGTCCAGTAAATGTGTCACAATTTGCTGGTGTTTGCCCTTGTCCTAGTGAGGCTTCCCAGGAAGTAGTGAAGAAGGAGAGAGAGAGAGAAAGAACCAAGAACCACTGCTGTGGACAGGGTAAGAGGTAATACTGTACTAGTAAGTCATAGGGGATTGAGGAGATCATATCTCATAAGGAGAGAGTGGGGAGTCACAGCGGCTCGAGTGGGTGTGTGCACGTGACAACGAGGCTAAGTGTTGGAGCCGCATCCCCTAAACGTGTGACGTTGAGCCCCTCTCCAAGAGCCAGAAGCGCCAAGGGTGATCTCCTAGTATAAGCACTCTGCCGAGTTGTGGGTTGGGTTGTCCATAGAGAAGGATCGACGACGACAACACCAACCAACCCATAGACTATAATAATTGTTATTATTAATTACTTATTTAAGTTGATTAAATTGTCCTTGCTCTATGCTGTATTTAATAAAAAGATTGACAACTTAGTTGTACAGGGGCCAGAATCACGAAGCAGTTAGGCGAGCACTTACGATCCTGTACATCTTTTCTCCATCTTTGCCAACTTTGTTTACAATTATTAAACAGTTAATGAGCTCCGAAGCACCAGGAGGCTGTTTATTACGACAACAACAGTTGATTAGGAAGTTTTCATGCTTGTAAACTATTTCATAAATGTAACCAATGCCGTCAGATATTGAACAAAGATATACACGTTCGTAAGTACTTGAGTAACTGCTTCGTGAATTTGGTATTAACTGTTGCGTAACTGCTGGTGTTGACGTAGTGGGGGGTTGAGGCGTCCCCCTGACGTGCTGTGGACACCTGCGTGCTGTGAACACCTGCGTGCTGTGGACACCTGCGTGCTGTGGACACCTGTGTGCTGTGGGCACCTGTGTGCTGTGGACACCCGTGTGCTGTGGACACCTGCATGCTGTGGACACCCGTGTGCTGTGGACACCTGTGTGCTGTGGACACCCGTGTGCTGTGGACACCTGTGTGCTCTGGACACCCGTGTGCTCTGGACACCTGCGTGCTGAGGACACCCGTGTGCTGTGGACACCTGCGTGCTGTGGACACCCGTGTGCTGTGGACACCCGTGTGCTGTGGACACCCGTGTGCTGTGGACACCTGCATGCTGTGGACACCCGTGTGCTGTGGACACCTGCATGCTGTGGACACCAGTGTGCTGTGGACACCTGCGTGCTGTGGACACCTGTGTGCTATGGACACCTGTGTGCTGTGGACACCCGTGTGCTGTGGACACCTGCGTGCTGTGGACACCTGTGTGCTGTGGACACCCGTGTGCTGTGGACACCCGTGTGCTGTGGACACCTGCGTGCTGTGGACACCTGTGTGCTGTGGACACCTGTGTGCTGTGGACACCCGTGTGCTGTGGACACCTGCGTGCTGTGGACACCCGTGTGCTGTGGACACCCGTGTGCTGTGGAAACCCGTGTGCTGTGGACACCCGTGTGCTGTGGACACCTGCGTGCTGTGGACACCTGTGTGCTGTGGACACCCGTGTGCTGTAGACACCCGTGTGCTGTGGACACCTGCGTGCTGTGGACACCTGTGTGCTGTGGACACCTGTGTGTTGTGAACACCCGTGTGCTGTGGACCCCTGCGTGCTGTGGACACCTGTGTGCTGTGGACACCCGTGTGCTGTGGACACCTGCATGCTGTGGATATCCGTGTGCTGTGGACACCTGTGTGCTGTGGACACTTGTGTGCTGTGGACACCTGTGTGCTGTGGACACCCGTGTGCTGTGGACACCTGCGTGCTGAGGACACCCGTGTGCTGTGGACACCCGTGTGCTGTGGACACCCGTGTGCTGTGGACACCCGTGTGCTGTGGACACCTGCATGCTGTGGACACCCGTGTGCTGTGGACACCTACGTGCTGTGGACACCTGTGTGCTGTGGACACCTGTGTGCTGTGGACACCCGTGTGCTGTGGACACCCGTGTGCTGTGGACACCCGTGTGCTGTGGACACCTGCGTGCTGTGGACACGTGTGTGCTGTGGACACCTGTGTGCTGTGGACACCCGTGTGCTGTGGACACCCGTGTGCTGTGGACACCTGCGTGCTGTGGACACCTGTGTGCTGTGGACACCTGTGTGCTGTGGACACCCGTGTGCTGTGGACACCCGTGTGCTGTGGACACCCGTGTGCTGTGGACACCTGCGTGCTGTGGACACGTGTGTGCTGTGGACACCTGTGTGCTGTGGACACCCGTGTGATGTGGACACCTGCATGCTGTGGACACCCGTGTGCTGTGGACACCCGTGTGCTGTGAACACCCGTGTGCTGTGGACACCTGCATGCTGTTTACACCCGTGTGCTGTGGACACCTGTGTGCTGTGGACACCCGTGTGCTGTGGACACCTGTGTGCTGTGGACATTCGTGTGCTGTGGATACCTGCGTGCTGTGGACACCTGCGTGCTGTGGATACCTGCATGCTGTGGACACCCGTGTGCTGTGGACACCTGTGTGCTGTGGACACCTGTGTGCTGTGGACACCCGTGTGCTGTGGACACCTGTGTGCTGTGGACACCCGTGTGCTGTGGACACCTGCGTGCTGAGGACACCCGTGTGCTGTGGACACCCGTGTGCTGTGGACACCCGTGTGCTGTGGACACCCGTGTGCTGTGGACACCTGCATGCTGTGGACACCCGTGTGCTGTGGACACCTACGTGCTGTGGACACCTGTGTGCTGTGGACACCTGTGTGCTGTGGACACCCGTGTGCTGTGGACACCCGTGTGCTGTGGACACCCGTGTGCTGTGGACACCTGCGTGCTGTGGACACGTGTGTGCTGTGGACACCTGTGTGCTGTGGACACCCGTGTGATGTGGACACCTGCATGCTGTGGACACCCGTGTGCTGTGGACACCCGTGTGCTGTGAACACCCGTGTGCTGTGGACACCTGCATGCTGTTTACACCCGTGTGCTGTGGACACCTGTGTGCTGTGGACACCCGTGTGCTGTGGACACCTGTGTGCTGTGGACACCCGTGTGCTGTGGACACCTGTGTGCTGTGGACATTCGTGTGCTGTGGATACCTGCGTGCTGTGGACACCTGCGTGCTGTGGATACCTGCATGCTGTGGACACCCGTGTGCTGTGGACACCTGTGTGCTGTGGACACCTGTGTGCTGTGGACACCCGTGTGCTGTGGACACCTGTGTGCTGTGGACACCCGTGTGCTGTGGACACCTGTGTGCTGTGGACACCTGCGCAGAGGCGTAGTTAGACAAGTAAAGTGTTGTACCATCTGGTCAGGAGCACACTGAGGCCTGCCAGCGAGGTACAAGATAATCACCATATATATATATATATATATATATATATATATATATATATATATATATATATATATATATATATATATATATATATATATATATATATAAGTGGTACCTCGGCTTACGAGCTCCCCTGGTTACGAGTTTTCGGGTTACGAGCAGGATTTAGGACTATTCTGCCTGAATTCTTTGTGAGGATTTACAGTTTTTTGTCTGATTTTTGTCCATTTGAGCATAAAAGATGTTATTATATCTCGCCATGGGTCCCAAGAAAGCCAGTGGTAAGGTTCAGCCAAGAAAATAGTTGTGAGTAGAGGCAGTAAAGGATGTCCCCTCTTCGTTAAGAAAATATGTGAAGTATGGGAAGAACTGCAAAGTTTTGTTGAAAAAACCCAGATAAAGCTGTAGCAGGCCGTTGCATTGAGCTTTTAAATGACAATGTGATGTCTTACTACAGACAAGTGTTAAAATGTAGGGAAAAACATGAGTCTTTAGACAGATTATTAGTAAGACAAGCAAGCAGTGAGCCAAAAGCAGGTCCTAGTGGTATGCAGGCAAAACGTGCCAGAGAGTGCACACCAGAGAAGTCCTCACTGCCTGATGTTATAATGGAAGGGGACTCCCCTTCCAAAGAGTAACACCTCTCCTCCTCCCCCTCCTCACCATCTTCCATTTGCCAACAGCAATCATCAGCAAGGGTAAGTAATAACTTGAACATAGTTTTGTAGTGTAGATTTACATGAATTAGGTATAAAATTTAGTTTGAAGTGAGGTTTTTGGGAAGTCAGGAACGGATTAATTCATTTCCCATTATTTCTTATGGGGAAATTAGCTTCAGGTTACGAGTTTTCGGGTTACGAGCTGTCTCCAGGAACATATTAAACTCTTAAACCAAGGTACCACTGTATATATATATATATATATATATATATATATATATATATATATATATATATATATATATATATATATATATATATATATATATATATATATATATATAAAGCAGTTAATATAAATCAGTTTATGCTGACATCTTACTTCTGTTTAGTTATAGATGGCTTATAGCGTAACCGGAGCAGTATTACCTAGCAGTCTACGAAGCAATCACTGAGTACTGTGAGACGGGTAATGTTACTTCCCAGAAGTAGACGGGATCAATTTAGGCAGTTAGACCCGGTGATCACTCGCAAGGAGTTGATCACTCACAAGGAGTTGATCACATGCAAGGAGTTGATCACTCGCAAGGAGTTGATCACATGCAAGGAGTTGATCACTCGCAAGGAGTTGATCACACGCAAGGAGTTGATCACACGCAAGAAGTTGATCACATGCAAGGAGATGATCACATGCAAGGAGTTGGTCACTCGCAAGGAGTTGATCACACGCAAGGAGATGATCACATGCAAGGAGTTGATCACATGCAAGGAGATGATCACACGCAAGGAGTTGATCACACACAAGGAGATGATCACACGCATGGAGATGATCACACGCATGGAGCTGATCACACGCATGGAGATGATCACACGCATGGAGATGATCACACGCATGGAGATGATCACACGCATGGAGATGATCACAACCAAGGAGATGATCACAACCAAGGAGATGATCACACGCAAGGAGTTGATCACACGCAAGGATATCACCCGCAAGGAGTTGATCACACGCAAGGAGTTGATCACACGCAAGGAGTTGATCACATGCAAGGAGTTGATCACATGCAAGGCATTGATCACACACAAGGAGTTGATCACATGCAAGGAGTTGATCACATGCAAGGAGTTGATCACACGCAAGAAGTTCATCACACGTAAGGAGTTGATCACACACACAAGGAGATGATCACACACATGGAGATGATCAGACACAAGGAGTTGATCACACGCAAGGAGTTGATCACACACAAGGAGTTGATCACACGCAAGTAGATGATCACATGCAAGGAGCTGATCACACGCATGGAGATGATCACACGCATGGAGATGATCACACGCATGAAGATGATCACAAGCAAGAAGTTGATCACTCACAAGGATATGATCACTCACAAGAACATGATCACTCACAAGGAGATGTTCACTCAAAAGGATATGATCACTCACAAGAACATGATCACTCACAAGGAGATGTTCACTCAAAAGGATATGATCACTCACAAGGAGATGATCACTCACAAGGAGATGATCACTCACAAGGAGATGACCACTCAAAAGGTGATGATAACTGGTGATAACTATCGGCCACATCACCTACGTCTCCGGACAAGAAGGCGTCCACTCTCCCAGCATGTATATTGACGCTTGATTTGTTTAGTTAATTTTGGCAAGGATAAGATATTGGATACGATCCTTCTAGCATATTATTATTTATATTATGAGATTAATATATTTGAGATTTACTGGATATCATTTAAGCTACGAGTAATAATTATATATTGTGAAGAGTTTTAATAATTCTCTTCACAGAGAAATAACATTAACGTGATATATTAAAAATGGAATTCAACAGGAGCTTTGATGAGGGCTCGAACCTATGTGCTGGGTGTTCTCAGCACACAGGGAACGCTCTAGTCCACTACACCACCACATGTTCCAAGACTTGCAATTTGGGGCACTACAACACCCTCGAGGGTCTCTTGAGGTACGTTTATTGATATATCACGTTAATGGGATTTGTCTGTGTATTGAAGGTAGTCTAATTGAGAGCTACGGGTTGACGGAACCCGAGTGCAAGGGGGAGGGGAGGGGAGGGAATTGTGTGAAACCCCGGTTAGGCTTATGTGTAAACCTCGGGACCTTGTGGGTGCAGTAGTAACCACAGGTTTGCAATTCAATCGACAGTAGTGCGTCTAGGAACTCACAGAGCATGGGTTCGAACCCCTCATCAAGGCTCCTGTGGATGTGTTTATAGTTCACGGGTTACCTGTGTCTTAACACACAGGGATGTCTATACAAAAGATAAACGGAAGAATTACTCGTAGTTCATTTGTTTCAAATTTATAATTAAATAATTACAAATATGTACAGTATTTTTAATACAACAACGGAAAATGTATCTTCTTAGTGCATATACAGTTATATAAGTAATATAATGTGAGTATAGCACATACCTGAACGGACCATGCAACATTACCTGGTCCATGTCCTAAGAGACTCTTGTGGGACCCTTGACATATTGACTTAGAAAATTTCTCGCCGCTACATCCAATAGTTTAGCTTTGCATCTATCTGTACCGCAATGTTCTCATCTGTGTTCATGGTAGATGTCGCTCATGATTAACAGCTTCGAGCTACTCCTGCAGGACCCCGAGGCTGTGCTCTCCCTCTATTATATTAATGGTTGCCATGCTGCTTCTTTTATACTCCTCTCTGGGTCTTTTGTCATTTTGTGGATGGTTATACACTATTATTCAAATTATTTTTGGTTGTCCCATTGTCATAGTTCCCATTGAGCAGTGTCTGAACCCTTCACAGCTCGGGATGACCATGTCTTCGAGACCCCAGTCCTTGCTTGTCATCCTCCTCCTCCTCCTCCTCCTTAACTCTCTTTCCTTCCAAAAGAAGTCCTGCGGGAGCACTGCATTTTATATGATACTTGACAATTTTAATTCTGTGAGTGCTATTATATTGTTTTTTTGTATTTGTGACTTTTCCCGAACTTTGCTTGTCATTTATTTAATCCTGTCTATTTTTTAGTACGTTTCTTGACGCTCACTTTCTTCTGGCCATTATCATTTACTCGTCCCCTTGACGCCCATTCCACTAATGAAGTTGTCTTCTGTTTGAGCCTATTTAGAGGGGGTTCTTT
>NC_091174.1:29100005-29127505 GCF_040958095.1 Procambarus clarkii
GGGCTTTTCTAGCATTGATTTCAGTAACCGGTCATACTCACTTAGTTTTTGGCTACTGTAAGATTGTGAACACCTCAGAAAGTAGGTTAACCTGGGAAGGGACAGACATCTGGTGATGAGGTAGAGTGCATCATGAGCATCAATATCCTCAATCCTCCCATCCATCCTCGTAAGGTCGGCGATTTTCTTATCAAGGACCTCATCGATGGCTTTCAACCCCAGGGGAGCTCGTAGGAGTGTGCTGTCATCAGGTTTAGTTTTATGGATATTTGGCAGAAGACCCTCTATTCTCTCTACGATGCCCTGGTTGGAACATATTATTTCACATTTAGAAGGGTTCAGGGTGAGGCCTAAAACTGCACCTTGCTCCTGGATTTTTCTGATGTCCTCCAGGAGGGCGTCTTGGGAACCAGCTAGGGAACCATCATCCAAGAACCAGATGTTAAGCTCGCTGGACAGGACCTCTGTGACTTGTTTGATGACTAAGCAGAAAAGGAGAGGAGCAAGGGGGTCACCCTGTTTGGACGCCTTCTCGCGAGTCAATTTCATGTTCGCCAAAAAGTAGCTTAAGATCCATACTGTACCATGAATGTACAAAAGGGTAGAGGGAAGGGAAATGACTATGAACCGCACGGAGTACAGCATCCCTCCGCACCAAATTGAAGGCATTTTTGAAATCTAGCTTGATAAGGACCTTTTCGTCTGTGATGTTGGCGATGAAGGCTCGAGCTGCATGGGCTGCCGCCTCACACCCTTGTGGAATGCCAAACCCGAGCTGTTTTGGCTTCAGCATGTTGGCCGCTGCATCACTAACTGTTCTTGCAGCTGCCTTTGCGACGAGACGCCGGAGAGAATTGCCCACAGCTATTGGCCTGATCCCTCCATCCTTTTTCTTTAGAGCACAGAGAGATGCTCCAAAAAAGATAGGTCTTATGGACGCTGGTATGTTGCCAGCTAGAGATGTCTTGGTGAATCTGGTTAGTTCCACCAAGAGGTTCTTTGCAATGTCATCCAGTGCAGTGTTGAGCATTTGCTTGAGGTGGTTGGGTTTTAGTCCTGTGAACCCACCTGCTGATCCTGTAGGGAAGGACATGGCTGCTTTATGGACCACAGATTCAGCCACCCAGAGAGGTTCTGCTCCGGTAGCCCCCACTTGTACAATGTCGTCCTCACGCGGAGCCCTGGGTGGGTGTTTCTCCCTTAGGGCTTGAGCTGTTGCGGCATCTCTGTCGGCAATTGAGTCCTCACTGGTGATGACTCGTATTGCGCCAATAGTGTTTCCTTCTTCTATTTTCTTGGTGACTGATGTTCTGATTTTTGATGTCTCGGATATGCCACTGTTGCTCTTCCTGCCGTGGGTGTTTCTCGCGCGAGTGGGAAGGCGCACCTGGTTGTCCTCCCTGGGAAAATCATTTATAGCTTTGATGACTGAGGCAGCTAAGGTTTTGTCTCTCCTTGCAGGGGTGGCTAGACATATGTTGCCAAACGTTTGTTTGCCCTATGTTTTGTTTCCTTAGTGTAGACTGCAGTGTGGAAGCTGCAGCTTAGGATGGGAAGCTGCCCTTTCTAGATGTAACAGTCATGGAAAAGGGCGGAGGTTTCCACACTGCAGTCTACACTAAGGAAACAAACATAGGAATGTGCCTAAATGCCAACAGCGACTGCCCAGACAGGTACAAGAGGAGTGTTGTTAACGCATATGTCGACCGTGCTCTCAGCCACAGCTCAGAATGGAAGCAAGTCGACGAAGAACTCTGCAGGGTAAGGCAGGTCCTAGTCAATAACGGCTTCTCCAATGGTTTCGTCGAAGACATCATAAGAAGGAAAGTGAAAAGCCATGCAACCTCTGAAGAGACAACTAACACAACACCTATACCCCCTATTAGACTATTTTACAGGAACTTCTTTTCCACAGCTCATAAAACGGAGGAAAGGGTCCTGAAAGATATTGTTAATAGAAACGTTATCCCTACAGACAAAATCAGAGGATACAACTGACGATTTACTATAAAACCAGAAAAACGGCCAGCCTACTCATGAGAAACTCTCCAGACACAAAACAGAACGCTTTAAAAGAGACTAACGTCGTCTATGCCTTCAAATGCCCTCTTGGGGACTGTAAGCTCCAAAAAACCCAGTATATAGGCAAGACAACAACATCTCTTTCTAGGCGTTTAACGATGCATAAGAAACAGGGCTCCATTAAGAAACATATAATCTCTTCCCACAACCAAACCATCGCCAGAGAAATCCTAGTAAACAACACAGAAATCATCGATAGATACAGCGATAGCAGGCGGCTTGACGTTTGCGAGGCACTACACATCAAGAAGTCAACACCAGCAATCAACAGCCAATTATTGCACAACTATATTCTACCCACCTCAAGACTCCGCTCCAATATAGAAGCATCAAGAAATATGGACCAATAGGCTTTCTACAAACACTTCTATTCAATGTCCATTGTTTCGTGTTCTGTCTTGTGTTGATGAAATTAATACCCTATTAATACTCATGTTCTGTCTTGTGTTGATGAAAATTAATACCCTATTAATGCCACATCTTGTTCTGTCTTGTGTTAATGCCACATCACCCCTTCCACCTCACTCAAATGTAGATATAAAATCGGAGATGCGTAAGTTCTATTCAGTTGTGTATTTGTGAACTAAAGTCTTTGAAAATGTAATAAGTTTTACGAAACGCGCTCGTGTCGCGTCAGACTAGAAATAAAAATGAATTTTGGAGAATTGATTTTTGATTTACCTCCAACAGTGAAAAGAAATGTACGAAAGATTGAGAAAATTCGTGTTAGAATTATTAATCTTACTTTTTCGGTCGTATTTAATAATATATGTCTACAGGAAAGACTGCTACCAAAATAAACTAATATATATATATATATATATATATATATATATATAATATATATATATATATATATATATATATATATACATATATTTATATATATATATATATATATATATATATATATATATATATATATATATATATATATATATTATATATATATATTTATATATATATATATATATATATATATATATATATATATATATATATATATATATATATATATATATATATTTATATTTATATATATATACAAATCATCGGAAATGTACAGGCGATGAGTCACAATAACGTGGCTGAAGTATGTTGACCAGACCACACACTAGAAATTGAAGGGACGACGACGTTTCGACCCGTCCTGGACCATTCTCAAGTCACAATCGACTTGAGAATGGTCCAGGACGGACCGAAACGTCGTCGTCCCTTCAATTTCTAGTGTGTGGTCTGGTCAACATCGGAAATGTAGTTTGTCTAACAGCTTATGGACACATAAGTGTCCTTCATCAGAGATATTGAGAATGAGAAGAAAACGACGGGGGATGGGAACATTACAGTGAGGATGGGAAAAGTACCAGGAGGATGAGAACACTACCATGAGGATGAGAACACTACCAGGAGGATGAGAATACTACCAGGAGGATGAAATACTACCAGGAGATGGGACACTACCAGGAGGATGGGAACACTACCAGGAGGATGGAACACTACCAGGAGATGGGACACTACCAGGAGGATGGGAACACTACCAGGAGGATGGGAACACTACAGAGGATGGGAACACTACCAGGAGGATGGAAACACTACCAGGAGGATGGGAACACTACCAGGAGGATGGAACACTACCAGGAGGATGGAACACTACCAGGAGGATGGGAACACTACCAGGAGGATGGAACACACCAGGAGGATGGGAACACTACCAGGAGGATGGGAAACTACCAGGAGGATGGGAACACTACCAGGAGGATGGGAACACTACCAGGAGGATGGAACACTACCAGGAGGATGGGAACACTACCAGGAGGATGGGAACACTACCAGGAGGATGGAACACTACCAGGAGGATGGGAACACTACCAGGAGGATGGGAACACTACCAGAGGATGGGAACACTACCAGGAGGATGGAACACACCAGGAGGATGGGAACACTACCAGGAGGATGGGAACACTACCAGGAGGATGGGAACACACCAGGAGGATGGGAACACTACCAGGAGGATGGGAACACTACCAGGAGGATGGGAACACTACCAGGAGGATGGGAACACTACCAGGAGGATGGAACACTACCAGGAGGATGGGAACACTACCAGGAGGATGGGAACACTACCAGGAGGATGGGAACACTACCAGGAGGATGGGAACACTACCAGGAGGATGGGAACACTACCAGGAGGATGGGAATACTACCAGGAGGATGGGAACACTACAGGAGGATGGGAACACTACCAGGAGGATGGGAACACTACCAGGAGGATGGGAACACTACCAGGAGATGGAACACTACCAGGAGGATGGGAACACTACCAGGAGGATGGGAACACTACCAGGAGGATGGGAACACTACCAGGAGGATGGGAACACTACCAGGAGGATGGGAACACTACCAGGAGGATGGGAACACTACCAGGAGGATGGGAACACTACCAGGAGGATGGGAACACTACCAGGAGGATGGGAACACTACCAGGAGGATGGGAACACTACCAGGAGGATGGGAACACTACCAGGAGGATGGGAACACTACCAGGAGGATGGGAACACTACCAGGAGGATGGGAACACTACAGGAGGATGGGAACACTACCAGGAGGATGGGAACACTACCAGGAGGATGGGAACACTACCAGGAGGATGGGAACACTACCAGGAGGATGGGAACACTACCAGGAGGATGGGAACACTACCAGGAGGATGGGAACACTACCAGGATGGGAACACTACCAGGAGGATGGGAACACTACCAGAGGATGGGAACACTACCAGAGGATGGAACACTACCAGGAGGATGGGAACACTACCAGGAGGATGGGAACACTACCAGGAGGATGGGAACACTACCAGGAGGATGGGAACACACCAGGAGGATGGGAACACTACCAGGAGGATGGAACACTACCAGGAGGATGGGAACACTACCAGGAGGATGGGAACACTACCAGGAGGATGGGAACACTACCACGAGGATGGGAACACTACCAGGAGGATGGGAACACTACCACGAGGATGAGAACACTACCAGGAGGATGGGAACACTACCAGGAGGATGGGAACACTACCAGGAGGATGGGAACACTACCAGGAGGATGGGAACACTACCAGGAGGATGGGAACACTACCAGGAGGATGGGAACACTACCAGGAGGATGGGAACACTACCAGGAGGATGGGAACACTACCAGGAGGATGGGAACACTACCAGGAGGATGGGAACACTACCAGGAGGATGGGAACACTACCAGGAGGATGGGAACACTACCAGGAGGATGGGAACACTACCAGGAGGATGGGAACACTACCAGGAGGATGGGAACACTACCAGGAGGATGGGAACACTACCAGGAGGATGGGAACACTACCAGGAGGATGGGAACACTACCAGGAGGATGGGAACACTACCAGGAGGATGGGAACACTACCAGGAGGATGGGAACACTACCAGAGGATGGGAACACTACCAGGAGGATGGGAACACTACCAGGAGGATGGGAACACTACCAGGAGGATGGGAACACTACCACGGAGGATGGGAACACTACCACGGAGGATGGGAACACTACCAGGAGGATGGGAACACTACCAGGAGGATGAGAACACTACCAGAGGATGGGAAACACTACCAGGAGGATGGGAACACTACCAGGGATGCGGAACACTACCAGGGGAATGGAAACACTACCAGGAGGATGGGAACACTACCAGGAGGATGGAAACACTACCAGGAGGATGGAACACTACCAGGAGGATGGGAACACTACCAGTAGGATGAGAAAACACCAGGAGGATGGGAACACTACCAGGAGGATGGGAACACTACCAGGAGGATGGGAACACTACCAGCAGGATGGGAACACTACCAGGAGGATGAGAACACTACCAGGAGGATGGGAAACTACAAGGAGGATGGGAACACTACAGGAGGATGGGAACACTACCAGGATGATGGGAACACTACCAGGAGGATGGGAAACACTACCAGGAGGATGGGAACACTACCAGGAGGATTGGGAAAACTACCAGGAGGATGGGAACACTACCAGGAGGATTGAGAACACATACCAGGAGGATGGGAACACTACCAGGAAGGATGGGAACACTACCAGGAGGATGAGAACACTACCAGGAGGATGGGAACACTACCAGGAGGATGGGAACACTACCAGGAGGATGGGAACACTACCAGGAGGATGGGAACACTACCAGGAGGATGAGAACACTACCAGGAGGATGGGAACACTACCAGGAGGATGAGAACACTACCAGGAGGATGGGAACACTACCAGGAGGATGGGAACACTACCAGGAGGATGGGAACAGCTAGACCAGGAGGATGGGATACTACCAGGAGGATGGGAACACTATCAGGAGATGGAGAACACTACCAGGAGGATGGGAACACTACCAGGAGGATGGGAACACTACCAGGAGGAATGGGAAACACTACCAGGAGGATGGGAACACTACCAGGAGGAATGGGAACACTACCAGGAGGATGGGAACACTACCAGGAGGATGGGAACACTACCAGGAGGATGGGAACACTACCAGGAGGATGGGAACACTACCAGGAGGATGGGAACACTACCAGGAGGATGGGAACACTACCAGGAGGATGGGAACACTACCAGGAGGATGGGAACACTACCAGGAGGATGGGAACACTACCAGGAGGATGGGAACACTACCAGGAGAATGGGAACACTAACAGGAGGATGGGAACACTACCAGAAGGATGGGAACACTACCACGAGGATGAGAACACTACCAGGAGGATGGGAACACTACCAGGAGGATGGGAACACTACCAGGAGGATGGGAACACTACCAGGAGGATGGTAACACTACCTGGAGGATGGGAACACTACCAGGAGGATGGGAACACTACCAGGGAATGGGAACACTACCAGGAGGATGGGAACACTACCAGAAGGATGGGAACACTACCACGAGGATGAGAACACTACCAGAGGATGGGAACACTACAGGAGGATGGAGAACACTACCAGGAGGATGGAACACTACCATGGAGGATGGGAACACTACCAGGAGGATGGTAACACTACCAGGAAGGATGGTAACACTACCAGGAGGATGGAACACTACCAGGAGGATGGGAACACTACCAGGAGGATGGGAACACTACCAGAGGATGGGAACACTACCACGAGGATGAGAAACACTACCCCGAGGATGAGAACACTACCAGGAGGATGGGAACACTACCAGGAGGATGGAACACTACCAGGAGGATGGGAACACTTACCAGGAGGATGGTAACACTACCAGGAGGATGGTAACACTACAGGAGGATGGGAACACTACCAGGAAGGATGGGAACACTACCAGGAGGATGGGAACACTACCAGGAGGATGGGAACACTACCAGGAGGATGGGACCTACCTAGGAGATGGGAACACTACCAGGAGTGATGGGAACACTACCAGGAGGATGGGAACACTACCAGGAGGATGGGAACACTACCAGGAGTATGGGAACACTACCAGGAGGATGGGAACACTACCAGGAGGATGGGAACACTACCAGGAGGATGGGAACACTACCAGGAGGCTGGGAACACTACCAGGAGGATATGAACACTACCAGGAGGAGGAACACTACCAGGAGGATGGGAACACTACCAGGAGGATGGGAACACTACCAGGAGGATGGGAACACTACCAGGAGGATGGGAACACTACCAGGAGGATGGGAACACTACCAGGAGGATGGGAACACTACCAGGAGGATGGGAACACTACCAGGAGGATGGGAACACTACCAGGAGGATGGGAACACTACCAGGAGGCTGGGAACACTACCAGGAGGATGGGAACACTACCAGAGGATGGGAACACTACCAGGAGGATGGGAACACTACCAGGAGGATGGGAACACTACCAGGAGGATGGGAACACTACCAGGAGGATGGAAACACTACCAGGAGGATGGGAACACTACCAGGAGGAAGGGAACACTACCAGGAGGCTGGGAACACTACCAGGAGGATGGGAACACTACCAGGAGGATGGGAACACTACCAAGAGGATGGGAACACTACCAGGAGGATGGGAACACTACCAGGAGGATGGGAACACTACCAGGAGGATGGGAACACTACCAGGAGGATGGGAACACTACCAGGAGGATGGGAACACTACCAGGAGGATGGGAACACTACCAGGAGGATGGGAATACAACCAGGAGGATGGGAACACTACCAGGAGGATGGGAACACTACCAGGAGGATGGTAACACTACCAGGAGGATGGGAACACTACCAGGAGGATGGGAACACTACCAGGAGGATGGGAACACTACCAGGAGGATGGGAACACTACCAGGAGGATGGGAACACTACCACGAGGATGGGAACACTACCAGGAGGATGGGAACACTACCAGGAGGATGGGAACACTACCAGGAGGATGGGAACACTACCAGGAGGATGGGAACACTACCAGGATGATGGGAACACTACCAGGAGGATGGGAACACTACCAGGAGGATGGGAACACTACCAGGAGGATGGGAACACTACCAGGAGGATGGGAACACTACCAGGAGGATGGGAACACTACCAGGAGGATGGGAACACTACCAGGAGGATGGGAACACTACCAGGAGGATGGGAACACTACCAGGAGGATGGGAACACTACCAGGAGGATGGGAACACTACCAGGAGGATGGGAACACTACCAGGAGGATGGGAACACTACCAGGAGGATGGGAACACTACCAGGAGGATGGGAACACTACCAGGAGGATGGGAACACTACCAGGAGGATGGGAACACTACCAGGAGGATGGGAACACTACCAGGAGGATGGTAACACGACCAGGAGGATGGGAACACTACCAGGAGGATGGGAACACTACCAGGAGGATGGGAACACTACCAGGAAGATGATAACACTACCAGGAGGATGGGAACACTACCAGGAGGATGGGAACACTACCAGGAGGATGGGAACACTACCAGGAGGATGGGAACACTACCAGGAGGATGGGAACACTACCAGGAATGAGAACACTACCAGGAGGATGGGAACACTACCAGGAGGATGGGAACACTACCAGGAGGATGGGAACACTACCAGGAGAATGGGAACACTACCAGGAGGATGGGAACACTACCAGGAGGATGGGAACACTACCAGGAGGATGGGAACACTACCAGGAGGATGGGAACACTACCAGGAGGATGGGAACACTACCAGGAGGATGGGAACACTACCAGGAGGATGGGAACACTACCAGGAGGATGGGAACACTACCAGGAGGATGGGAACACTACCAGGAGGCTGGGAACACTACCAGGAGGATGGGAACACTACCAAGAGGATGGGAACACTACCAGGAGGATGGGAACACTACCAGGAGGATGGGAACACTACCAGGAGGATGGGAACACTACCAGGAGGATGGAAACACTACCAGGAGGATGGGAACACTACCAGGAGGAAGGGAACACTACCAGGAGGCTGGGAACACTACCAGGAGGATGGGAACACTACCAGGAGGATGGGAACACTACCAGGAGGATGGGAACACTACCAGGAGGATGGGAACACTACCAGGAGGATGGAACACTACCAGGAGGATGGGAACACTACCAGGAGGATGGGAACACTACCAGGAGGATGGGAACAACCAGAGGATGGGAACACTACTAGGAGGATGAGAACACTACCAGGAGGATGGGAACACTACCAGAGGATGGGAACACTACCAGGAGGATGGAACACTACCAGGAGGATGGGAACACTACCAGGAGGATGGAACACTACCAGGAGGATGGGAACACTACCAGGAGGATGGGAACACTACCAGGAGGATGGGAACACTACCAGGAGGATGGGAACACTACCAGGAGGATGGGAACACTACCAGGAGATGGGAACACTACCAGGAGGATGGGAACACTACCAGGAGGATGGGAACACTACCAGGAGATGGAACACTACCAGGAGGATGGGAACACTACCAGGAGATGGGAACACTACCAGGAGGATGGGAACACTACCAGGAGGATGGGAACACTACCAGGAGGATGGGAACACTACCAGGAGGATGGGAACACTACCAGGAGGATGGGAACACTACCAGGAGGATGGGAACACTACCAGGAGGATGGGAACACTACCAGGAGGATGGGAACACTACCAGGAGGATGGGAACACTACCAGGAGGATGGGAACACTACCAGGAGATGGGAACACTACCAGGAGGATGGGAACACTACCAGAGGATGGGAACACTACACGAGGATGGAGAACACTACCAGGAGGATGGGAACACTACCAGGAGGATGGGAACACTACCAGGAGGATGGGAACACTACCAGGAGGATGGGAACACTACCAGGAGGATGGGAACACTACCAGGAGGATGGGAACACTACCAGGAATGGGAACACTACCAGGAGGATGGGAACACTACCAGAAGGATGGGAACACTACCACGAGGATGAGAACAATTCCAGAAGGATGGGAACACTACCAGGAGGATGGGAACACTACCAGGAGGATGGGAACACTACCAGGAGGATGGGAACACAACCAGGAGGATGGGAACACTACCAGGAGGATGGGAACACTACCAGGAGGATGGGAACACTACCAGGAGGATGGGAACACTACCAGGAGGATGGGAACACTACCAGAGGATGGGAACACTACCACGAGGATGAGAACACTACCACGAGGATGAGAACACTACCAGGAGGATGGGAACACTACCAGGAGGATGGGAACACTACCAGGAGGATGGGAACACTACCAGGAGGATGGTAACACTACCAGGAGGATGGTAACACTACCAGGAGGATGGGAACACTACCAGGAGGATGGGAACACTACCAGGAGGATGGGAACACTACCAGGAGGATGGGAACACTACCAGGAGGATGGGAACACTACCAGGAGGATGGGAACACTACCAGGAGGATGGGAACACTACCAGGAGGATGGGAACACTACCAGGAGGATGGGAACACTACCAGGAGGATGGGAACACTACCAGGAGGATGGGAACACTACCAGGAGGATGGGAACACTACCAGGAGGTGGGAACACTACCAGGAGGATGGGAACACTACCAGGAGGATGGGAACACTACCAGGAGGAGGGAACACTACCAGGAGGATGGGAACACTACCAGGAGGATGGGAACACTACCAGGAGGATGGGAACACTACCAGGAGGATGGGAACACTACCAGGAGGATGGGAACACTACCAGGAGGATGGGAACACTACCAGGAGGATGGGAACACTACCAGGAGGATGGGAACACTACCAGGAGGATGGGAACACTACCAGGAAGATGGGAACACTACCAGGAGGATGGGAACACTACCAGGAGGATGGGAACACTACCAGGAGGATGGGAACACTACCAGGAGGATGGGAACACTACCAGGAGGATGGGAACACTACCAGGAGGATGGAACACTACCAGGAGGATGGGAACACTACCAGGAGGATGGGAACACTACCAGGATGGGAACACTACCAGGAGGATGGGAACACTACCAGGAGGATGGGAACACTACCAGAGGATGGGAACACTACCAGGAGGATGGGAACACTACCAGGAGGATGGGAACACTACCAGGAGGATGGGAACACTACCAGGAGGATGGGAACACTACCAGGAGGATGGGAACACTACCAGGAGGATGGGAACACTACCAGGAGGATGGGAACACTACCAGGAGGATGGGAACACTACCAGGAGGATGGGAACACTACCAGGAGGATGGTAACACTACCAGGAGGATGGGAACACTACCAGGAGGATGGGAACACTACCAGGAGGATGGGAACACTACCAGGAGGATGGGAACACTACCAGGAGGATGGGAACACTACCAGAGGATGGGAACACTACCAGGAGGATGGGAACACTACCAGGAGGATGGGAACACTACCAGGAGGATGGGAACACTACCAGGAGATGGGAACACTACCAGGAGATGGGAACACTACCAGGAGGATGGGAACACTACCAGGAGGATGGGAACATACCAGGAGGATGGGAACACTACCAGGAGGATGGGAACACTACCAGGAGGATGGGAACACTACCAGGAGGATGGGAACACTACCAGGAGGATGGGAACACTACCAGGAGGATGGGAACACTACCAGGAGGATGGGAACACTACCAGGAGATGGGAACACTACCAGGAGGATGGGAACACTACCAGGAGGATGGGAACACTACCAGGAGGATGGGAACACTACCAGGAGGATGGGAACACTACCAGGAGGATGGGAACACTACCAGGAGGATGGGAACACTACCAGGAGGATGGGAACACTACCAGGAGGATGGGAACACTACCAGGAGGATGGGAACACTACCAGGAGGATGGGAACACTACCAGGAGGATGGGAACACTACCAGGAGGATGAACACTACCAGGAGGATGGGAACACTACCAGGAGGATGGGAACACTACCAGGAGGATGGGAACACTACCAGGAGGATGGGAACACTACCAGGAGGATGGGAACACTACCAGGAGATGGAACACTACCAGGAGGATGGGAACACTACCAGGAGGCTGGGAACACTACCAGGAGGATGGGAACACTACCAGGAGATGGGAACACTACCAGGAGGATGGGAACACTACCAGGAGGATGGGAACATACCAGGAGGATGGGAACACTACCAGGAGGATGGGAACACTACCAGGAGGATGGGAACACTACCAGGAGGGAACACTACCAGGAGGATGGGAACACTACCAGGAGGAGGGAACACTACCAGGAGGATGGGAACACTACCAGGAGGATGGGAACACTACCAGGAGGATGGGAACACTACCAGGAGGATGGGAACACTACCAGGAGGATGGGAACACTACCAGGAGGATGGGAACACTACCAGGAGGATGGGAACACTACCAGGAGGATGGGAACACTACCAGGAGGATGGGAACACTACCAGGAGGCTGGGAACACTACCAGGAGGATGGGAACACTACCAAGAGGATGGGAACACTACCAGGAGGATGGGAACACTACCAGGAGGATGGGAACACTACCAGGAGGATGGGAACACTACCAGGAGGATGGAACACTACCAGGAGGATGGGAACACTACCAGGAGGATGGGAACACTACCAGGAGGCTGGGAACACTACCAGGAGGATGGGAACACTACCAGGAGGATGGGAACACTACCAGAGGATGGGAACACTACCAGGAGGATGGGAACACTACCAGGAGGATGGGAACACTACCAGGAGGATGGGAACACTACCAGGAGGATGGGAACACTACCAGGAGGATGGGAACACTACCAGGAGGATGGGAACACTACCAGGAGGATGGGAACACTACCAGGAGGATGGGAACACTACCAGGAGGATGGGAACACTACCAGGAGGATGGTAACACTACCAGGAGGATGGGAACACTACCAGGAGGATGGGAACACTACCAGGAGGATGGGAACACTACCAGGAGGATGGGAACACTACCAGGAGGATGGGAATACTACCAGAAGGATGGGAACACTACCAGGAGGATGGGAACACTACCAGGAGGATGGGAACACTACCAGGAGGATGGGAACACTACCAGGAGGATGGGAACACTACCAGGATGATGGGAACACTACCAGGAGGATGGGAACACTACCAGGAGGATGGGAACACTACCAGGAGGATGGGAACACTACCAGGAGGATGGGAACACTACCAGGAGGATGGGAACACTACCAGGAGGATGGGAACACTACCAGGAGGATGGGAACACTACCAGGAGGATGGGAACACTACCAGGAGGATGGGAACACTACCAGGAGATGGGAACACTACCAGGAGGATGGGAACCTACCAGAAGGATGGGAACACTACCAGGAGGATGGGAACACTACCAGGAGATGGGAACACTACCAGGAGGATGGGAACACTACCAGAGGATGGGAACACTACCAGGAGGATGGGAACACTACCAGGAGGATGGAACACTACCAGGAGGATGGGAACACTACCAGGAGGATGGGGAACACTACCAGGAGGATTTGAACACTACCAGGAGGCTGGGAACACTACCAGGAGGATGGGAACACTACCAGGAGATGGGAACACTACCAGGAGGATGGGAACACTACCAGGAGGATGGGAACACTACCGGAGGATGGAACACTACCAGGAGGATGGGAACACTACCAGGAGGATGGGAACACTACCAGGAGGATGGGAACACTACCAGGAGGATGGGATACCAGGAGGATGGGAACACTACCAGGAGGATGGGAACACTACCAGGAGGATGGGAATACTACCAGGAGGATGGGAACACTACCAGGAGGATGGGAACACTACCAGGAGGATGGGAACACTACCAGGAGGATGGGAACACTACCAGGAGGATGGGAACACTACCAGGAGGATGGGAACACTACCAGGAGGATGGGAACACTACCAGGAGGATGGGAACACTACCAGGAGGATGGGAACACTACCAGGAGGATGGGAACACTACCAGGAGGATGGGAACACTACCAGAGGATGGAACACTACCAGAGGATGGGAACACTACCAGGAGGATGGGAACACTACCACGAGGATGGGAACACTACCAGGAGGATGGGAACACTACCAGGAGGATGGGAACAACTACCAGGAGGATGGGAACACTACCAGGAGGATGGGAACACTACCAGGAGGATGGGAACACTACCAGGAGGATGGGAACACTACCAGGAGGATGGGAACACTACCAGGAGGATGGGAACACTACCAGGAATGGGAACACTACCAGAAGGATGGGAACACTACCAGGAGAATGGGAATACTACCAGGAGGATGGGAACACTACCAGGAGGATGGGAACACTACCAGGAGGATGGGAACACTACCAGGAGGATGGGAACACTACCAGGAGGATGGGAACACTACCAGGAGGATGGGAACACTACCAGGAGGATGGGAACACTACCACGAGGATGGAACACTACCACGAGGATGAGAACACTACCAGGAGGATGGGAACACTACCAGGAGGATGGGAACACTACCAGGAGGATGGGAACACTACCAGGAGGATGGAACACTACCAGGAGGATGGGAACACTACCAGGAGGATGGGAACACTACCAGGAGGATGGGAACACTACCAGGAGGATGGAACACTACCAGGAGGATGGGAACACTACCAGGAGGATGGGAACACTACCAGGAGGATGGGAACACTACCAGGAGGATGGAACACTACCAGGCTGGGAACACTACCAGGAGGATGGGAACACTACCAGGAGGATGGGAACACTACCAGGAGGATGGGAACACTACCAGGAGGATGGGAACACTACCAGGAGGATGAGAACACTACCACGAGAGAGAACACTACCAGGAGGATGGGAACACTACCAGGAGGATGGGAACACTACCAGGAGGATGGGAACACTACCAGGAGGATGGAACACTACCAGGAGGATGGGAACACTACCAGGAGGATGGGAACACTACCAGGAGGATGGGAACACTAACCAGGAGGATGGGAACACTACCAGGAGGATGGGAAACACTACCAGGAGGATGGGAACACTACCAGGAGGATGGGAACACTACCAGGAGGATGGAACACTACCAGGAGGATGGAACACTACCAGGAAAGGGATGGGAACACTACCAGGAGGATGGGAACACTACCAGGAGGATGGGAACACTACCAGGAGGATGGGAACACTACCAGGAGGATGGGAACACTACCAGGAGGATGGAACACTACCAGGAGGATGGGAACACTACCAGGAGGATGGGAACACTACCAGGAGGATGGGAACACTACCACGAGGATGGGAACACTACCACGGAGATGAGAACACTACCACGAGGAATGCGAGACACACTACCAGGAGGATGGGAACACTAACCAGGAGGATGGGAACACTACCAGGAGGATGGGAACACTACCAGGAGGATGGGAACACTAACCAGGAGGATGGGAACACTACCAAGGAGGATGGGAACACTACCAGGAGGATGGTGAACACTACCAGGAGGATGGGAACACTACTGTGAGGATGGGAACACTACCAGGAGGATGGGAACACTACCAGGAGGCTGGGAACACTACAGGAGGATGGGAACACTACCAGGAGAATGGGAACACTACCAGGAGGATGGCGAAACAATACCAGGAGGATGGGAACACTAACAGGAGAATGGGAACACTACCAGGAGGATGGGAACACTACCAGGAGGATGGAACACTATCAGGAGGATGGGAAACACTACCAGGAGAATGGAACACTACCAGGAGGATGGGAACACTACCAGGAGGATGTGAACACTACACGAGGATTGGAAACACTACCAGGAGGATGGGAACACTACCACGAGGATGGGAACACTACCACGAGGATGAGAACACTACCACGGAGGATGGAACACTACCAGGAGGATGGGAACACTACCAGGAGGATGGGAACACTACCAGGAGGTATGGAACACATACCAGGAGGATGGGAACACTACCAGGAAGGATGGGAACACTACCAGGAGGATGGGAACACTACCAGGAGGATGGGAAACACTACCAGGAGGATGGGAACACTACCAGGAGGATGGGAACACTACCAGGAGGATGGGAACACTACCAGGAGGATGGTGAACACTACCAGGAGGATGGAACACTACCAGGAGGATGGGAACACTACCAGGAGGATGGGAACACTACCAGGAGGATGGAACACTACCAGGAGGATGGGAACACTACCAGGAGGATGGGAACACTACCAGGAGGATGGGAACACTACCAGGAGGATGGAACACTACCAGGAGGATGGGAACACTACCAGGAGGATGGGAACACTACCAGGAGGATGGGAACACTACCAGGAGGATGGGAACACTACCAGGAGGATGGGAACACTACCAGGAGGATGGGAACACTACCAGGAGGATGGAACACTACCAGGAGGATGGGAACACTACCAGGAGGATGGGAACACTACAGGAGGATGGGAACACTACCAGGAGGCTGGGAACACTACCAGGAGGATGGGAACACTACCAGGAGGATGGGAACACTACCAGGAGGATGGGAACACTACCAGGAGGATGGGAACACTACCAGGAGGCTGGGAACACTACCAGGAGGATGGGAACACTACCAGGAGGATGGGAACACTACCAGGAGGATGGGAACACTACCAGGAGGATGGGAACACTACCAGGAGTATGGGAACACTACCAGGAGGATGGGAACACTACCAGGAGGATGGGAACACTACCAGGAGGATGGGAACACTACCAGGAGGATGGGAACACTACCAGGAGGATGGGAACACTACCAGGAGGATGGGAACACTACCAGGAGGATGGGAACACTACCAGGAGGATTTGAACACTACCAGGAGGCTGGGAACACTACCAGGAGGCTGGGAACACTACCAGGAGGATGGGAACACTACCAGGAGGATGGGAACACTACCAGGAGGATGGGAACACTACCAGGAGGATGGGAACACTACCAGGAGGATGGGAACACTACCAGGAGGATGGGAACACTACCAGGAGGATGGGAACACTACCAGGAGGATGGGAACACTACCAGGAGGATGGGAACACTACCAGGAGGATGGGAACACTACCAGGAGGATGGGAATACTACCAGGAGGATGGAACACTACCAGGAGGATGGAAACACTACCAGGAGGATGGGAACACTACCAGGAGGCTGGGAACACTACCAGGAGGATGGGAACACTACCAGGAGGATGGGAACACTACCAGGAGGATGGGAACACTACCAGGAGGATGGGAACACTACCAGGAGGATGGGAACACTACCAGGAGGATGGGAACACTACCAGGAGGATGGGAACACTACCAGGAGGATGGGAACACTACCAGGAGGATGGGAACACTACCACGAGGATGGGAACACTACCAGGAGGATGGGAACACTACCAGGAGGATGGAACACATACCAGGAGGATGGGAACACTACCAGGAGATGGGAACACTACCAGGAGGATGGGAACACTACCAGGAGGATGGGAACACTACCAGGAGGATGGGAACACTACCAGGAAGATGAGAACACTACCAGGAAAATGGGAACACTACCAGAAGGATGGGAACACTACCAGGAGAATGGGAATACTACCAGGAGGATGGGAACACTACCAGGAGGATGGGAACACTGCCAGGAGGATGGGAACACTACCAGGAGGATGGGAACACTACCAGGAGGATGGGAACACTACCAGGAGGATGGGAACACTACCAGAAGGATGGGAACACTACCACGAGGATGGAACACTACCACGAGGATGAGAACACTACCACGAGGATGAGAACACTACCAGGAGGATGGGAACACTACCAGGAGGATGGGAACACTACCAGGAGGATGGGAACACTACCAGGAGGATGAGAACACTACCAGGAGGATGGGAACACTACCAGGAGGATGGGAACACTACCAGGAGGATGGGAACACTACCAGGAGGCTGGGAACACTACCAGGAGGATGGGAACACTACCAGGAGGATGGGAACACTACCAGGAGGATGGGAACACTACCAGGAGGATGGGAACACTACCAGGAGGATGGGAACACTACCAGGAGGATGGGAACACTACCAGGAGGATGGGAACACTACCAGGAGGATGGGAACCACTACCGGAGGATGGGAAACACTACCAGGAGGATGGGAACACTACCAGGAGGATGGGAACACTACCAGGAGGATGGGAACACTACCAGGAGGATGGGAACACTACCAGGAGGATGGGAACACTACCAGGGAGGATGGAACACTACCAGGAGGATGGGAACACTACCAGGAGGATGGGAACACTACCAGGAGGATGGGAACGCTACCAGGAGGATGGGAACACTACCAGGAGGATGGGAACACTACCAGGAGGATGGGAACACTACCAGGAGGATGGAACACTACCAGGAGGATGGGAACACTACCAGGAGGATGGGAACACTACCAGGAGGATGGGAACACTACCAGGAGGATGGGAACACTACAGGAGGATGGGAACACTACCAGGAGGATGGGAACACTACCAGGAGGATGGGAACACTACCAGGAGGATGGGAACACTACCAGGAGGATGGGAACACTACCAGGAGGATGGGAACACTACCAGGAGGATGGGAACACTACCACGAGGATGGGAACACTACCAGGAGGATGGGAACACTACCACGGAGGATGGAACACTACCAGGAGGATGGGAACACTACCAGGAGGATGGGAAACACTACCAGGAGGATGGGAACACTACCAGGAGGATGGGAACACTACCAGGAGGATGGGAACACAACCAGGAGGATGGGAACACTACCAGGAGGATGGGAACACTACCAGGAGGATGGGAAACACTACCAGGAGGATGGGAAACACTACCAGGAGGATGGGAACACTACCAGGAGGATGGGAACACTACAGGAGGATGGGAACACTACCAGGAGGATGGGAACACTACCAGGAGGCTGGGAACACTACCAGGAGGATGGGAACACTATCAGGAGGATGGGAACACTACCAGGAGGATAGGAACACTACCAGGAGGATGGGAACACTACCAGGAGGATGGGAACACTACCAGGAGGATGGGAACACTACCAGGAGGATGGTAAACACTACCAGGAGGTATGGGAAACACTACCAGGAGGATGGGAACTACTACCAGAGGATGGGAACACTACCAGGAAGGATGGGAACACTACCAGAGGATGGAGAACACTACCACGAGGATGGGAACACTACCAGGAGGATGGGAACACTACCAGGAGGATGGGAACACTACCAGGAGGATGGGAACACTACCAGGAGGATTGGAACACTACCAGGAGGATGGGAACACTACAGGAGGATGGGAACACTACCAGGAGGATGGGAACACTACCAGGAGTGATGGGAAACACTACCAGGAGGATTGGGAACACTACCAGAGAGGATGGAACACTACCAGGAGGATGGGAACACTACCAGGAGGACTGGGAACACTACCAGGAGGATGGGAACACTACCAGGAGGATGGGAACACTACCAGGAGGATGGGAACACTACCAGGAGGATGGAACACTACCAGGAGGATGGGAAACACTACCAGGAGGATGGGAACACTACCAGGAGGATGGGAACACTACCAGGAGGATTGGAACACTACCAGGAGGATGGGAACACTACCAGAGGATGGGAACACTACCAGGAGGATGGGAACACTACCAGAGGATGGGAACACTACCAGGAGGATGGTAACACTAACAGGAGGATGGGAAACACTACCAGAGGATGGAACACTACCAGGAGGATGGGAACACTACCAGGAGGATTGGGAACACTACCAGAGGATGGGAACACTACCAGGAGGATGGGAACACTACCAAGGAGGATGGGAACACTACCAGGAGGATGGAACACTACAGGAGGATTGGAACACTACCAGGAGGATGGGAACACTACCAGGAGGATGGAACACTACCAGGAGGATGGGAACACTACCAGGAGGATGGGAACACTACCAGGAGATGGGAACACTACCAGGAGGATGGGAACGACTACCAGGAGGATGGGAACACTAACAGGAGGATGGGAAACACTACCAGGAGGATGGAACACTACCAGGAGGATGGGAACACTACCAGGAGATGGGGAACACTACCAGGAGGATGGGAACACTACCAGGAGGATGGGAATACTACCAGGAGGATGGGAACACTACCAGGAGGATGAGAACACTACCAGGAGGATGGGAACACTACCAGGAGGATGGGAACACTACCAGGAGGATGGAACACTACCAGGAGGATGGGAACACTACCAGGAGGATGGAACACTACCAGGAGGATGGGAAACACTACCAGGAGGATGGGAACACTACCAGGAGGATGGGAACACTACCAGGAGGATGGGAACACTACCAGGAGGATGGGAACACTACCAGGAGGATTGGAACACTACCAGGAGGATGGGAAACACTACCAGGAGGATGGGAACACTACCAGGTAGGATGGGAACACTACCAGGAGGATGGGAACACTACCAGGAGGATGGGAACACTACCAGAGGATGGGAACACTACCAGGAGGATGGGAACACTACCAGGAGGATGGGAACACTACCAGGAGGATGGAACACTACCCGGAGGATGAACACTACCAGGAATGGGAACACTACCAGGAGGATGGGAACACTACCAGGAGGATGGGAACACTACCAGGAGGATGGGAACACTACCAGGAGGATGGGAACACTACCAGGAGGATGGGAACACTACCAGGAGGATGGGAACACTACACCAGGAGGATGGGAACACTACCAGGAGGATGGGAACACTACCAGGAGGATGGGAACACTACCAGAGGATGGGAACACTACCAGGAGGATGGGAACACTACCAGGAGGATGGGAACACTACCAGGAGGATGGGAACACTACCAGGAGGATGGGAACACTACCAGGAGGATGGGAACACTACCAGGAGGATGGGAACACTACCAGGAGGATGGAACACTACCAGGAGGATGGGAACACTACCAGGAGGATGGGAACACTACCAGGAGGATGGGAACACTACCAGGAGGATGGGAACACTACCAGGAGGATGGGAACACTACCAGGAGGATGGGAACACTACCAGGAGGATGGGAACACTACCAGGAGGATGGGAACACTACCAGGAGGATGGGAACACTACCAGGAGGATGGGAACACTACCAGGAGGATGGGAACACTACCAGGAGGATGGGAACACTACCAGGAGGATGGGAACACTACCAGGAGGATGGGAACACTACCAGGAGGATGGGAACACTACCAGGAGGATGGGAACACTACCAGGAGGATGGGAACACTACCAGGAGGATGGAACACTACCAGGAGGATGGGAACACTACCAGGAGGATGGGAACACTACCAGGAGGATGGGAACACTACCAGGAGATGGGAACACTACCAGGAGGATGGGAACACTACCAGGAGGATGGGAACACTACCAGGAGGATGGGAACACTACCAGGAGGATGGGAACACTACCAGGAGGATGGGAACACTACCAGGAGGATGGGAACACTACCAGGAGGATGAACACTACCAGGAGGATGGGAACACTACCAGGAGGATGGGAACACTACCAGGAGGATGGGAACACTACCAGGAGGATGGGAACACTACCAGGAGGATGGGAACACTACCAGGAGGATGGGAACACTACCAGGAGGATGGGAACACTACCAGGAGGATGGGAACACTACCAGGAGGATGGGAACACTACCAGGAGGATGGAACACTACCAGGAGGATGGGAACACTACCAGGAGGATGGGAACACTACCAGGAGGATGGGAACACTACCAGGAGGATGGGAACACTACCAGGAGGATGGGAACACTACCAGGAGGATGGAACACTACCAGGAGGATGGGAACACTACCAGGAGGATGGGAACACTACCAGAGGATGGGAACACTACCAGGAGGATGGGAACACTACCAGGAGGATGGGAACACTACCAGGAGGATGGGAACACTACCAGGAGGATGGGAACACTACCAGGAGGATGGGAACACTACCAGGAGGATGGGAACACTACCAGGAGGATGGGAACACTACCAGGAGGATGGGAACACTACCAGGAGGATGGGAACACTACCAGGAGGATGGGAACACTACCAGGAGGATGGGAACACTACCAGGAGGATGGGAACACTACCAGGAGGATGGGAACACTACCAGGAGGATGGGAACACTACCAGGAGGATGGGAACACTACAGGAGGATGGGAACACTACCAGGAGGATGGAACACTACCAGGAGGATGGGAACACTACCAGGAGGATGGGAACACTACCAGGAGGATGGGAACACTACCAGGAGGATGGGAACACTACCAGGAGGATGGGAACACTACCAGGAGGATGGGAAACTACCAGGAGGATGGGAACACTACCAGAGGATGGGAACACTACCAGGAGGATGGGAACACTACCAGGAGGATGGGAACACTACCAGGAGGATGGGAACACTACCAGGAGGATGGGAACACTACCAGGAGGATGAAACTACCAGAGGATGGAACACTACCAGGAGGATGGGAACACTACCAGGAGGATGGGAACACTACCAGGAGGATGGGAACACTACCAGGAGGATGGGAACACTACCAGGAGGATGGGAACACTACCAGGAGGATGGGAACACTACCAGGAGGATGGGAACACTACCAGGAGGATGGGAACACTACCAGGAGGATGGGAACACTACCAGGAGGATGGGAACACTACCAGGAGGATGGGAACACTACCAGGAGGATGGGAACACTACCAGGAGGATGGGAACACTACCAGGAGGATGGGAACACTACCAGGAGGATGGGAACACTACCAGGAGGATGGGGAACACTGACCACGGAGGATGGGAACACGTACCAGGAGGATGGGAACACTACCAGGAGGATGGGAAAGCACTACCAGGAGGATGGGAACACTACCAGGATATGGATGGGAACCTACCAGGCGGATGGGAACACTACCAGGAGGATGGGAACACTACCAGGAAGATTGAAACACTGACCAGGAGGATGGGAACACTACAGGAGCTTGTGAACCTACCAGGAGGATGGTGGAACACTAACCAGGGAGGATGGGAACACTACCAGGAGGTATGGGAACACTACCAGGAGGATCGGGAAAACTACCAGGAGGATGGGAACACTACCAGAGGATGGACACGACCAAGGAGGATGGGAACACTAACCAGGAGGATGGGAAACACTACCAGGAGGATGGGAACACTACCAGGAGGATGGGGAACACTACCAGGAGGCATGGGAACACTACCAGGAGGATGGGAACACTACCAGGAGGCTGGGAAACACTACCAGAGGCTTGGGAACACTACCAGGAGGATGGGAACACTACCAGGAGGATGGGAACACTACCAGGAGGATGGAACACTACCAGGAGGATGGGAACACTACCAGGAGGATGGGAACACTACCAGGAGGATGGGAACACTACCAGGAGGATGGGAACACTACCAGGAGGATGGGAACACTACCAGGAGCTGGAACACTACCAGGAGCTGGAACACTACCAGGAGGATGGGAACACTACCAGGAGGATGGGAACACTACCAGGAGGATGGGAACACTACCAGGAGGATGGGAACACTACCAGGAGGATGGGAACACTACCAGGAGGATGGGAACACTACCAGGAGGATGGGAACACTACCAGGAGGATGGGAACACTACCAGGAGGATGGGAACACTACCAGGAGGATGGGAACACTACCAGGAGGATGGGAACACTACCAGGAGGATGGGAACACTACCAGGAGGATGGGAACACTACCAGGAGGATGGGAACACTACCAGGAGGATGGGAACACTACCAGGAGGATGGGAACACTACCAGGAGGATGGGAACACTACCAGGAGGATGGGAACACTACCAGGAGGATGGGAACACTACCAGGAGGATGGGAACACTACCAGGAGGATGGGAACACTACCAGGAGGATGGGAACACTACCAGGAGGATGGGAACACTACCAGGAGGATGGGAACACTACCAGGAGGATGGGAACACTACCAGGAGGATGGGAACACTACCAGGAGGATGGGAACACTACCAGGAGGATGGGAACACTACCAGGAGGATGGGAACACTACCAGGAGGATGGAACACTACCAGGAGGATGGGAACACTACCAGGAGGATGGGAACACTACCAGGAGGATGGGAACACTACCAGGAGGATGGGAACACTACCAGGAGGATGGGAACACTACCAGGAGGATGGGAACACTACCAGGAGGATGGGAACACTACCAGGAGGATGGGAACACTACCAGGAGGATGGGAACACTACCAGGAGGATGGGAACACTACCAGGAGGATGGGAACACTACCAGGAGGATGGGAACACTACCAGGAGGATGGGAACACTACCAGGAGGATGGGAACACTACCAGGAGGATGGGAACACTACCAGGAGGATGGGAACACTACCAGGAGGATGGGAACACTACCAGGAGGATGGGAACACTACCAGGAGGATGGGAACACTACCAGGAGGATGGGAACACTACCAGGAGGATGGGAACACTACAGGAGGATGGGAACACTACCAGGAGGATGGGAACACTACCAGGAGGATGGGAACACTACCAGGAGGATGGGAACACTACCAGGAGGATGGGAACACTACCAGGAGGATGTGGAACACTACCAGGAGGTATGGGAACACTACCAGGAGGATGGGAACACTACCAGGAGGATGGGAACACTACCAGGAGGATGGGAACACTACCAGGAGGATGGGAACACTACCAGGAGGATGGGAGAACACTACCAGGAGGATGGGAACACTACCAGGAGGATGGGAACACTACCAGGAAGGATGGGAACACTACCAGGAGGATGGGAACACTACCAGAGAGGATGGGAACACTAACCAGGAGGATGGGAACACTACCAGGAGGATGGGAACACTACCAGGAGGATGGGAACACTACCAGGAGGATGGGAACACTACCAGGAGGATGGGAACACTACCAGGAGGATGGGAACACTACCAGGAGGATGGGAACACTACCAGGAGGATGGAACACTACCAGGAGGATGGGAACACTACCAGGAGGATGGGAACACTACCAGGAGGCTGGGGAACACTACCAGGAGGATGGGAACACTACCAGGAGGATGGGAACACTACCAGGAGGATGGGAACACTACCAGGAGGATGAGAAACACTACCAGGAGATGGGAACACTACCAGGAGGATGGAAACATACCAGGAGGATGGGAACACTACCAGGAGGATGGGAACACTACCAGAGGCTGGGAACACTACCAGGAGGATGGGAACACTACCAGGAGGATGGGAACACTAGCAGGAGGATGGGAAACACTACCAGGAGGATGGGAACACTACCAGGAGATGGGAACACTACCAGGAGGATGGGAACACTACAGGAGGATGGTAACACTACCAGGAGGATGGGAACACTACCAGGAGGATGGAACACTACCAGGAGGATGGGAACACTACCAGGAGGATGGGAACACTACCAGGAGGATGGGAACACTACCAGGAGGAATGGGAACACTACCAGGAGGATGGAACACTAGCCAGGAAGGATCGGGAACACTACCTAGGAGGATGGGAACACTACCAGGAGGATGGGTAACACTACCAGGAGGATGGGAACACTACCCAGGAGAGATGGGGAACACTACCCAGGAGGATGGGAACACTACCAGGAGGATTGGGAACACTACCAGGAGGATTGGGAACACTAACCTAGGAGGGATTGGGAACACTACCAGGAGGAATGGGAACACTACCAGGAGGATGGGAACACTACCAGGAGGATGGGAACACTACCAGGAGGATGGGAACACTACCAGGAGGATGGGAACACTACCAGGAGGATGGGAACACTACCAGGAGGATGGGAACACTACCAGAGGATGGGAACACTACCAGGAGGATGGGAACACTACCAGGAGGATGGGAACCACTACCAGGAGGATGGGAACACTACCAGGAGGATGGGAACACTACCAGGAGGATGGGAAACACTACCAGGAGGATGGGAACACTACCACGGAGGATGGGAAACACTACCAGGAGGATGGGAACACTACCAGGAGGATGGGAACACTACCAGGAGGATGGGAACACTACCAGGAGGATGGGAACACTACCAGGAGGATGGGAACACTACCAGGAGGATGGGAACACTACCAGGAGGATGGGAACACTACCAGGAGGATGGGAACACTACCAGGAGGATGGGAACACTACCAGGAGGATGGGAACACTACCAGGAGGATGGGAACACTACCAGGAGGATGGGAACACTACCAGGAGGATGGGAACACTACCAGGAGGATGGGAACACTACCAGGAGGATGGGAACACTACCAGGAGGATGGGAACACTACCAGGAGGATGGGAACACTACCAGGAGGATGGGAACACTACCAGGAGGATGGGAACACTACCAGGAGGATGGGAACACTACCAGGAGGATGGGAACACTACCAGGAGGATGGGAACACTACCAGGAGGATGGGAACACTACCAGGAGGATGGGAACACTACCAGGAGGATGGGAACACTACCAGGAGGATGGGAACACTACCAGGAGGATGGAACACTACCAGGAGGATGGGAACACTACCAGGAGGATGGGAACACTACCAGGAGGATGGGAACACTACCAGGAGGATGGGAACACTACCAGGAGGATGGGAACACTACCAGGAGGATGGGAACACTACCAGGAGGATGGGAACACTACCAGGAGGATGGGAACACTACCAGGAGGATGGGAACACTACCAGGAGGATGGGAACACTACCAGGAGGATGGGAACACTACCACGAGGATGGGAACA
>NC_091174.1:29132505-29162148 GCF_040958095.1 Procambarus clarkii
TACACACATACACACATACACACATACACACATATACACATATACACATATACACATATACACATATACACATATATACATATACACATACATACACACATACATACATACATACATACATACATACATACATACATACATACATACATACATACATACATACATACATACATATATACATATATACATATATACATACATACATACATATTTACATATATACATATATATATATATATATATATATATATATATATATATATATATATATATATATATATGCGGAAAAACCACAAAGAAATGGGAAAGAGAGGTGAACGTTTCGGCCTGTTAGAGCCTTTGTCAACACCAGACTGACTAGAGAAAGAGAGAGGATGTAGGCCAACACCTGGAACCTGACCAACCCATCTCTAGGGAAAGGATTACCAGAAACAGGAAAGGTCAAAGAGGATTAAGCGGTCAGAGAATAAGGATGAAAGGTTAAAGAAAAGCCTGATGAACACACAATAAATGAATATAAAATTGTAATGAGACTGGGTCAAGTTTGTACATACCAGTATTAAGTTATAATATTACACAACAGTTTAAGAAAAAACTCTGAAAGAGAGGCTTACAATGTCTCATTACAATTTTATACTCATTTATTGTGTGTTCATGAGGCTTTTCTTTAACCTTTCATCCTTATTCTCTGACCGCTTAATCCTCTTTGACCTTTCCTGTTTCTGGTAATCCTTTCCCTAGAGATGGGTTGGTCAGGTTCCAGGTGTTGGCCTACATCCTCTCTCTTTCTCTAGTCAGTCTGGTGTTGACAAAGGCTCTAACAGGCCGAAACGTTCACCTCTCTTTCCCATTTCTTTGTGGTTTTTCCGCATATATATATATATATATATATATATATATATATATATATATATATATATATATATATATATATATATATATATGTCGTACCTAGTAGCCAGAACGCACTTCTCGGCCTACTATGCAAGGCCTGATTTGCCTAATAAGCCAAGTTTTCATGAATTAATTGTTTTTCGACTACCTAACCTAACCTAACTTTTTCGGCTACCTAACATAACTTAACCTATAAAGGTAGGTTAGGCTAGGTAGGGTTGGTAAGGTTCGGTCATATATCTACGTTAATTTTAACTCCAATAAAAAAAAATTTACCTCATACATAACGAAATGGGTAGCTTTATCATTTCATAAGAAAAAATTAGAGAAATTATAATAATTCAGGAAAACTTGGCTTATTAGGCAAATCGGGCCTTGCATAGTAGGCTGAGAAGTGCGTTCTGGCTACTAGGTACGACATATATATATATATTATATATATATATAATATATATATATATGTATATATACATATATTGTGACGGAAAAGTGTAGAAGTATAGGTGTTCGGCAGTCCTCCTAATGGCTGGAGTCAATGCCTATCATATTTTAGAAAAAAATGATCGACTGCTTGGCTGTTGTCTGTGGTAAAGTAAGGGAAGACACGCAAAACACATAGTATGAACAATGAAACTTTAATTAACTTTAAAAATTATGAATAAGACAATTCCTTGGCTATGTACAGTGCAAACAAACAAGTCAAAAAATATAACATGAAAATGAAGAACAAGGGTGACGCTACTCTGCAAATAAAATAAAGACAAAAAGAATGATTAAACAGGTGCTGAGATTATAGCGCTAGCTGGGAACCTCCACCAATAAACAGAGCGTATATCATTTGGTTGTTAACAGCTTGAGAGCACAAGGATATTCTAACTTCAATGGCTGGTTCAAGCCCAGACATCGACTTGGTAGAGAGCGCTGAGGTGCAGAGGTGCAGGTGTGCAGTCGGCGGGTCACCAATCAGAAGCAGGCAGACTGGAATGGTAGTTTGCTGGTTGACGACGGTGGCGAGCCGGCATGGAGGGAGTGCGGAATGGGGGGAGTTTAGGGTACGTTTGTCTCCTGGTCAAAACATTTTGTGCTACTGGTAGACATATCTTGAAGGTAGCATCTTAGTGTTGTATATATGTAAGTAACTTTACGTAGGGAAGAGTAGGCACAATCTCTCTTGAAAGAGATTACTGTCACAACTCTCCCCCGAAGCCTGCTCTAATGGGTCAAGTTACTTCTTCTGATGGTAGAGTGGTATGTGTAGCTGCCTCTACCTCATAGACTCTGGAGAGGGCGTCTGCTATGATGTTGTCAGAACCCTTGATGTAGAAGATCTCCAGGTTGAAATCCTGCAGATACAAAGCCTATCGTAGAAGTCGTTGATTGGTGAATTGGGCTTGCTGCAAGAAGCGTAGGGGATTGTGGTCCGAGTTGATGGTGGTAGACCGAGCAACTTGTAGGTACGATGCAAAGTGCTGCAACTTCAGGACGATGGAGAGAAGTTCCTTTTCGATAGTGCTGTAGTTCTTCTGGTGAGGTTTTAACTTGTAGTTGTAGTAGCTAACAGGTAGAACCTTCTCGCCTCGTTGTTGAATCAGGACGCCCCCGATGCCGGTACCACTGGCGTTGACATGGAGGATGAAAGGCTTCGTGATATCTGGCGAGGCGAGAATAGGATTAGAACAGAGCAGAGATTTAAGTTGTTCAAAAGCAATGGTTTGCTGAATGGTCCAATGATGCCGTTTCTTGGGGCTGGTTAAAGTGATCAATGGTGTCGCCACCGTACTAAAATTCTTCACAAACCTACGGTAGTAGGAGGCAAGACCAAGGAAGCGCAGGAGCTGCTTCCTGGTGGTAGGCTGTGGGTAATGCTGGATGGCTTGAGTGTGTATGTTTAACGGAGCTAGGCTGCCACTTCCTATCACATGACCAAGATAACGCACTTTACCTTTAGCAAAGGTGGACTTGCCCAAGTTGATGGTGAGGCCGGCTGTCAGGAGCTTGGCGAACAATCGTTGCAGCTGGAGCAGATGTTCGTCCCAGGTGTTAGTTGCCACAACGATATCATCCAAGTAGGCGTAGGTGTGATCTAAGCCATGGATGACGCGGTTGACAGCTCGCTGGAAGGTGGCCGGGGCATTACATAGTCCAAATGGAAAGCGTTCGTATCTGTAAAGGCCAAAAGGAGTGGTGAAGGCAGATATTTCCTTAGCTGGCTCTGACAAACACACTTGGTAGTATCCCTTGAGTAAGTCTAATTTGGATAAATACGGAGCATTACCGATGGCATCAAGGATGTCATCTATTCTGGGTAACGGGTAAGCATCCTTGACAGTCACAAGATTCAATTTCCTGTAGTCGGTACACAGCCTCACTTTACCGTGCAGTTTTGGCACCAAGATGCAGGGTGAGGCCCAAGGGGGACTCACAAGGGGTGGCCATCCCATGATCCAGAAGGTACTGTACTTCAGCACGCATAACTTCCTTTTTGCTCGGCTGATACAGTAGAATGGTTGACGAATCGGCCGGGTGTCAGGGAGCAGCTGGATATCGTGCTGAACCACATTAAACTCCTGTGTATCATCGCTGAACAACTTCTGATGTTCCTTGAAGATTCTGACGAGAGGAGCACTATTACTGTCCTGCAAATAGGTATGAAAATCAGTTAGGATTTCTGAGTTGGAAGGCACTGACTCAGTGTTAGTGCTTTCTGGAGGAGAAGCAGGGAAGGTCTCACTGTGGAGGTATGGACCTTTAAATGTGGATAATGATACCAACACAGGGGGGATTACCTTGATACTGCTTCAGGAGGTTGACGTGGCACAACTGGGTCTTCCGCCGCCTATCTGGAGTCTCAAGAACGTAGTTGTGGTTGTTTCTGCACTCCTTGATACGGTTGGGTCCTGAAAACTTGTTTTGCAATAGAGAACCTGGGATAGGAAAATATGCCAACACGAAGTATCCTGGTTTAAATTTCCTTATTTTGTTGCATTGGTCAAAATGAGTCTTCATCCTCTCCTGGGCTTTCAATAGATTGTCATTAGCAAATTTACGTACTCTCTCTAGAAGGTGCTTTAAGTTTTGAAGAAACTCAGGCACATTCTGATGCTCACTGAAGGTGGCATTACGTAGAGAGTCTTTAAAAGCTTTGAGAGGAGTACGGCACTTACGTCCGTAGAGCATCTCATAAGGAGATACTCCTAGAGACTCATTAGGGAGACTTCTGAAAATGCACATGATGAGGTCAAGTTGTTTATCCCAGTTCTTCAAGGTTTCATTGCAAAATTTCTTTAGGAGTGCTTTAATAGTCTGATGACTACGTTCATGAGAACCCTGTGAAGCAGGATGATAGGGGCTGGACAATACCTGTGTGAAGTTGAACTCTTCCAGTGTCTTCTTGAAGAGATCACTGGTGAAGTTGGTGCCACAGTCACTTTGAACCTCTCTTGGAAATCCATACTGGGTGAAGATCTTCAATAGTTGTTTCACCACAGTAGCAGCCGTAATGTTCTTTACTGGAACGGCTATGGGGAATCTGGTGGTAGGACACAGGATAGTTAGTATATAGACGTTGCCAGAACTGGTCCGGGGTAAACGACCAACACAGTCTATGATGAGTCTGTGAAAAGGTTCTGCAGGCACCTGGATAGGAGTCAATGGAGCCTTGGGAATAGAGATGTTAGGTTTACCTGCCATCTGACATGTATGACACTGTTGCGCGTAACTTTTGACGTCTTTAACCATACCTGGCCAGTAGTAGTCTTGTCTGATTCTGTGATAGGTTTTGTTAAAACCATAGTGAGAAAGTGCTCCGTGGGCCAGGTGTAGAATATCGGGCCGTAGGCTGGTGGGAACCACTAGATGTTCGACATTTGCCCAATCGTCATCCTCCGTCAGCTTACTGGGTCTGTACCTGCGGTAGAGCAACTGATTCTCTAGGAAGAACCCAGGAATACTGTCAGGTTTAGTCTCAGCCTGGAAGAATAATGGTGTTAATGAAGGATCCTCCCTCTGTGACTTACGGAACTCAAACATAGTAAGATTCGGTGGTAGATTCTGATGGTCTTGAGGGACAGCGGGTGCAGTAGAGTCAGCTGGTTGAGGGCGTGCAGCTTGTGCACGGGTGGTCACCAAAACCGGAGGAGAAACTTCATCACTTTCTTGGACCTCTGCTGGAACATACTTAAAGATGGGATTGTCCACTACAGTGTTACACACCTGGGGTTTGTCCATGATGATCAGGTTGGAAGGTTGCAGATCTTCTGCCAAGTCATTGCTCAGGAGAAGTTGCACTCCAGACATGGGAAAAGGCTTTTTCCTGATGGCGACTTGGACTTCACCGGTCACGAAAGGACAATCCAGGTGGACTTTGGCGAGTGGATACGGAGTGGTAGCAGTGAGGTCAGTGATAAGAACGGTTTCCCCGGTGTAGGTGACGTTAGGCACAGCCGATTTCAATATTATTGACTGAAGAGCCGCTGTGTCCCTCAAGATCTTCAATTTGAAACGTCCCTCCGAATCTGTACTGTTGGCAGACAGTTCCAGGATACAGGTGTTTGCTGAAGAGAGAAAGATCATTAACAAGAACACCAACATTCATCACAGGCTTACAGGACTTAGGAGGAGTCGGTTTGGGTTTAGTTGTTTCATTGTTGCCTTTGTATTGAGCTTTACCACATTTATCCATGGTATGTCCATAGGGCTTGCAATACTTACAATACAAATGAGAGCTCGCTTGATCGGTACTCACTTTATCATAACTATACCAAGACTTCTTACTGGGAGGTTGATCTGGTGTTAGCCGATGGATGAGGCTGTAGGTGTCAGCCGACTTCGCACATCTGATGTAGTCGGTTTCTTCTTTGTCTGCTAAATATAAACGGACGGAAGGGGGAACACGTCTCAAGAATTCTTCAACTAGAATGAGGTTGATGAATTCTGAAAATGTAGACATGTGCTGCTTCCAGCCATTTCATGAAATATCTTTTCTTTGTATTGACAAATTCTAAAAAGGTGGTGGTACTTGCCTTTTGATAATCACGGAATTTTCGTCTGTAGCTTTCGGTGGAGAGAAGGTAGGCGTTCAAAACTGCTTGCTTATGGGTCTGGTAGTCATTCTCAGACGCTAAGGTACTGAGAGTAACTGCAGCTCTACCTGTGAGATGCACTCTGAGAAGGGTAGACCATTGATCTGCAGGCCAGCTAAGTTTTTTAGCTAGGGTCTCAAAAGTGGTGTAAAATAAATCGATCTTTGTCTCATCGAATGGTGGCATTAACTTACTTGCATGGGAGACATTGAAACTTACGGGAAGACTAGCGGTAGCTTGTTGGCGCTGAGTGTGGTGTGTAGTTTCCAACGTGAGTTCTTATTGACGACATGCTAGAGCCATATCAGCTTGCTTCTTATCATGCTCGCGTTGCATCTCCAGGTGACGTTGTCTTCCTTCAAGCTGTACTCGCTCACGCTCTTGGAGTAGGGCCGTCTCTTCTTTCTTTAGGGCCATCTCGCGTTCCTTTAGGGCCACCTCGCATTTTTGTTGTTCTTTCTTTAGGGCCACCTCATGTTCTTGTTCTTCTTTCCTTAGGGCCGCCTCTTCTTTCTTTAGGGCCATCTCGCGTTCCCTTATCTGGAGAGCTTCTTTTCGTTGTTGTCGCTCAATGTTTGCTAGTTCGAGCTTCAATTTCATAGCCGCCAGAGCATGTTTATCTTCAATAGAAGAGTTTTCGTGAGCTTCAAAGTCTATCTTCCCTTCATCTAAGAGATAATCCAAGATTAAATTATGCAAGTCATTTGTGTTGGCTCCAGGGGGAGCATCTAGTTGATACTCGTGTGCAAGAGTTTGTAATTCGGTCTTCCAGGCACGACTTAAGTTCCCTACTTCACTTGCTGGATCCCTACAAAATGCTGCGAGACTAAACATTTTGAAAATAGCAAATATATATACAACGAATATACTAGTGATAATGTAAATGTCAGTAACAGGATGACGTGGCAACTGGTAACTATCCTGTGGTAATTTAAAAGTTAACAATTAACGTTAATCTTAGTATGGTAAATGATTAGTCAATCAAAATCGCAGAAAATCTTGTACCCGGTACTCAATGTAAGAGAATAAGGGCAAGAAAATCCTACTAAATAAATGAAACCGATAGTTTCTAAAACAAATGAAACATTTAATTGTTTCAAAAGTGAATAAGGTAGTCCAAGAATGTAGGGATACCTTGCCGAGTCTCTATAGGACAGAAGCAAGGGTTTTCCTACTAAATGAAATATGATATTTACAGAATTAGCGATCTTTGTGCTCTGAAAAAAGAAAGCTAATTCCCTACCTAAGTAAATATCATCATCTCTGACCGACGTGTAGGGGTGCGAGTGTCAACTGATGACGAAAACTGCTGTTGAGGTCCCAACTCAACAGCGTAATCCGTGCTAGAGAAACTATGGCCCTCTGTATCCTCCTTTGGTCGGATTGCAGAAGATAGGGTGCTTTGACCCGAAGACAAATCAAAGTACCAGGGTACCAAAATGATGATCTGCCGGAATGTGAGAAATATCCTAGGGACAAAAGGTGGAATACACGAGTAATAACACTGAGAGAGGGATGACCAATTAAAAGAATGACTGAGGCCTACAGTCACCACGTAATCCAAAGTTATCCAACACTCACAAAATGCTACCCTCGGAATGCACAAAATACACAGCACCATATAAATATTAAAAGTAATGAAATATTGAAAAGCAACTGTATCAAAGCCAAGTACACTTACCACAAATTGATGTTCTGGTACTAGTACCTGAGTGAAGCTCCTTGGGCAGGCCCCCATAAAAATGTGACGGGAAAGTGTAGAAGTATAGGTGTTCGGCAGTCCTCCTAATGGCTGGTGTCAATGCCTGTCACATTTTAGAAAAAAATGATCGACTGCTTGGCTGTTGTCTGTGGTAAAGTAAGGGAAGACACGCAAAACACATAGTATGAACAATGAAACTTTAGTTAACTTTAAAAATTATGAATAAGACAATTAATTCCTTGGCTATGTACAGTGCAAACAAACAGGTAAAAAAATATAACATGAAAATGAAGAACAAGGGTGACGCTACTCTACAAATAAAATAAAGACAAAAAGAATGATTAAACATGTGCTGAGAATATAGCGCTAGCTGGGAACCTCCACCAATAAACAGAGCGTATATCAGTTGGTTGTTCACAGCTTGAGAGCACAAGGATATTCTAACATCAATGGCTGGTTCAAGCCCAGACATCGACTTGGTAGAGGGCGCTGAGGTGCAGAGGTGAAGGTGTGCAGTCACCAATTAGAAGCAGGCAGACTGGAATGGTAGTTTGCTGGTTGACGACGGTTGTGAGCCGGCATGGAGGGAGTGCGGAATGGGGGGAGTTTAGGGTACGTTTGCCTCCTGGTCAAAACGTTTGGTGCTACTGGTAGACGTATCTTGAAGGTAGCATCTTAGTGTTGTATATATATAAGTAACTTTATGTAGGGAAGAGCAGGCTCAATCTCTCTTGAAAGAGATTACCGTCACAATATATATACATATATATATATATATATATATATATATATATATATATATATATATATATATATATATATATATATATATATATATATATATATATATACACAAACAAGAAGGGAGTACCACCTTTGGCTTGAAGAAGGGGACCCTTAGCCTCGGAGGAAACTACACATAACGCATTAGAGGGAATGTTTGGGTCCCTACAATTATAATTATATATATATATAATTTCAATCAAATACACATATATATATGTGTACATACAAAAGAATGGGGGTGGTTGGAGAAGATAATATTAGTGTTCAGTGAGAAACCACAAGGTCTCCTCTGAATACTTTTTATTTTCTTCTCCGAGGCTATGGGTCCCCACATTGGCACCAGAGGTGGTACGCTCACCACCATAAATATATATATATATATATATATATATATATATATATATATATATATATATATATATATATATATATGTATATATATATATATATATATATATATATATATATATATATATATATTAGTATATTTTGGTAGCAGTCTTTCCTGTAGACATATATTATTAAATATGACCGAAAAAGTAAGATTAATAATTCTAACACGAATTTTCTCAATCTTCCGTACATTTCTTTTCACTGTTGGAGGTAAATCAAAAATCAATTCTCCAAAATTCATATATATATATATATATATATATATATATATATATATATATATATATATATATATATAAGTTTCACATATGACCGAAAAATATATATATATATATATATATATATATATATATATATATATATATATATATATATATATATATATATATATATATATATATATATATATATATATATATATATATATATATATATATATATATATATATATATGTTTCACTCAATATGACTGCATATTCTGTATTGATTATGTTCTTGTTTAGGGCTTCTATCCCTCTGACTAGTGCTCTAGCATCTTGGTTTACGGGAGGGGGGGGGGGGATGGCATGAGCCCAAAAATATGCAATAAATTAAAACTAGTTCGATTTGAATCAAAGTTTTTTGACGAGTAGTATATGAAAAAGGTTTTTTCTGGTCCAAGTCTCAGCATCGAGCATGTAGACCTATACAAATGGGTCTAGAAAAAGGCATGAAGGGGAGAAAAGGTAGGGCGTAAAAGAAAAAGGTGAAAATAGGGGACGAAGCGCATGCAAAGTTTAATCAGGTGTAGTGGGCGTAGCAAGTTGGTCAGTGTCTTCTATGTTTGCATTTTCATGTTCCGGTCTTGTTCTTACTCTCATTGTGGGTAGAGTGAATAGTTCTGTAATTTGGGTATTTATTATGGGTTCTGTTCTTATGTGGATTGCTTCAAGAATTTGTAATCTTCCCACATCCTGGGTTTTTATCTGTTATACAAGTGATTTTATTCAACATTTCTCTAATTAGGTTGATGTCATGGGCTTGTTCTATGTGATTTTTAGGTTTCACTTGAATGACAGGTCAAAAGCATCGTAAGCTTGGTCGACGTCATACCTGTGTACTTAGATTGAAGGCTACATTCTTCGTGGGGGCAGGTGTACATATATACCTCATTTGACTGCAATAAAGGGTTCTCCGTCGGCTTCAGGCAGTTTTTAATAAGGAGGTCGGTAGTCTTCCTTGTTTTATGCAATATGATTAAGTCTCATATGACCTAATCTCCTTAATGGTCTTATATTTCCATCCCCCCGCCGGCCTCGGCTACCATCCTCTTTTGTCCGGTCGTGTTGGTTGAGCGGTTAAGGGATAATGTACGCCAGCAGAGTGCTCCTGGAAGTATGGGTTCGAGTCACTTCTGGGGGTGTGAGTTTTCAGTTGCATATTGTCCTGGGGACCATTCAGGCTTGTTCGCATTTGTGTTCCTCACGAGTGCCCCAAAGAATGAGGTGGTTTGATAAAATACTATGCCATAGTTTACCAACCGACTGCCGGCGGGGGGATAGAAATAGCCTCGGCTACCATCTTCTTTTGTCCAGTCGTGTTGGTCGAGCGGTTAAGGGATCCTGTACGCCAGCAGAGTGCTTCTGGCAGTAGGGTTCGAGTTAATTCTGAGGTGTGAGTTTTCTGTTATATATATATATATATATATATATATATATATATATATATATATATATATATATATATATATATATATATATATATATATATATATATATAGATTTATGTCGTACCTAGTAGCCAGAACGAACTTCTCAGCCTACTATGCAAGGCCCGATTTGCCTATTAAGCCAAGTTTTCATTAATTAATTGTTTTTCGACTACCTAACCTAACCTAATATAACTTTTTGAGCTACCTAACCTAACCTAACCTATAAAGATAGGTTAGGTTAGGTTATAAATCCGTCATAAATCTACGTTAATTTCAATTCCAATAAAAAAAAAATGACCTCATACATAATGAAATGGGTAACTTTATCATTTCATAAGAAAAAAAATTGAGAAAATATATTAATTCTGGAAAACTTGGCTTATTAGGCAAATCGGGCCTTGCATAGTAGGCCAAATACGACGATCTGGCTACTAGGTACAACATATATATATATATATATATATATATATATATATATATATATATATATATATATATATATATATATATATATATATATATATATATATATATATATATTAAATATGACCGAAAAAGTAAGATTATTAATTCTAACACGAATTTTCTCAATGTTTCTTAAATTTCTTTTCACTGTTGATGGTAACTGAAAAATCAATTCTCCAAAATTCATTTTTATTTCTAGTCTGACGCGACACTTGAACGCGTTTCGTAAAACTTATTACATTTTCAAAGACTTTAGTTTACACACACACAACTATAACTGAACAGAGTCTAAAACAGCTTCGATTTTATACCTGCATTTGGGTGAGGTGATATGTTACAACAGTTTTGGATGAGGTGAAAACAAACTTTCAACACAAGACAGAAAACGAAACAATGGGTATAATATTTTGTAAATTAAAGGGAAGAATGGAAGTAACTGCAAAGGACCTATTGGCCCACATTTCTTCATACTTCTATATTGGTGCGGAGTCTTGAAGTGAGTAGAACTCCGCACCAATATAGAAGCTATATTGTTCAGTTATAGTTGTGCGTTTGTAAACTAAAGTCTTTGAAAATGTAATAACTTTTACGAAACGCGTTCAAGTGTCGCGTCAGACTAAAAATATAAATGAATTTTGCAGAATTGATTTTTCAGTTACCATCAACAGTGAAGAGAAATGTAAGAAACATTGAGAAAATTCGTGTTAGAATTATTAATCTTACTTTTTCGGTCATATATATATATATATATATATATATATATATATATATATATATATATATATATATATATATATATATATATATATATATATATTAATTAGTATATTTTGATAGCAGTCGTTTTTGTAAAAATATGTTGTTGAATATGATCGTAAAGGTAAGAATAATAATTCTAACACGAATTTTCTCAATATTTCTTACGTTTTTCTTCACTGTCGGTGGTAATGGAAATATCAATTCTCCAAAATTCATTTTTAATAATAGTCTGATGCCTAGAAGCGTTTCGTAAGGTCTTCTTACATTCTCAAAGACTTCTTTACAGTTAACACTACACTTATGATACACTTGATACACTGTGTATGAAATATTTCACATAAATCTTGCTTATTATTGGTTTTGGGTGAGGTGGGTATTGGGTGAGGTGGGTACCTGAGAATGGAAGTAACTGCAGAGGGCCTATTGGCACATATGGTGCCTTGAAGTGGGTAGAATATAGTTGTGCATTAATTGGCTGTTGATTGCTAGAGTTGACTTTTTGATGTGTAGTGCCTCGCTGATGTAGAGCCGCCTGCTATCGCCGTACCTATCGATGATTTCTGTGTTGTTTGTTAAGATTTCTCTGGTGATGGTCTAGTTGTGAGAAGAGATTATATGTTCCTTGATGGAGCCCTGTTGTTTATGCATTTTTAGTCGCCTGGAAACAGACGTTGTTGTCATGCCTATATACTGAGTTCTTTGGGGCTTACATTCCTCAAATTGGCATTTAAAGGCATAGTCGACGTTGGTTTCCTTCAAAGCGTTCAGCTTGATTTCTGGGTAGTTTTTCATGAATAAATTGACCGTTTTTTTGCTTTTATAATAAATTATCAATTGTATTTTCTGATATTTACCTGTAGGGATGACGTTCCTATCAACAATGTCTTTCAGGACCCATTCCTTTGTTTTATGAGCCGTCGAAAAGACGTTCCAGTAAAATAGTCTAATAGGGGGTACAGGTGTTGTGTTGGTTGACGCTTCAGAGTCAACCAACACAACACAACAGAGTCAATCAACACCAACAGTCGATGGGAATGGAGGATGGTGGGGAGAACAACGGGATGGGGGAGGGAGGAATGTTAGGGAGGACGAGGGGACGGGGGAGTGAGAGATGATGGAGTGGGGAATGGTTAGGAGGATGAAGGGATGCTGGAGTGCGGGATATGGGGAGGACAAACGGCTAGAGGAAGGAGGAATGGTGGGTAGGACGAGGAGAAGAGGAAGTGGGGAATGGTTGGGAGGACAAAGGTACTGGGAGGTACTGTTGCTGAGCCACAGCAACGCACACACACACACACACACACACACACACACACACACCAAACAGTAGAAGGCCCAGGCAGGAGTACGAGGACAGCAACAAGACATGTATGGATGAACTGCAGAGGGCAGCAACTTTAGCGCATAGAATGAGAGCGAAGCTGCTGGTCATGGGGGACCTAAATCACGGAGAGATAGATTGGGAAACGAGGAATCCCCATGGCGGGGAGGAGACCTGGGGAGCGAAGCTGGTAGACGTTATTGACAGGAATTTCCTAACACAGCATGTGAAAGAAGATACTAGGGAAAGAGGAGGGGATACGCCCAGCCTATTAGATCTCATTATCACTCAGAATGTAGAAGACATCGAGCAGTTGGAACATGAAATACCACTAGGAGCTAGTGACCATTGTGTCCTAGTCTTTGACTACATGATGGAGCTTAAAATTGTGACCAAAGGACAAGAGGTCCGGGAAAGGAGACTTGATTACAGAAAAGGGGACTACAGAAGGATAAGGGACTACCTGGGAGAAGTGCAGTGGGAGGAAGAACTTAGAGGAAAAACAGTGCAAGGTATGATGAACCAAGTCATATTGAAATGCAAGGAGGCTGAAGATAGATTTATTCCAACAATAAAGGAAAAAAGCAGGAGGGAATATAATAACCCATGGTTTAATAGACAGTGTCAGGAAGCAAAGGTGAGAAGCAGGAGGGAGTGGAGGAAGTACAGAAGACAAAGGACAGAGGACAACAGGATTAGATGTAACAGAGCTAGGAATGATTACATTAACATAAGACGAGTGTCGGAAAGAAATTATGAGAACGATATTGCAGTCAAAGCGAAAAAGCAACCAAAATTACTACATAGCCATATAAGAAGGAAGATGTCGGTAAATGACCAAGTGACAAGACTGAGGAAAACAGAAGGGGCATATACAGAAAGCGACAAGGAAATCTGCGAGGTACTGAATGCAAAATTCCATGGAGTGTTCACAACCGAGCCTGAGCAGCTCCCATTGTTAGAAGAGATTACCCAAGATGAAAGACTATCAGATATAGAGGTGACAGCAGAGGATGTAATGAAACAGTTGACAACACTGGATGCAAATAAAGCTGTTGGACCAGACAAAGTATCACCGTGGATACTTAAAGAGGCAGCGCAGGCTCTCAGCGTGCCTCTGGCAATGATCTTTAATGAGTCACTTATGTCGGGAGAATTGCCCAGTTGCTGGAAGGAGGCAAATGTCGTACCGATTTTCAAAAAGGGTGATAGGGAGGAGGCACTTAACTACAGACCCGTATCACTGACAAGCATCCCCTGCAAAATACTTGAAAGAATAATTAGGCTAAGACTTGTTGAGCACCTGGAGAGCATTGGGTTTGTAAACAAGCACCAACATGGGTTCTGGACAGGGAAATCATGCCTAACAAACCTTTTAGAATTCTATGATAAAGTAACAAGGATAAGGCAGGACAGAGAAGGCTGGGCAGACTGCATATTTCTTGACTGCCAAAAGGCCTTTGATACAGTACCGCACATGAGACTGCTATACAAACTTGAGAGGCAGGCAGGAGTAAGCAGAAAGGCCCTAGTATGGGTGAAGAACTACCTAACAGGAAGGAGCCAGAGGGTAATGGTAAGGGGCGAGAAGTCGGACTGGCGAACAGTAACAAGTGGAGTACCTCAAGGATCGGTGCTGGGACCAATCCTCTTTCTAATTTACGTAAATGATATGTTTACAGGAGTGGAATCATACATGTCAATGTTTGCAGATGACGCAAAATTAATGAGAAGAGTTGTGACAGACGAGGATTGTAGGATCCTCCAAGAGGACTTAAACAGGCTGCAGAGATGGTCAGGGAAATGGCTACTGGAGTTTAACACCAGTAAATGTAAAGTTATGGAAATGGGATCAGGTGACAGGAGACCAAAGGGACAGTACACAATGAAGGGGAACAGCCTACCTGTAACGATTCGAGAAAGAGACCTGGGAGTGGATGTGACACCTAATCTAACTCCTGAGGCACATATAAATAGGATAACGACAGCAGCGTACTCTACACTGGCGAAAATTAGAACTTCATTCAGAAACCTAAATGAGGAAGCTTTTAGGGCGCTTTACACTGCCTACGTGAGACCCGTCTTAGAGTATGCCGCGCCATCATGGAGCCCCCACCTGAAGAAACACATAAAGAAACTGGAGAAGGTTCAGAGGTTTGCGACGAGGCTTGTCCCAGAGCTACGAGGGATGGGATATGAAGAGCGGCTGAAGGAACTGAACCTTACGACACTAGAGAAAAGAAGGGAGAGAGGAGATATGATAGGGACATATAAAATACTCAGGGGAATTGACAAAGTGGAAATAGATGAAATGTTCACACGTAATAATAACAGAACGAGGGGACATGGGTGGAAACTGGAAACTCAGATGAGTCACAGAGATGTTAGGAAGTTTTCTTTTAGCGTGAGAGTAGTAGAAAAATGGAATGCACTTGGGGAACAGGTTGTGGAAGCAAATACTATTCATACTTTTAAAACTAGGTATGATAGGGAAATGGGACAGGAGTCATTGCTGTAAACAACCGATAGCTAGAAAGGCGGGATCCAAGAGTCAATGCTCGATCCTGCAAGCACATATAGGTGAGTACACACACACACACACACACACACACATATATATATATATATATATATAGTGTATATAGTGTATATATATATATATATATATATATATATATATATATATATATATATATATATATATATATATATATATATATATATATATATATATATATATATATATATATATATATATATATATATATATATATATATATACACCTTGCTGAAACCTCATCAGCTCGGGTTTGGGATTCCCCTAGGTTGTGAAGCTGCAGCACATGCAGCGCGGGCTTACATTGTTGATCTCCCGGACCAGAAGGCACTAGTAAAGCTTGACTTCAAAAATGCCTTCAATCAAGTCAGACGAGACGCTGTCCTCAGGGCTGTACACAACCATTTCCGTCCCCTTTATCCATTCATCCGATCGTGCTACAGTGGGGACTCTAAGCTTCTTTTTGGGGAGCATGAAATAAACTCCTGTGAAGGTGTCCAACAAGGTGACCCCTTAGCCCCCCTCCTTTTCTGCCTAGCTATCAAAGAGGTCACTGATAGTCTGACAAGCGAGCTAAACATCTGGTACCTGGATGATGGCACTCTAGCTGGAACGCCGGAAACCATTTTGGGGGATATAAGGAAAATCCAGGAGCAGGGAGCAGCCTTAGGCCTCATTCTCAATGCATCCAAATGTGAAATAATCTCCCGCAACCCAGACATCACTGGGCAAATACAAAATGCTCTTCCAGACATTCTCGTTGTCGAGCCACCGGACTGCACTCTCCTGGGTGCCCCCATTGGCCCACGAGCAATCGAGGAGGTCCTGGCTGCAAAAATCACTGACCTAAAGAGAATGCAGGACAGGATTGACAAGATTGATGCCCATGATGCTCTCTTTCTCCTTACAAGATGCCTGTCTCTCCCTACGTTGACCTACTTTCTGAGATGTTCTCCATCGTACAGCAGCCCTAAGTTAAATGTGTATGACACCCTTCTGAGGTCCATGCTGGTGAAAGTCCTGAACCTGCCATTGGACGACTCTCAGTGGGAGCAAGCAACCCTTCCTGTAAGACTCGGCGGCCTTGGTGTCCGCACAGCCTCCCAAATTGCTCTACCAGCCTTCCTTTCCTCCTCTCATGCATCGCACGACCTCGTCAGAGATATTTTACCTGCAACCCTGAGAGATTCAGCAGGAATACACGATCCTGCTTTCACTGAATGTTCAAATCAGTGGAATGTTCTTGCAGCCCCAGCAACCATTATAGAGCCAACAAAACAACACAAACAGTCCGGCTGGGACCACCCTCTAGTGGAAAAAGTAGCTGATGCCATGCTAAGCGTCGCAACATCAGACAAGGAGAAAGCCCGCCTCAGAGCAGTGCATGCCCCCCATGCAGGAGACTTCCTCCTGGCAGTACCCATGTCTGCAATGGGCACGCGCCTAGATCCAGAATCCCTTCGTGTAGCAGTGGCCCTCCGCCTTGGTGCCCCAATTCACACTGAATACAAGTGTATTTGCAACAGGGTGGAAGCAGACCAATACGGACTGCATGGGTTGCATTGCGGAAGCACAAAGGGCTGGCATGCAAGACACAACGAGGTCAATGACATCATGAAGAGAAGCCTCGTCTCAGCTGGGTGCCCAGCGGAGAGAGAACCTCGCATCCTAGGGGTCCAAAACCCGGATTTCCCAGCACTTCGCCCTGATGGCATCACCATATATTCATGGAAGGAGGGTAGACAGTTGGTGTGGGACTACACATGTGTATCCACCCTGGCTGACACCTATGTACACTTCGGAGCTGATCAAGCAGGTGGGGCGGCCAACCACAGGGAAACAGCAAAATCACTCAAGTACAGGCGACTGGAAGGTCAATACCTCTTTGTTCCCATAGCGTCTGAGACGCATGGCCCCTGGGGCAAGAGTGCCTTGGGATTTCTCAAGGAATTGGGGTCCAAGCTCATTGACGTCACCAGAGACCCAAGGGCTTCCAGTTTTTTATTTCAGCGTGTCAGTGTGGCGATCCAGAGGGGAAATGCTTGCTGCGTCCTCGGTTCCTGTCCAGAAGCGGAGGAGCTTCAAGAGATCCATAACCTTTAGGCATTTGTCTTGTATGTTTTGTAACCTTTAAATACACAATAAAGGAAAAAAAAAAAAGGGAAGGGGGTGGTAGGAGAGAAGCACACAGAAACTGTATTGGAGGGGACCCACATTCCCTCCAATGCGTTATGTGTGGTTTCCTCCGAGGCTATGGGTCCCCCTTCTTCCAGCCAGAGGTGGTACTCCCTTCCCTATTATATATATATATATATATATATATATATATATATATATATATATATATATATATATATATATATATATATATATATATATATATATTTGGGGGTACCACCACTGGTGCAATTATAGGGACCCACAGCCTCAGAGAAGGGAACACAGAGCATTCAGGGAAAAACTTGCCATTTAACTCGGAATACGAAAGAGTGTTCGCTTCTCCTACCACCCCCCCCCCTTTTTTTTTTATTTTGGTCTACACTTTATTATGCAAGGTTATACAGTTACATATCTGATTTTATAAAAAAATGAACATTACGAGGACACGAGAAAAAGTTCGCTTCCTAGAGGCTGTAGATTTCCTCAAACTCCTCCGACGACGGGCAGGAACCGAGGATGCAGCGGGCATTCTCTGGATCGCGACACTGAGGCGCTGAAAGAGAAAACTTGCCGCTCTAGGGTCTCTTGTGGTGTCAATGAGCTTAGAACCAAGATCCTTAAGAAACCTTGCACTCTCACCCCATGGGCCTAGGGTCTCAGACCCTATTGGAACGAAGTTGTACCGATGATCTAATTGCCTGTACTTGACTGACTTTTGTTTTTCTCTGTGTGTCGCTGCGGCTCCTGCTGTGCCGGCAGAGAGGGTGATGTATGTCGTTGCCAGGGTGGATAAGAAAGTATAGTCCCATGCCAACTGCCTGCCACCCTTCCACGGACGCAGTGTGATTCCGTCTGGTCGGCCGGGAAAGTTAACGGAGTCACGGTTCAGTAGGTTGTGGGGCTCTCTCTCCGCTGGACACTGAGCAGAGGCAAGGCTTCTTTTAATGTTGTCGTTGACTTCGTCGTGACTAGTGTGCCAACCACCCGATTTTCCACAGTGCAGACCATGCAATCCATATTCGTCAGCATCTGCCTCGCCGCAAATACACCTGTGAACAGTGTGGATAGGGGCAGCAAGGCGGAGAGTACTGCAATACGGAGCTCCTGCGGATCAAGGCGTGTGCCTGTCGCAGACATGGGGACTGCCAGAAGGAAGTCCCCTGCATGGGGAGCCTGCACAGCTGTGAGGCGTGCACGATCACTGGGGGTTGTTGCTGCCTCCAGCAAAGCTATGGCTTCTTTGTCTACAATGGGGCTGTCCCAGCTGGATTGTTTCTTGGCTTTCGGCATGGCTGATCTGAGTGCTGGGTCTGTCATGGCACCCCATTTCGTGTCGCATTCCGTGTAGTGGTCCTGTATCCCCGCTACATCACTCAGGGTGTCAGGTAGAATTTCCTTAACCAGGTCATCTGATGCTGAGGAGGAAGACAGGAAGGCTGGGACAGCAATTTGGGTAGCAGTGCGGACACCCAAGCCACCGAGCCTAACAGGAAGAGTGGCTTGTTTCCACTGGCATTCGTTGAGGGAGAGGTTAACAACTTTTTCCAGCATGGTCTTCAGTAAGAGGTCATACTCTTCAAGCTTTCGGTTGTCGTAAGATGGGGTGCACCTCAGAAAGTAGGTTAGCGTCGGAAGGGATAGGCATTTGGTGAGGAGACAAAAAGCATCGTGGGCATCGATGTCACCTATTCTGTCTTCCATCCTCCTAAGGTCTGCGATTTTCTTGTCTAGGATCTCCTCAATGGCGTTGGACTCGAGGGGGGGCTCCAAGGAGGGTGTTGTTCTCGGCCCTAATGACATGGGCTCCAGGCAAGGCAGACCTTATTCTAGCTACGATGTCTGGGTTGGAGGAGACTACTTCACACTTGGAAGGGTTCAGGACAAGACCCAGGCTTACTTCTTACTCCCTTATTTTCCTGATATCTGCCAAGAGATGGTCTACGGTGCCAGCTATGGTGCCATCATCCAAAAACCAGATGTTGAACTCGCTGGACAAGCTTTCGGTGATTTCTTTTAAGACTAAGCAGAAAAGAAGGTGAGCACGAGGATCACCTTCCTGAACACCTTCACATGATCTGACTTCATGTTCACCAAAGAGCAGTTTTGACTCGCCACTGTAGCACGATAGTATGAACGGGTAGAGGGGCCGGAAATGGCGATGTACGGCACAAAGTACTGCATCTCTTCTGACCATGTTGAAGGCATTCTTAAAGTCCAGTTTGAGCAGAGCTATATATATATATATATATATATATATATATATATATATTTATATATATATATATATATATGTATATATATATATATATAAATATATAAATATATATATATATATATATATATATATATATATATATATATATATATATATATATATATATATATATATATATATATATATATATATATGTCGTACCTAGTAACCAGCTTATTAGGCAAGGCCCGATTTGCCTAATAGGCCGAGTGATTTTCTTTATTTTCAATAAATTGTTTCCAATTATTTTTATAGTCAATAAATAATAGAATTATCGTGATATTTGATCTACGTTACTATTATGATTATTATAATCTGGGTTGTGTTAGCAACTGTGAATATTTTATGTTCTTCACGGAGTCGTCTTTAATACAGCTCTCAACATTTGTTTGACATTCACATTTACTCTTTTGAGAACCATTTTCTCCTGGTGAGCAAAGTCCTCAGCAACGTCTCCAAGAGGTGTCCTAATCCTAAACTTTCTCTCGAAAGTCCTTTTCAACATTCATATTTCATATTTTCTTTGAACAAAATATGTTAGTTCTACTTTTATTTTTACAAAGACTGGCTAGCATTTTCTATTTCAATTCTACTTCTTACTGGCCTCCCTCTTTCTCTCTGATTTTCTTTGCGCTCTCCCTCTCTCTCTCTCTCTCTCTCTCTCTCTCTCTCTCTCTCTCTCTCTCTCTCTCTCTCTCTCTCTCTCTCTCTCTCTCTCTCTCTCTCTCTCTCTCTCTCTCTCTCTCTCTCTCTATCTCTCTCTGTCTGTCTGTCTGTCTGTCTGTCTGTCTGTCTGTCTGTCTGTCTGTCTGTCTGTCTGTCTGTCTCTCTCTCTCTCTCTCTCTCTCTCTCTCTCTCTCTCTCTCTCTCTCTCTCTCTCTCTCTCTCTCTCTCTCTCTGTCTGTCTGTCTGTCTGTCTGTCTGTCTGTCTGTCTGTCTGTCTGTCTGTCTCTCTCTCTCCCTCTCTCTCTCTCTCTCTCTCTCTCTCTCTCTCTCTCTCTCTCTCTCTCTCTCTCTCTCTCTCTCTCTCTCTCTCTCTCTCTCTCTCTCTCTCTCTCTCTCCCTCTTTCTCTCAATCTCTCTCTCTCTCTCTCTCTCTCTCTCTCTCTCTCTCTCTCTCTCTCTCTCTCTCTCTCTCTCTCTCTCTCTCTCTCTCTCTCTCTCTCTCTCTCTGTCTCTCTCTCTCTCTCTCTCTCTCTCTCTCTCTCTCTCTCTCTCTCTCTCTCTCTCTCTCTCTCTCTCTCTCTCTCTCTCTCTCTCTCTCTCTCTCCCTCTTTCTCTTTGTGACACTGATGACATTAGGAAGTATCAACACATATCCTGAACAAAATCTCACTTCTTCCTTCACCTCAACATAAGCCACACAGCTTCCTCTTAATGTCTCCCTGCACTACAAACCCCATCAACGTTAAACCTCAGTGCAGCTCACGTCTCACGAGTGAAACCCCGCCACCTGGTGGTTACATCACCCCTCCACATTCTCCGCATCTCTTCTGCAGGAGCCTCCAGCAGCAACCACTCACCTCTGCCTGCCTCGCCCTCTTCAACCTCTGCTCACCGGCTCACTCTCTCTACCAGCTCGAAAACATTAACCCCAAACTCGTGCTCCGGACTCCCGCCCGGTCGTCTCAAACGCTACCCTCATGTTTGGGTCGGTTGCGACGCGCTGCAATCTGCAACCATTGTGCAATTCGTTACCATCGTTGTTCATCGAGCTTCTGCTGGCGTTGTTGAGCTTAACTTGGAGAAGAGGAGGCCTGGTCAAGGACCAAGCCGCGGGGACGCTAAGCCCCTGAGATTATCTCAAGGTAATCTCAAGGTAACCCTGACCAATGTTGTGTTATCTCACATATTTCATATCGCTGAACCATCGCATTTGTGTTTCGATGATTACCACCATTAGTGCCACCATAATTGGAACCTTTAGGGCCACCATGGTTACAATAAAATTAGTTTCCTTTGTCCCCTGCTTAACTTTGCCACTTCAGGGCACCCGTTCCCCTCAGCCTCTAGGCATGAGGAAATGTAGGTACCCCGAAGCACAAATATTTCCCTAGCAACACTAACTAAAATATATAAAATATTGGTTAGATGGCAAACTCACCCACAAGAGTGGGTGAGATTGCACAATATTAATAGGTTAGTATCATGGAATTTTTTTTCTTCTATAAGACACAGCACATACAGAGAGAGGTGCACAGTATATCATTAAAATAGAAATAAAGCAGAAGGCAAAAGAACAAGCTGTCAGGACCTCCACCCTCCTTTGAGAAACTTTCTGGAGAAGTGGTACTCCAGATGACGACTCTACCTTGGTAGTTAGCTACCAGCTGTCCTGGCTGTGGTTCTCCTCAACAAGACTATATTAACCCAGGGACGAAGGTGGTCTAGCTGCACCTTGGTGTGGACTGGGACCATATTCTGTAGAAGGAATATGTCCAAGCTAAGGCTTTCACAGACCAAATGTCGAGGTCGCTCTTGGTGCGGCACGTATCTTAAGTCCACGCGCACTCTCCTTGAACCACCTCCTTCTCCAATTATAAGTTATAGAAGAGGCTGATGCTGTGTGCTTACCGCTATATTCCCTCGCCTTTTGAAGGATCTCTTGGGGTGCCATATTTGTCACACTTGCTCTGAGGTGGACGGGAGAGTGGGAAGTTATCAGCAGAGACCCCCAGTGTCTAATATGAAGGCCTCGTCACCTTTGCCAGCGATGATGTCAAGCTTGCAGATGGTCCCTCCATCCTCTATACGAACCTCACGTTCCACCTTGAAACCTCTCTGCCACAGGCAGCCTGCTACTATCCATGGTGGCCACCATAAGTACTACCATTAATGCCACCATGGTTACCACCATTAGTGCCACAATGGTTACCATCAATAGTGGTGGAACCTCTACAACTTCATTATGCGTGATATCCAAACCCCTGCAAATATAACTGATATAAACACGAGCGAGGCAGATTTTGAAAGAAAAATTGACAATATGCCCATGCACTCGGGTCTAGATTCATGAAATTTAATATTTATAAAGAAATGCAAAGTACTAGAAGCACAGGCACTCAGTATAGTGTGGAGGAAGAGTATGGACACAGGGGAGACACTTAAAGTAGCAGACACAGCCCCCCTACACAAGGGAGGGAGCAACGCATTGGCAAAGAATTATAGACCAGTTGCACTAACGTCGCACATAATAACAGTATTTGAAAGAGAGTGATTAAGAGTCAGGTCACCAGGTTCATGGAGACCAATGACCTTTACAACCCAGGTCAACATGGATTTAGAGCGGGAAGATCGTGCCTCTCATCAACTTGACAATTACGACAAAATCACTGAGGCATTAGAAGAAAAACAGAATGTAGACATAGTTATATCTTGAGGTTATCTTGAGATGATTTCGTGGCTTTAGTGTCCCCGCGGCCCGGTCCTCGACCAGGCCTCCACCCCCAGGAAGCAGCCCGTGACAGCTGACTAACATCCAGGTACCTATTTTACTGCTAGGTAACAGGGGCAAAGGGTCAAAGAAACTCTGCCCATTGTTTCTCGCCAGCACCTGGGATCGAACCCGGGACCACAGGATAACAAGTCCAGCGTGCTGTCGGCTCGGTCGACCGGCTCCCCTAACGGCATGGTATACACAAATTTCGCAAATGTATTCGATAAATGTGACCATGGAGTGATAGCACACAAAAGGAGGTAAATGGAAATAACTTGTAAAGTAGGACGCTGGATACTCAGTTTTCTGTCGAACAGTAACATAGTAACTAGTCAACCATGTAAATTAGAGTCCAAGCTCAGTTAAAAGCTCTGTACTTCAGGGTACTGTACTTGCACCACTACTTTTCCTTATTCTCATATCAGATATAGATTCATATACAAGTCACAGTTTCATATCATCAGATGACACAAAAATCAGCATGAAAATTACCTCTGTTGAAAACATTGAAAAACTAGAAGCAGATTTTAATAAAGTTTTCGACTGGGCAGCAGAAAATATCATGATGTTTAACAGTGATAAATTCCAGGTATTCAGGTACAGTAAAAATGTAGACCTTAAACATAATACAGAGTACAAAACACAATCAAATGTGCCCATAGTAGGAAAGCAGCATGTAAAGGATTTGGAAATAATGATGTCTGACGATCTAACTTTAGAGAGCAAAACAGAGCAAAAAATTTCGTCAACGAGAAAAATGATTGGATGAATTACGAAAACTTTCAAATCCAGGGATCCCATCACAATGGTTGTACTCTTCAAATCACTTGTGTTGTCCCGTCTTGAGTACTGCACAGTACTCACTTTCCCCTTCAGAGCAGGAGAGATTGCTGAAATAGAGGGAATACAGACAACATAAACGGCATTCGTGGACTGATAACTCTCCAAATGTTCTCACTAGAAAGGAGACGAGAGATATATAAAATAATATACCCGTAGGAAAGTACTGAAGGGCCAGGTCCCAAATCTACACAGTAAAATAACAACGTACTAGAGTGAACGATATGGACGAAAAGGTAGAATAGAACCAGTGAGGAGCAAAGGTGCCATGGGCACCATCAGAGAACACTGTATAAACATCAGAGGTCCACGGTTGTTCAACATCCTCCAAGTGAGTATAAGAAATATTGCTGGAACAACCGAGGACGTTTTCATGAGAAACCTAGATAGTTTTATTCAAGAAGTGCCGGACCAACCAGGTTGTGGTGGGTATGTGGGCCTGCGGGCCGCTCCAAGCAACAGCCTGGTGGACCAAGCTCTCACAAGTTAAGCCTGGCCTCGGGCCGGGCTTGGGGAGTAGAAGAACTCCCAGAACCCCATCAACCAGGTATCAGCACCACCCCCCACCCCCCCTACACCATCAGTACCAGGAGGTGCACCACAACACCACCACCCCCCCCTACACCATCAGTACCAGGAGGTGCACCACAACACCACCCCCCCACCCCCCTACACCATCAGTACCAGGAGGTGCACCACAACACCACACCCACCCCCCCTACACCATCAGTACCAGGAGGTGCACCACAACACCACCCCCCCTACACCATCAGTACCAGGAGGTGCACCACACCACCACCACCACCACCCCTACACCATCAGTACCAGGAGGAGCAACACACCACCACCACCCCCCCCCCTACACCATCAGTACCAGGAGGTGCACCACAACACCACCACCCCCCCCTACACCATCAGTACCAGGAGGTGCACCACAACACCACCACCACCGCCCCCCTACACCATCAGTACCAGGAGGTGCACCACAACACCACCACCCCTACACCATCAGTACCAGGAGGTGCACCACACCACCACCCCCCCCTACACCATCAGTACCAGGAGGTGCACCACAACACCACCACCCCCCTCCTACACCATCAGTACCAGGAGGTGCACCACAACACCACCACCCCTACACCATCAGTACCAGGAGGTGCACCACAACACCACCACCACCCCCCCTACACCATCAGTACCAGGAGGTGCACCACAACACCACCACCCCTACACCATCAGTACCAGGAGGTGCACCACAACACCACCACCACCCCCCTACACCATCAGTACCAGGAGGTGCACCACAACACCACCAGCCCCCCCCTACACCATCAGTACCAGGAGGTGCACCACAACACCATCACCACCACCACCCCTACACCATCAGTACCAGGAGGTGCACCACAACTCCACCACCACCCCCCTACACCATCAGTACCAGGAGGTGCACCACAACACCACCACCCCCCCCTACACCATCAGTACCAGGAGGTGCACCACAACTCCACCACCACCCCCCTACACCATCAGTACCAGGAGGTGCACCACAACACCACCACCACCACCACCCCTACACCATCAGTACCAGGAGGTGCACCACAACACCACCACCCCCCCCCCTACACCATCAGTACCAGGAGGTGAACCACAACACCACCACCCCCCCCTACACCATCAGTACCAGGAGGTGCACCACAACACCAACACCACCACCCCCCTACACCATCAGTACCAGGAGGTGCACCACAACAACACCACCCCCCCCTACACCATCAGTACCAGGAGGTGAACCACAACACCACCACCCCTACACCATCAGTACCAGGAGGTGCACCACAACACCACCACCACCCTACACCATCTGTACCAGGAGGTGCACCACAACACCACCCCCCCCTACACCATCAGTACCAGGAGGTGCACCACAACACCACCACCACCACCCCCCCTACACCATCAGTACCAGGAGGTGCACCACAACACCACCCCCCCCCCTACACCATCAGTACCAGGAGGTGCACCACAACACCAACACCACCACCCCCCCTACACCATCAGTACCAGGAGGTGCACCACAACACCACCACCACCCCCCCTACACCATCAGTACCAGGAGGTGCTCCACAACACCACCACCACCCCCCCTACACCATCAGTACCAGGAGGTGCACCACAACACCACCACCACCCCCCCTACACCATCGGTACCAGGAGGTGCACCACAACACCACCACCACCCCCCCCTACGCCATCAGTACCAGGAGGTGCACCACAACACCACCACCCCCTACACCATCAGTACCAGGAGGTGCACCACAACACCATCACCCCCCCCTACACCATCAGTACCAGGAGGTGCACCACAACACCACCACCCCCCTACACCATCAGTACCAGGAGGTGCACCACAACACCACCACCACCCCCCTACACCATCAGTACCAGGAGGTGCACCACAACACCACCCCCACCCCCCCCTACACCATCAGTACCAGGAGGTGCTCCACAACACCACCACCACCACCCCTACACCATCAGTACCAGGAGGTGCTCCACAACACCACACCACCACCCCCCCTACACCATCAGTACCAGGAGGTGCACCACAACACCACCCCCACCCCCCCTACACCATCAGTACCAGGAGGTGCTCCACAACACCACCACCCCCCCCCTACACCATCAGTACCAGGAGGTGCACCACACACCACCACCACCCCCTACACCATCAGTACCAGGAGGTGCACCACAACACCACCACCCCCTACACCATCAGTACCAGGAGGTGCACCACAACACCACCACCACCCCCCCTACACCATCAGTACCAGGAGGTGCACCACAACACCACCTCCCCCCTACACCATCAGTACCAGGAGGTGCACCACACCACACCACCCCCCCCTACACCATCAGTACCAGGAGGTGCACCACAACACCACCACCCCCCTCCTACAACATCAGTACCAGGAGGTGCACCACAACACCACCACCCCCCCTCCTACACCATCAGTACCAGGAGGTGCACCACAACAACCACCACCCCCCCTACACCATCAGTACCAGGAGGTGCACCACAACACCACCACCACCCCCCTCTACACCATCAGTACCAGGAGGTGCACCACAACACCACCACCCCCCTACACCATCAGTACCAGGAGGTGCACCACAACACCACCACCACCCCCCTACACCATCAGTACCAGGAGGTGCACCACAACACCACCACCCCCCTACACCATCAGTACCAGGAGGTGCACCACAACACCACCACCACCCCCCTACACCATCAGTACCAGGAGGTGCACCACACCACCCCCCCCTACACCATCAGTACCAGGAGGTGCACCACACACCACCACCCCCCCTACACCATCAGTACCAGGAGGTGCACCACAACACCACCACCCCCTACACCATCAGTACCAGGAGGTGCACCACAACACCACCACCCCCCTACACCATCAGTACCAGGAGGTGCACCACAACACCACCCACCCCCTACACCATCAGTACCAGGAGGTGCACACACACCACCACCCCCCTACACCATCAGTACCAGGAGGTGCACCACAACACCACCACCCCCCCCTACACCATCAGTACCAGGAGGTGCACCACAACACCACCACCCCCCCTACACCATCAGTACCAGGAGGTGCACCACAACAACCACCACCCCCCTACACCATCAGTACCAGGAGGTGCACCACAACACCACCACCCCCCCTACACCATCAGTACCAGGAGGTGCACCACAACACCACCACCCCCTACACCATCAGTACCAGGAGGTGCACCACAACACCACCACCACCCCCCTACACCATCAGTACCAGGAGGTGCACCACAACACCACCCCCACCCCCCCTACACCATCAGTACCAGGAGGTGCTACCACAACACCACACCACCACCCCTACACCATCAGTACCAGGAGGTGCTCCACAAACACCACACCACCACCCCCCCTACACCATCAGTACCAGGAGGTGCACCACACACCACCCCCACCCCCCCTACACCATCAGTACCAGGAGGTGCTACCACAAACACCACCACCACCCCCCCCTACACCATCAGTACCAGGAGGTGCACCACAACACCACCACCCCCCTACACCATCAGTACCAGGAGGTGCACCACAACACCACCACCCCCCCTACACCATCAGTACCAGGAGGTGCACCACAACACCACCCCCCCCTACACCATCAGTACCAGGAGGTGCACACAACACACACCACCACCCCCTACACCATCAGTACCAGGAGGTGCACCACAACACCACCACCACCCCCCTACACCATCAGTACCAGGAGGTGCACCACACACACCACCCCCCCCTACACCATCAGTACCAGGAGGTGCACCACACACCACCCCCCTACACCATCAGTACCAGGAGGTGCACCACAACACCACCACCCCTACACCATCAGTACCAGGAGGTGCACCACAACACCACCCCCCCCCTACACCATCAGTACCAGGAGGTGCACCACAACACCACCCCCCTACACCATCAGTACCAGGAGGTGCACCACAACACCACCACCACCCCCCCTACACCATCAGTACCAGGAGGTGCACCACAACACCACCACCACCCCCCCTACACCATCAGTACCAGGAGGTGCACCACAACACACACCACCCCCCTACACCATCAGTACCAGGAGGTGCACCACAACACCACCCCCCCCTACACCATCAGTACCAGGAGGTGCACCACAACACCACCACCACCCCCCTACACCATCAGTACCAGGAGGTGCACCACAACACCACCACCCCCCCTACACCATCAGTACCAGGAGGTGCACCACAACACCACCACCCCTACACCATCAGTACCAGGAGGTGCACCACAACACCAACCCCCCTACACCATCAGTACCAGGAGGTGCACCACAACACCACCACCACCCCCCTACACCATCAGTACCAGGAGGTGCACCACAACACCACCACCCCCCCTACACCATCAGTACCAGGAGGTGCACCACAACACCACCACCCCCCCTACACCATCAGTACCAGGAGGTGACCACACACACACCACCACCCCCCCTACACCATCAGTACCAGGAGGTGCACCACACACCACCCCACCCCCCCTACACCATCAGTACCAGGAGGTGCACCACAACACCACCACCCCCCCTACACCATCAGTACCAGGAGGTGCACCACAACACCACCACCCCCTACACCATCAGTACCAGGAGGTGCACCACAACACCACCACCCCCCCTACACCATCAGTACCAGGAGGTGCACCACAACACCACCACCACCC
>NC_091174.1:29162648-29270341 GCF_040958095.1 Procambarus clarkii
GAAGCTCCGCCCCCTCCCGGAAGCAGAGAAGTTGGCGGCTTGCACGTTGAATGTTGACGGTTCTCGTCGTGTGGTGTTGGCTTGCCTGGCTTCGGTCATCTTCTGTATTTCTTGACGTCTTTTTGGACACTCAGCAGAGACGGCAGTATGGTGACCTTGGCAGAGAAGGCATTTGAGGAAGTCGCTGGTGCATTGTTTGAAGTGGTGACTCTCGGCGCACTTGCTGCACCGTTGGTCCTGAGATGGGCAATGTTTAGTGAAGTGCTCATAACTATAGCACTTAAAACACTGTCGTAGCTGGTAGTAATGTTCTCTTGTTATTTGTCGGGGTGTACAAGCGAGGCCGAAGCACCGGAAGCCGTTGGTGGTAGCAGAGGTAGCTTCCTCAGGCGAGGTGAAGGTGACCTTCATAGTGGAGAGGTGGCTGTCCTGCACAGGGATGAATTTTACGGTGACTGCAGTCAAGGAAGGGTTATCTTCGGTTATGCTGGTGGCGACGTCGGTGGTAGCTTTTTCGGAGATGAGGGAGCTCACTCTCCTTACGAAAACAGTCCTGGCTGCGAGGTAGTGTCGTGGTGGGGTGAGGAACATGTGCGCCTCCTCGAGAGCAGTGAGGTGAATGGGGTTAAAGAGGCGTTGTACGGCCTCGGCACTGCTGAACAGCAGTTGAGGGAGTCCATCATCGTTGAGTACGACGTCCAGGGGTGCAACATTCGTTGTAGTGGTGATCAAATCCGATATCTCTGATCGAGTAGGGGTCTGGTTCCCTCTGAATCGTACCTTGATTCGGTAGATCATGGCTCTAATCGTTGCTGCCTAATGTTTACCCACCCGGCAGTGCTGGGTGCAGGAGAGCCTGATCTAGAGGGTTGCACTTTCCTTAAGAGGTCTCCCGTCTCTTACCGGTTTAATGCACCGGATCAGGGTGGGGTCTGACCTCTTAAAGCAAAGTACTCTGTGTAATTGGCGAGAATCAGAATCAGAATAATACAGGAGAAGATGCCCATCGGGGCGAGCTTGGAAGTGGGGACAGAAGAAGATAAGGGGGGGTGAGAGGAAGAAGATTTGTAAGAGAAAAAGTGCCAGGGCTAAACCCAGCTGCGTGTCGTTAGGTTGCGGCTTTCGAGGCAGGGACTCAGTCGGGTGTTTTCAGTGACAACATCGGGACATCACAAACTCACAACATCACAGTGATTGGCTCAAGAGCGTCAGGGCTGAACTTTTTACGGATTGTTTGTGCTGGTTGTTGAGAGCTGAATATGTAATGATAGTGGATGCTGGGTGTTGAGAGCTAAAGTTTAACGAAATACAGAGTTAGGAAGAGGATCATGGATGGTAGAGAAGAGTCATGATTGTTTCGTGGTAGTCTGAGAGTGTAGGAGAAAATCAATGTGTTGTTCATGATGAGTGAGTAGTCTATCGATTTGTTTGTCTGATAGAGTTTTCCAGTAGGTATTTAGGGCAGGAATGTTAGTACTTTCATGGAGACTTTGACTGGTATTTAACTCTTGCCATCGGGTGTTGAGTACCCATCTTAGTGCTCTGTTCTGTATTCTTTGAAGTTTTATTTTGTTAGTGCGTGCAGATAGAGAAAGAGCTAGTGGAGCGTATGTTAGGAGAGGTCTAATAAGTGCTTTGTAAAGGTGCATTTTTGTGTCAGGTTTTGCAAATCTAAGTCTGTATAGTTTCTTCATGGCTTGAAGAGCTATTGCATGTTTCTGTGTTATGTGTGTGTGAAAGAGTAGTTGTCGATCAAATGTGAGTCCCAGGACTGCAGAGGAGGGAGATACAGAGATGTAAGTAGGATTTTGAGTGTATGAATAGAGTTTGAGAGGAATTGGGCGAATAGTTCTTTTACAGAAAAAGTAGGTGATTTTAGATTTGCTGGAGTTGGTTTTTATACGCCATTTGTACTCCCACTCAGTGACAACATCAAGTTCTGTTTGTGCTCTGTTTGTTAGTGTATCAATGGTGTTGCTGGTGACAAGGTGAGAGACATCATCAGCATAACATATGGTTAATGAAGTGTGATGAACAGGGTCAGGAATGTCGTTTATGTATAGGATGTAGAGTGTTGGGGCAAGAACAGAACCTTGGGGAACACCGGCGTGTAAGTTGAAGTAGTCAGAGTGTTGTTGGAGGAACTTAATTCTCATTGTCCTATTGTCTAAGTAGTTCGAAAGAAGTTTGGTGGTGATAAGAGGAAGATTAAAGTTGTTGCATAGTTTGAATTTTAAGCCGTCATGCCAAACAGTGTCAAAGCGCGAGTCGAGCTTTCCTTTTATATCCCGCTCGCGACTCAGCTCAGAGCGGGTCGCGTGGCGGAGCGCGCTGATTGGTCAGTGGCGGACTCCCTTGATCCTGAGCGGGGTATATAACACGAAGCTCGATCTGCGGGCCGGCATAAAAGATAAAGAATAAAAGAAAGACCATAACAGTCGCCAGCCAGCAGCCGCCGTGAGCAGACGTGCTCCCAGGAGCTCCCGCCACCTACAGGAGAATGAGCGTTGGCTCCGCCCACCTCACTCAGGATTGGTGCGCCAGCGAGCCAATCACAGCCGGCCGGCCGCGTAGCAGCCAGCCTCACTCACTGCCAGTCGACTACAAGCTCTCTCGGCGTCAAGACACGCCGGGGCACCTGTACTGTGTCTCAACCTAGCTCTACTGACGCTTACAGCAGTATGATGTCCTAATAAAATAACTACCCATCCTCATCCTTCATCCCACACCCCCTCCCCCCCCATTCCCCACCCTCTCCTCCCCATTCTCTCCCTGCCTGTACCAAGACACACCACACACACACTCACACAATACACAATGCATAACCTACTAATCATAGAATTAAGGTGAATAAGGCTGTCTTTCTAAACTGTTTCTACCTCTTGTATTTCGCCATTCCAAACGATCATTCCCGAGCGGTAGCCAAAACCGGGTTCTTGAAATTCTTGCGGAGGTTTGATCGGGCATCTAACAGCCTTGTAGCAGGCTTAGGCTATCGATAGGTTCAATTACCACCTTGTCTAGTAGCTCTAGTTGCCTAGCAACTAGAAGTTAGAGGCCTCGGCCTAACTAACACCCACCATCCACTTAGTCTACCTGGACACTTCACAGCACCCACCATAGTATAGATTAGATTAGGCTGCCTGGCCCACCAAGCTATGGCGACCAAAGTCAGATTCACAGACGAATCTGGCCGGGGTCGTACCCCAGCCCAACTACTTGAGGTGGTCTACGAGGTCACCCAGATTACCTACAAAAATGTGTACAAAATAACGAATGGAGCCATCTTGTTGGTACCCAATGCAAACCTCCCAGACCTCCTTTCGTCAGACACCATGAACAAACTAAGGGAGAAGAATATCACTGTCTACCCCCCTGCCGAATTCCAAGCCCAACGCACCATCTTTGTACATAGGATCCATGACATCATCATGGATCACTCAAATGATGAAATAATTGCAGAAATAGAGAGGAAAAACAGGGATGTCAAAATACTTCAGGCCCACAGATTCACAACCCAACGCAACAACCAAGTACTGAAACTTACTCTGGCTTCACCGGAGCAAGCAACGCAAGTCTGCACACAAGGCCTTTCTGCATTTGGCATCATGGCTGAACCTGACAAAATCAACCCACAGAGGTTTTACAAGCTCAAGCAATGCTTCAAATGCTTTCAGTATGACCACTATTCCAATGCATGTAACAATGGAACCCCCAAGTGCAGCAGGTGCACAGGGGAACACAGCTACAGGGAATGCACAAACCCAACACCCAAATGTGCTCTATGCAATGGTCCACACATTGCAATCTCGCATCTTTGTCCTCGCAGGCAAGAGGCAATCAAGCAATTGCATGAAACGGAGACAGCAGCCCGCCAACAGGCAGCTATTACCATCCCTGCCCCTCCTCCACCAGTAAATGCCTGGGGCATCCCTAACCAACAACAGGCCCAGTCGGTGGCCCAAGGGGACACCAAAGCACCCAACACCCCCATAACCCCACGGTTATACCAGAGCAAACCCAGAATCAACACAACAGGCCCCAACACCTAACTCTCTTGCACCAAACCCCGATCCCAAGCCCAGCTTAGGGGCCGAACTCCTAACATTTGCTCAAATCCAATTTCCAGACAACCCAGTGAAGCTCCTAGGTTTCTGGAACTCACTTAGGAAAGACAATGGCCTACCCCCTGTCCATATGTCCGAGGACTCGCTTGCCTACTTGACTCCTAACATCACAACAACCGCCGGCCAGGCCCAAGCACAACCCAACAACCCCAACCCTAGTACTTCCTCGCCCCAGGCCTCAACCAACGCCCAGGAGACTCCAAACTCCCTGAACAACCCCGGCCCCTCCACCCCGACAATCTGGCAAACACCTATGTCCACCCTTCCTGAAACAATCCCAAATGAGATCGTCCTCAAAGCCATCACAAACTCCCTTTGCCATACGGAACCCCATTCGGGGCCCTAGGAATTTTCGCTTCAAACACCGCAGCCCCACAACAATATATTCCACACAACGCTGTACCAAGAGGCCTAGGACCAACACTTACAGCCGAACCCCACCCCCTGAGGACAGAGCAAGGGCAAGCAGCCCCCAGAACTCTCCACCAGAGAGCGACTCTAGCACCACGGATGTGGACAATCATGAACAGCAGTGACACCGAAGACCCCTCAATGGCACAGCAACGTGTGGGAAACCCCAACCCCAACCAATCCCCGGCCGGAACCAGGAACAAGATACCTGGCTCAACAGCTTTACCCCCACCTCCACAAACAGAAGCGGTCAAACCGAATGTAATAACACTGGCGCTAGTGCCAAACAAACACTTCCGTCTCATAGTCAATAATGGGGATCACAATCCTTCAAGTGAACATCAGACATTACTTCAACAACAGATACCTACTCACTCTGGAAGTAGCCAGACTTAACCCAGATGTTATCTTACTCAATGAACAGCTGTCAGACAGGACCAGCACATCTCCATCTGGGGATATTCCACCAGGGAAGTCAACAGGGGTAGGTACAGTGGGGTAGCAATACTGATAAGAAGAGGGCTCTCCTACCGCCCCATCCTCGTAGAGGACGACAACTTTCTTGCAATAGAACTCACCACTTCACACGGCCCCCTCATCGTCTGCACCGCATATCTACCACCTAGACTGGCCTACCTCCCTCCATCCCTCTGAACAAGCTGCTCGACAGGAACCTCCCCACTATCATCGCAGGAGACCTGAATGCCCACCATCAGGCCTTATTCAACGCACCTGCCAGGCCAGACCTCAAGGGCAGGCAGCTCTTCAATCTAATGCAAAACCGGGACCTCTCCTTCCAAGGCCCCCACTTTAAGACGTTCTTTGCGGGCAACCAGAGGGGCACCCCCGACATAGTGCTGACCAACAGAGATTGTGACCTGTTCCACTGCAGAGTAACCCCAGGCAAGAACGTGGGGTCGGACCACATCCCTGTGGTCACATCCCTCCAAGCAACGCCCTTCAGATATGTGGCACCATCCAGGCCCAGACTGGGAACCATACGGGCCCGTGAATATGACACCTTCCTTGCTGGCGACCCCATCATTGAGTTCGAAAACCTCCCAACCCAACAATCGACCAAGCAGTAAACACCATCCACAACCGGATCCAGCTTGCAACCGAGGCCACTTGTGAAATATCCACCACAAGGACTTACCACCAATATAAACCGACACGAGAAATCAGAGGCAAAATGAATGAGTACCAGCGAGCCTGCCAAAGCCACTACCAAACTGGCCAGCCACCAGCGTTGACCCTACAAACACTCAGAAGGGAAACCATAGACCTTACGCTGACCCACAAGAGCCACATTTGGGGAACCTTAGTGAGACAGGCCAACCAGTACAAAAGGGAGCCGGGTACCTTCTGGCGCAAGATCAGACAGCTCCTGGGATCGGTTAACCCCAGCCTCACCCACCTTGTACACACATTCCTTGACGAAGATGAAGAGGAGCAACAAGAAAAAATAGAAGACCCGCAGGATCAGGCTGACCTCATGGGCGCAGTTTGGAAAAAGACACTCACAGCTTCAAACAGCAGAGCCTTCAACAACACTCACTTTGAACGTGTCAACCAATGGACAACAGAAAATGCCGCCTCCCTTAACAGCACCCCTCTGATTGACCTGACAACCCTAGAAGACGACCACCCTCTAACAAGACCCATAACTATGCTAGAGATGAGAGGAGTCATCAAAAGCACCAGAGATAAGGCTCCAGGACCATCAGGGATCAAAGCGCTGCAGATCAAACTTCTACCAGGCAATCTTATGCAATCCATACTCAACCTATTCAACGCTATGCTGGCATCGGGTCACATTCCTGTAGCATTCAAGTCAGCCAAGATGATATACATTCCCAAACCCAAGAAAGACCCCCACCAACCTGGCAACTACCGTCCAATCTCCCTCTTAGACACAATAGGCAAGTGCTTTGAAAAATCATGTCAAACCGTCTTAACTACTACATGGAGTACAAACAACCTCTTCACAGAAAAGCAGTTTGGCTTTCGAGCACATAGATCAACCCAGCACGCAATTAACATCATCTACGACGCCGTAAGCTCAATTCGCAAGCAAAAACAGGTAGCTTTGATTGCGACGAGGGACGTACACAAGGCCTTCGACAGCCTGTGGCACGATGGTCTTGTGTACAAATTAGCAGACTTACCAGCGCAAAACTGGACCCTCCTCAGGCTGATCAGAAATTTCCTTAAGAATAGACAAGTTACCCCCAGCTTCAAGGCAAAAGAGGCCGCAGCCTTCACCCCAACAGCTGGAGTCCCCCAAGGATCATGCTTGAGCCCGGTTCTCTTCAACATCTTTGTAAACGACCTACCCCAACCAGAGTATAGGGACACCATTATCGTACAATTTGCGGACGACGTAACACACGTAATAACATCTAACCCTAGCATCCAAGCAGCCAAGCATGCAACTGTAACCCGTAAGGCAAACGTAGAACTAGCAAGGACTGCTAACTGGGAAAGGAAATGGAGGATAACCACTAACCCAGAAAAGATCCATTAAGCACTATCGGCTGTATGGCCTTCTCCATTGAAAATGAGGGGGGGAATAAGAATCAGGGGTGAACCCATAGCCATCTCAAACTCCAACACAGTGCTCGGGTACAACTTCAACAGGCTACTCAACTCCTCCCAGTACGTATCCCAGAAGACAGCGATGGCCCGGGCTCACTGGCGAGGCTCTTCCGTTTCAAGCAAGCCCCATCCCACATCAAGCTCCACCTGTACACAATGATCATAAGGCCTAGCTTGGAATACCCCTACGTTCCCCTGAACCTCACCAACAAATCCAACATGCTGAAGATTCAACGAGTACAAAACAAAGCACTTCGCTTTGCAGAGGGCCTGACTCTGAGGGACAGGGGTAAGAACTGACCAAATCCATGAGACGATCAACATGAAGCCAATGACATTAGGTTTAGCTACCTGGCCAGAAGACAGCTGTACCGTATGAAGAACATGTAAGTCCCAGACCCAGAAAGATCCCTTCGTAGCAGAAAACACCACCAGCGACTACGAGATCCACGAACCACCACACAGAACCAGAAGAATCACTCTCCAACAAAAAGTGATCAGACATATCCATGATGAGGCCTTCCCAAGCCCTCAGATACTAAGCGGTCTGCCAGACGATCCAGATGAGTGGCCCATCCCGGACCCAATCTACACCAAATGAAGAATAAAGAAAGAAGAAAAAAAAAAAAAAAATAAATAAATAAAAAAAAAAAAAAAAAAATAATAATAAATAAATAAAACACCTACAAAAAAAAATATAAAAACAAAAAACCATTTGTCGTGGCGTCCAGAAGTGTAACTATCCTGATGTTTCTAAGATTAGCCTCCTTCAGCCAACTCCATCGGCTCTAGTGCTTTAGGACACCAACAAGGTCACAAACACTAGCCCCCCCAGCCAATGTACTGACAACCCAACATAACATACGCAAACAAACAACACATACAAAAATGTCAACCCATGGTGGACAGGCCACCGAACTTTCAAACCTCCTCTCTCTCTACCCCGCATCCTCTTCCTGAATTTCATCTCCCCATCCTTCTACCTCCCCCCATCCTTTCCATTCCCTATGGACATCAATCCGAATCCGCCGTAATTCGTACGTATGGACGAATTTGGGCTTACCTTAAATTACAAAAAAAGGCCAACTTGACTACTGATCAAACAGGACTGTTGTTAGACAACGCGGGTCTCTCAGGTTCTGTTTGTCCAAGCCCGTTATCCGAATTTTGCCAAATGTAACAGAATCCGACCTCCTTAACCTACCCGATGCGAACCATAACAACCCAATTAAAATAACGAGTTCGATGCACAGAAAATGTAGATATTTGATCATGCTGGAAGCTTGATCCAGCTGCGAGCATAATCAATCTTGATTAATAATGATCAATAAGCATCGCATCCAAATATCACAAGTCAAATATCGACTTGTGAGGATTTTAACGCTAGTATTTTACATGTCGTGAACATAATCATCATCAAATTAGTAATCATACTAAGATATACAGAGAACCTCACCTTAATTCCTTTACAATTCCTAATACAATTACCCAACAATTTTAGGCCATAACTATTGATATAAACTCCGGAGCCCTCAAGCGGTTTATATATATATATATATATATATATATATATATATATATATATATATATATATATATATATATATATATATATATATATATATATATATTAGTATATTTTGGTAGCAGTCTTTCCTGTAGACATATATTATTAAATATGACCGAAAAAAGTAAGATTAATAATTCTAACACGAATTTCTCAATCTTTCGTACATTTCTTTTCACTGTTGGAGGTAATTTAAAAATCAATTCTCCAAAATTCATTTTTATTTCTAGTCTGACGCGACACTTAAGCGCGTTTCGTAAAACTTATTACATTTTCAAAGACTTTAGTTAACAAATACACAACTGAATAGAACTTTCACATCTCCGATTTTGTTTATATCTACATTTGAGTGAGGTGGATGGGGTGAGGTGGTATTTAATAAGGTATTAATTTCATCAACACAAGCCAGAACATGAAACAATGGGTATTGAAAAGAAGTGATTGTAGAAAGCCTATTGGTCCATATTTCTTGATGCTTCTATATTGGAGCAGAGTCTTGAGGTGGGTAGAAATATAGTTGTGCATTAATTGGCTGTTGATTGCTGGTGTTGACTTCTTGATGTGTAATGCCTCGCAAACGTCAAGCCGCCTGCTATCGCTGTATCTATCGATGATTTCTGTATTGTTTACTAGGATTTCTCTGGCGATGGTTTGGTTGTGGGAAGAGATTATATGTTCCTTAATGGAACCCTGTTGCTTATGCATCGTTAAACGCCTGGAAAGAGATGTTGTTGTCTTGCCTATATACTGGGTTTTTTGGAGCTTACAGTCCCCAAGAGGGCATTTGAAGGCATAGACGACGTTAGTCTCTTTTAAAGGGTTCTGTTTTGTGTCTGGAGAGTTTCTCATGAGTAGGCTGGCCGTTTTTCTGGTTTTATAGTAAATCGTCAGTTGTATCCTCTGATTTTTGTCTGTAGGGATAACGTTTCTATTAACAATATCTTTCAGGACCCTTTCCTCCGTTTTATGAGCTGTGGAAAAGAAGTTCCTGTAAAATAGTCTAATAGGGGGTATAGGTGTTGTGTTAGTTGTCTCTTCAGAGGATGCATGGCATTTCACTTTCCTTCTTATGATGTCTTCGACAAAACCATTGGAGAAGCCGTTGTTGACTAGGACCTGCCTTACCCTACAGAGTTCTTCGTCGAATTGCTTCCATTCTGAGCTGTGGCTGAGAGCACGGTCGACATATGCGTTAACAACACTCCTCTTGTACCTGTCTGGGCAGTCGCTGTTGGCATTTAGGCACATTCCTATGTTCGTTTCCTTAGTGTAGACTGCAGTGTGGAAACCTCTGCTCTTTTCCATGACTGTTACATCTAGAAAGGGCAGCTTCCCATCCTTTTCCATCTCGTAAGTGAAACGCAGCACGGAACTCTGCTCAAATGCCTCCTTCAGCTCCTGCAGATGTCTGACATCAGGTACCTGTGTAAAAATGTTGTCAACATACCTGCAGTATATGGCCGGTTTCAAGTTCATGTCGACTAAGACTTTTTGCTCGATGGTACCCATGTAGAAGTTTGCAAACAGCACCTATATGGAGGACCTATGGCAATTCCACGACAAAGAGATGGCTTCCTGAACCTTGCAGGGAATTAACCTCACTGAGGACCAAGTCACTCTCCTAAATCTGGGCATAAACTGTCATGTTATGTCCAGACCGAGTGAGATGGCCCGGAAAGTAGAGTTGGAAATTTTGTTGGACGACATATTCGACCTCGAGACACAAAAGAAGGTCACTACCAAAGATACCTTACAAGCAGAACTTATTGCAGAAGGAGGAAAGAATCGAGGCAATTACAGAAGCACCGTACTGTCCCCCGAGCTCAAAGCGGCAGCTAAAAGCCTTCGTGAGAACAAGGAGATAGTTGTCAGGAGAGGTGACAAGTCGCCAATATATGTCATTCTTAAAAAAGACGAATATCTGGCGAAAATGAACATCATACTCTCTGACCAAACTAAGTTCCAAAGGGTAACGAAGGACACTACAGCCGAATTAAAAGCAAAGGTCAACAAACTGATCGAAACTGTGAACGCCAAGAAATCCGGACTCCACCTGCCAAAGATCATTGGGGAATATAAACCTGGATATGCGTATGGAAATGTCAAGACACACAAGCCTGGAAACCCACTTCGGCCAATCATTAGCCAGATACCCACACCCACGTACAGACTGGCGAAGCGACTCAACGGCCTGCTGACTCCTTATGTTCCTTGCGCCTTCAGCCTGAAGTCTCTAAAGGAATTTGTTGACTTACTGCAGGGCACACGGGCCACAGGGATAAGAGCCTCGTTGGACGTAGAATCGCTGTTCACTACCGTACCTGTGGACGAGACAATCGGGATGATAGCCGACAGAATGTATCGTGATCCAGCCTGTACTCCTCTTGACATACCAGAAAATATTCTGAGGAAACTACTCCAAGCTTGTACTAAAGAGGCACCCTTCTTGAGCCCGGATGGGCACATGTATAAGCAAGTAGATGGGGTCGCCATGGGTTCTCCCCTAGGTGTCCTGTTTGCAAACTTCTACATGGGTACCATCGAGCAAAAAGTCTTAGTCGACATGAACTTGAAACCGGCCATATACTGCAGGTATGTTGACGACAATTTTACACAGGTACCTGATGTCAGACATCTGCAGGAGCTGAAGGAGGCATTTGAGCAGAGTTCCGTGTTGCGTTTCACTTACGAGATGGAAAAGGATGGGAAGCTGCCCTTTCTAGATGTAACAGTCATGGAAAAGAGCGGAGGTTTCCACACTGCAGTCTACACTAAGGAAACGAACATAGGAATGTGCCTAAATGCCAACAGCGACTGCCCAGACAGGTACAAGAGGAGTGTTGTTAACGCATATGTCGACCGTGCTCTCAGCCACAGCTCAGAATGGAAGCAAGTCGACGAAGAACTCTGTAGGGTAAGGCAGGTCCTAGTCAACAACGGCTTCTCCAATGGTTTCGTCGAAGACATCATAAGAAGGAAAGTGAAACGCCATGCAACCTCTGAAGAGACAACTAACACAACACCTATACCCCCTATTAGACTATTTAACAGGAACTTCTTTTCCACAGCTCATAAAACGGAGGAAAGGGTCCTGAAAGATATTGTTAATAGAAACGTTATCCCTACAGACAAAAATCAGAGGATACAACTGACGATTTACTATAAAACCAGAAAAACGGCCAGCCTACTCATGAGAAACTCTCCAGACACAAAACAGAACGCTTTAAAAGAGGCTAACGTCGTCTATGCCTTCAAATGCCCTCTTGGGGACTGTAAGCTCCAAAAAACCCAGTATATAGGTAAGACAACAACATCTCTTTCTAGGCGTTTAACGATGCATAAGCAACAGGGCTCCATTAAGGAACATATAATCTCTTCCCACAACCAAACCATCGCCAGAGAAATCCTAGTAAACAACACAGAAATCATCGATAGATACAGCGATAGCAGGCGGCTTGACGTTTGCGAGGCACTACACATCAAGAAGTCAACACCAGCAATCAACAGCCAATTAATGCACAACTATATTCTACCCACCTCAAGACTCCGCTCCAATATAGAAGCATCAAGAAATATGGACCAATAGGCTTTCTACAAACACTTCTATTCAATACCCATTGTTTCGTGTTCTGTCTTGTGTTGATGAAATTAATACCCTATTAATACCACCTCTTGTTCTGTCTTGTGTTGATGAAATTAATACCCTATTAATGCCACCTCACCCCATCCACCTCACTCAAATGTAGATATAAAATCGGAGATGCGTAAGTTCTATTCAGTTGTGTATTTGTAAACTAAAGTCTTTGAAAATGTAATAAGTTTTACGAAACGCGCTCGTGTCGCGTCAGACTAGAAATAAAAATGAATTTTGGAGAATTGATTTTTGATTTACCTCCAACAGTGAAAAGAAATGTAGGAAAGATTGAGAAAATTCGTGTTAGAATTATTAATCTTACTTTTTCGGTCATATTTAATAATATATGTCTACAGGAAAGACTGCTACCAAAATATACCAATATTAAAACGCACGACCCAGCAGCCCAGCAGCAAGGAATCAAGCCTTCACGATAAAATATCGCCAGGATCTGATTCGTGATCAGATATACAAGGCAGAGAATGAAATCAAAGACAACAAAACGCAACTACTTCATGCTACAAACGAGTGGAGAAATAGCAACATCGACGAAAGTATCCGTACCCGCATTGAACAACACCTCGACATCCTCACAGACCAACATCACCTCAGCACTGAAACAAGGATTATCAAGAAACTAACAACATTATATGGAGGACCTATGGCAATTCCACGACCAAGAGATGGCTTCCTGAACCTTGCAGGAATTAACCTCACTGAGGACCAAGTCACTCTCCTAAATCTGGGCATAAACTGTCATGTTATGTCCAGACCGAGTGAGATGGCCCGGAAAGTAGAGTTGGAAATTCTGTTGGACGACATATTCGACCTCGAGACACAAAAGAAGGTCACTACCAAAGATACCTTACAAGCAGAACTTATTGCAGAAGGAGGAAAGAATCGAGGCAATTACAGAAGCACCGTACTGTCCCCCGAGCTCAAAGCGGCAGCTAAAAGCCTTCGTGAGAACAAGGAGATAGTTGTCAGGAGAGGTGACAAGTCGCCAATATATGTCATTCTTAAAAAAGACGAATATCTGGCGAAAATGAACATCATACTCTCTGACCAAACTAAGTTCCAAAGGGTAACGAAGGACACTACAGCCGAATTAAAAGCAAAGGTCAACAAACTGATCGAAACTGTGAACGCCAAGAAATCCGGACTCCACCTGCCAAAGATCATTGGGGAATATAAACCTGGATATGCGTATGGAAATGTCAAGACACACAAGCCTGGAAACCCACTTCGGCCAATCATTAGCCAGATACCCACACCCACGTACAGACTGGCGAAGCGACTCAACGGCCTGCTGACTCCTTATGTTCCTTGCGCCTTCAGCCTGAAGTCTCTAAAGGAATTTGTTGACTTACTGCGGGGCACACGGGCCACAGGGATAAGAGCCTCGTTGGACGTAGAATCGCTGTTCACTACCGTACCTGTGGACGAGACAATCGGGATGATAGCCGACAGAATGTATCGTGATCCAGCCTGTACTCCTCTTGACATACCAGAAAATATTCTGAGGAAACTACTCCAAGCTTGTACTAAAGAGGCACCCTTCTTGAGCCCGGATGGGCACATGTATAAGCAAGTAGATGGGGTCGCCATGGGTTCTCCCCTAGGTGTCCTGTTTGCAAACTTCTACATGGGTACCATCGAGCAAAAAGTCTTAGTCGACATGAACTTGAAACCGGCCATATACTGCAGGTATGTTGACGACAATTTTACACAGGTACCTGATGTCAGACATCTGCAGGAGCTGAAGGAGGCATTTGAGCAGAGTTCCGTGTTGCGTTTCACTTACGAGATGGAAAAGGATGGGAAGCTGCCCTTTCTAGATGTAACAGTCATGGAAAAGAGCGGAGGTTTCCACACTGCAGTCTACACTAAGGAAACGAACATAGGAATGTGCCTAAATGCCAACAGCGACTGCCCAGACAGGTACAAGAGGAGTGTTGTTAACGCATATGTCGACCGTGCTCTCAGCCACAGCTCAGAATGGAAGCAAGTCGACGAAGAACTCTGTAGGGTAAGGCAGGTCCTAGTCAACAACGGCTTCTCCAATGGTTTCGTCGAAGACATCATAAGAAGGAAAGTGAAACGCCATGCAACCTCTGAAGAGACAACTAACACAACACCTATACCCCCTATTAGACTATTTTACAGGAACTTCTTTTCCACAGCTCATAAAACGGAGGAAAGGGTCCTGAAAGATATTGTTAATAGAAACGTTATCCCTACAGACAAAAATCAGAGGATACAACTGACGATTTACTATAAAACCAGAAAAACGGCCAGCCTACTCATGAGAAACTCTCCAGACACAAAACAGAACGCTTTAAAAGAGGCTAACGTCGTCTATGCCTTCAAATGCCCTCTTGGGGACTGTAAGTTCCAAAAACCCCAGTATATAGGCAAGACAACAACATCTCTTTCTAGGCGTTTAACGATGCATAAGCAACAGGGCTCCATTAAGGAACATATAATCTCTTCCCACAACCAAACCATCGCCAGAGAAATCCTAGTAAACAACACAGAAATCATCGATAGATACAGCGATAGCAGGCGGCTTGACGTTTGCGAGGCACTACACATCAAGAAGTCAACACCAGCAATCAACAGCCAATTAATGCACAACTATATTCTACCCACCTCAAGACTCCGCTCCAATATAGAAGCATCAAGAAATATGGACCAATAGGCTTTCTACAAACACTTCTATTCAATACCCAATGTTTCGTGTTCTGTCTTGTGTTGATGAAATTAATACCCTATTAATACCACCTCTTGTTCTGTCTTGTGTTGATGAAATTAATACCCTATTAATGCCACCTCACCCCATCCACCTCACTCAAATGTAGATATAAAATCGGAGATGCGTAAGTTCTATTCAGTTGTGTATTTGTAAACTAAAGTCTTTGAAAATGTAATAAGTTTTACGAAACGCGCTCGTGTCGCGTCAGACTAGAAATAAAAATGAATTTTGGAGAATTGATTTTTGATTTACCTCCAACAGTGAAAAGAAATGTAGGAAAGATTGAGAAAATTCGTGTTAGAATTATTAATCTTACTTTTTCGGTCATATTTAATAATATATGTCTACAGGAAAGACTGCTACCAAAATATACCAATATTAAAACGCACGACCCAGCAGCCCAGCAGCAAGGAATCAAGCCTTCACGATAAAATATCGCCAGGATCTGATTCGTGATCAGATATACAAGGCAGAGAATGAAATCAAAGACAACAAAACGCAACTACTTCATGCTACAAACGAGTGGAGAAATAGCAACATCGACGAAAGTATCCGTACCCGCATTGAACAACACCTCGACATCCTCACAGACCAACATCACCTCAGCACTGAAACAAGGATTATCAAGAAACTAACAACATTATATGGAGGACCTATGGCAATTCCACGACCAAGAGATGGCTTCCTGAACCTTGCAGGAATTAACCTCACTGAGGACCAAGTCACTCTCCTAAATCTGGGCATAAACTGTCATGTTATGTCCAGACCGAGTGAGATGGCCCGGAAAGTAGAGTTGGAAATTCTGTTGGACGACATATTCGACCTCGAGACACAAAAGAAGGTCACTACCAAAGATACCTTACAAGCAGAACTTATTGCAGAAGGATGAAAGAATCGAGGCAATTACAGAAGCACCGTACTGTCCCCCGAGCTCAAAGCGGCAGCTAAAAGCCTTCGTGAGAACAAGGAGATAGTTGTCAGGAGAGGTGACAAGTCGCCAATATATGTCATTCTTAAAAAAGACGAATATCTGGCGAAAATGAACATCATACTCTCTGACCAAACTAAGTTCCAAAGGGTAACGAAGGACACTACAGCCGAATTAAAAGCAAAGGTCAACAAACTGATCGAAACTGTGAACGCCAAGAAATCCGGACTCCACCTGCCAAAGATCATTGGGGAATATAAACCTGCATATGCATATGGAAATGTCAAGACACACAAGCCTGGAAACCCACTTCGGCCAATCATTAGCCAGATACCCACACCCACGTACAGACTGGCGAAACGACTCAACGGCCTGCTGACTCCTTATGTTCCTTGCGCCTTCAGCCTGAAGTCTCCAAAGGAATTTGTTGACTTACTGCGGGGCACACGGGCCACAGGGATAAGAGCCTCGTTGGACGTAGAATCGCTGTTTACCAACGTACCTGTGGACGAGACAATCGGGATGATAGCCGACCGAGTGTATCGTGATCCAGCCTGTACTCCTCTTGACATACCAGAAAATATTCTGAGGAAACTACTCCAAGCTTGTACTAAAGAGGCACCCTTCTTGAGCCCGGATGGGCACATGTATAAGCAAGTAGATGGGGTCGCCATGGGTTCTCCCCTAGGTGTCCTGTTTGCAAACTTCTACATGGGTACCATCGAGCAAAAAGTCTTAGTCGACATGAACTTGAAACCGGCCATATACTGCAGGTATGTTGACGACATTTTTACACAGGTACCTGATGTCAGACATCTGCAGGAGTTGAAGGAGGCATTTGAGCAGAGTTCCGTGTTGCGTTTCACTTACGAGATGGAAAAGGATGGGAAGCTGCCCTTTCTAGATGTAACAGTCATGGAAAAGAGCGGAGGTTTCCACACTGCAGTCTACACTAAGGAAACGAACATAGGAATGTGCCTAAATGCCAACAGCGACTGCCCAGACAGGTACAAGAGGAGTGTTGTTAACGCATATGTCGACCGTGCTCTCAGCCACAGCTCAGAATGGAAGCAAGTCGACGAAGAACTCTGTAGGGTAAGGCAGGTCCTAGTCAACAACGGCTTCTCCAATGGTTTCGTCGAAGACATCATAAGAAGGAAAGTGAAACACCATGCAACCTCTGAAGAGACAACTAACACAACACCTATACCCCCTATTAGACTATTTAACAGGAACTTCTTTTCCACAGCTCATAAAACGGAGGAAAGGGTCCTGAAAGATATTGTTAATAGAAACGTTATCCCTACAGACAAAAATCAGAGGATACAACTGACGATTTACTATAAAACCAGAAAAACGGCCAGCCTACTCATGAGAAACTCTCCAGACACAAAACAGAACCCTTTAAAAGAGACTAACGTCGTCTATGCCTTCAAATGCCCTCTTGGGGACTGTAAGCTCCAAAAAACCCAGTATATAGGCAAGACAACAACATCTCTTTCCAGGCGTTTAACGATGCATAAGCAACAGGGTTCCATTAAGGAACATATAATCTCTTCCCACAACCAAACCATCGCCAGAGAAATCCTAGTAAACAATACAGAAATCATCGATAGATACAGCGAAAGCAGGCGGCTTGACGTTTGCGAGGCACTACACATCAAGAAGTCAACACCAGCAATCAACAGCCAATTAATGCACAACTATATTCTACCCACCTCAAGACTCCGCTCCAATATAGAAGCATCAAGAAATATGGACCAATAGGCTTTCTACAAACACTTCTATTCAATACCCATTGTTTCGTGTTCTGTCTTGTGTTGATGAAATTAATACCCTATTAATACCACCTCTTGTTCTGTCTTGTGTTGATGAAATTAATACCCTATTAATGCCACCTCATCCCATCCACCTCACTCAAATGTAGATATAAAATCGGAGATGCGTAAGTTCTATTCAGTTGTGTATTTGTAAACTAAAGTCTTTGAAAATGTAATAAGTTTTACGAAACGTGCTCGTGTCGCGTCAGACTAGAAATAAAAATGAATTTTGATAGTGGTGGTTAGGTAGCTTAAAAAGTTAGGTTAGGTTTGGTTAGGTAGGTTAGGTAGTCGAAAAACAATTAATTCATGAAAACTTGGCTTGAGTAAGAGTAACAAAGAACATACAAATATATAAATGGAAATACAGGCAGCCAGAAATATTAATGCATCAGAATACAATAACACAATATCATTATATAAGCACTGATCACTACTTTACAACTTAAATGGATAGATGGATATGCACATTATGGTATAACTAGGAAATTAGCTATGTTACTAAACAATAACAAATACCACAGACTTATCTCACATCATGTCCACACCAGCCAGCTTCACTCACGCGACTGGCATTGCTGGATCATGCACAACATGGGGTCTACAAGTTACCCAACTAAAACCCACATGAAACTTCTAGATACTCTACTATCAGAGAGTAATACTTAAGAACATAATTATAACTAAACTTATATGCCTACAACACTGCTAAGGTGCAAATAAGAAATTAAGTACAATCAATAAACAGGAATAATGACAGGGGTGAATCAGTGACGCTGGCTTGATACACTGCACGCATACTGGAACATCCCAAATATGGTCATCCCCCCATGAGACGCCACGGTCTCCCCCCACAGAAATGAACATGCAATATCATTAACAAAATATTAAATACAGGCACACCACAGCATGATACATTTAAATCAAGCATATATATACTGGAACACAACAAGATACAATGTTTTATTTAAATAACTGAGGAAAGAAATAATGGACATACATAATTATCATGATGAATGTTAGAATCAAATATATGGATTCGTAACATATGGTGTCTCTAGTAGGAGTTGCCTCTCCTTCTTCCCTGGCTGCGATACGCATGTGCAGCCCACTCAAAGTATTATCGAGAGTAAAGTATTTTATTTTACTTATTATTAATCAAGGAAGTAAGGACTGGTGACAAGTGCTTATGTCACTAATAAATGTATTAAGGTGCAATATATTTTTGCACAATGCAAGTCAGCTTATTAAGACTGCATTAAGAAATTTTATATAAATCGTTTTATACTATAATAATTTCCACTGTAGTTATTTATACACCTAAATGAACTAATTCAGTAAGCAATAATATGCTATGTTAATAATCAACTAAATAAACGATTATCCTTAGTAAAGTAATGTAATTAACTAAACTAAATTTAGATGCAACTAAAGTGGATAGATTCATTTTTTAGCCTGTCATTCCTCACGACGTCACTCTGACTAGGAAGAATTTGGTAAATATGGCTTCGCATGGAAACATTAATTGAATTAATTCTACAAATTAGTAGTGTTAATCATTACTATGGGTTAATACAATAATGATGTATTATAATACAATACTGATGTATTATAATACAATACTGATGTATTATAATACAATACAGATGTATTATAATACAATGCTGATGTATTATACTATACTGATGTATTAGTGTTGGAAACTTTCCAACAAGGCCACGGAGGACTCTCGACCTCCGGACTGTGAGGCCAGGAGGACGCATAACCTCCGGACTGTGAGGCCATGGAGGACTCTCGACCTCCAGACTGTAAGGCCTCGGAGGACTCTCGACCTCCAGACTGTGAGGCCTCGGAGGACTCTCGACCTCCGGACTGTAAGGCCAAGGAAAACCTTGCTCACCCGTTCACTACTGCAGTTTCTGATTTATAATATCATGGAATTATATATAATAACACGGAACTTGTATATCCTGACTATTATATCTTATCTATATCTCAAAAATAGAATGTTTCTCATTCAAAAATAGAATGTCTGTCTTTGTTTGTCTAAACGCTTGCGACTAGCCTAACCCAATTTTCCAACATGAAACATGAGGGTATGGGAGTGCCATAGGCCTATCTGCGTTGGCATCAGTGCTACACTTTAAGTAACACCAGTATTTATAGTTATCCACCCAAGCAATTTTCATAATGTCTAAATTTAAATCGCAAATGTGGTTTCCAGAAGTTTTCAACAGCATTTTCTTCATTGTTTCGTAACATAATTTTTTCAGAGAGACACACACAAATACAGAGAGATAGGAAAGAGAAAGGAAGGAGAGGGAGGAAATGACAAGAGGGGGAGTTGAGGGAAAGGGAAGGATAGAAGGACAGATGTGGGGGAAAACCTGACTCCAATAACTAATAATTAAATATATACTTCGATAGCTATGAAGGACCACCACTTTTTTGAGAAAAAGTGGAAAACAACATAAGACAATGGAAAAACTGATCCCAAGAACTAGTGTCCTATGGATCTTAGTGAAACTGTATTTTTTATATATTTTTTATATTTTTTCACATTAAATTATTCTGTGATAAAATAGAATTTCGCGTAACATAAATTGGCTTATTAAAGTTGCGCAGCTAATCGAGGAAATTAAGGCAAAATCATTTATATTAAAGTAATTTCCTCTAGAATGTTTAATATCAACTAAATAAGGGAGTTCCAGTAAGTAGTAGTATACTACGAAATTAAACTTATTAGTAAGTAACTATTTTTAGTAAAGGAAATGATAAACTGGACTCTGTTATAAATCCAACTAAATGTGGAGAGAATTCATGTTTCTGCCTGTCGTTCCTCACGTCGTCACTCTGACTAGGAAGAATCTGGCAATATGTTTAAATAAATCATGATAATGATTAAATCTACAAGTTAGTAATTTTAGTAACTACTTGTGGTTAATACAAAGGTTGCATAAAATACAAAGATGTATAAAACTGTTGGTTATTTCCAACAACAGACAAAGGTGGACAAGTTGGGAGAGTGGGAAGAGACGAGGAGAGGGAGAGAGATGAGTGTCGACAGGTAAGAAAGGAGAAGAGGGGAGAATGTTCGAAGAGAGGGGGGAGATAAGAAAGGAAAGATGTGAGAAAGAGGAAGAGAGAGGGGATAGAGGAAGAGAGTTAGGATAACGTAATTGAGAGGGAAGGGGGTTATGGGGAGTGGGGAGGAAAACCCGGGCATAGCGTAGTGTTTCGGTAAGTCCTTAATCCTATGTTCCCTGGAATACGACCCCCATGAAGAATACAACCAAGTACCCATTTTATTGTTCAGTTAAACAGAGGCTACATTTAGGGATTTGCACCCAGTAAATACTCCCTGGTCAGTATACGAACCCAGGACAGAGCGCTCGCGGAATGCCAGGCAAGCGTCTTACCACTACACCATGAAGTCTGCATGTCACCGCAGTCTTTGTTTTGCTAAAGTGCGTGTATTATGGATGGAGCAGCTCTGTGACACACGAGTTTATATAGTAATTGTAATGGTGGCTTTGTTACTGTTCTTGAACTGCATAATGTATATGAACATGTGAATATTGTATATTTGTTATCTGTAAATGAAGGAAGAATATTGTTTACACACATGTACACACAATAGAAAAATATTTACTTACATTAACTAACTTCTACAGAAGGGAGAGACGGCAGGAAGGGGAAAGGATTCCTTCAATAAGGCCAGTTTGAGGACGAGCTAGAGGGAAGAGTGACAAATTAATGATGGAGCACACAGCACACAAGTGCAAGGAAGGTAAAGAACGGTACATCCCATTCTGGGAAGATGTTGAGAAGATCAAAACTAACACATGGTTCAACAGTCAATAACGGACAACAGAACCAAGACAAACATGAAGGATCCAATAATTGCAAAACTTGAGTTCACCAGAGTCAAGAAAAAAAGTGCAGAGGCCGGATGAAAATGTCCGTGTAAAGTTATTAGAAATAAAAAAGATGGAGATATTCTCATGGTGACACGTACAATGAATAAGTCAACATATTTAGGATTATTATTGTAAAGACAGAGTGATGATCAGGTCAAAGAGACCCCATAAGGGTGAAAACCATTAGGGAAGCACCTAGAAAAATATGGAATTACCAGAAGAAACGAAAGAAACATCTGGAGGAATTAGAATTAAAAAAAACACCAACACCAGTCCAGATATCACTGTAGATATTATCAAAGGCAGCAGAGACACTGTATAACCCTCCGGCGACAGTCTATAAGCAGTCGCTTATGAGGAACTCCTTGATACTCTGAAGACTGCAAACGTGGTGATCATATTCATGACTCTAGCGTGAGGTTTTAAAGAACAGCTCGTGTCACAGACATAAATACCTTACAAAATACTGGAGAACATTATCAGAAAGACTACAGTGGACCATCTTTAATAGTTAACTTTGTGATTGAAAAATAGCTTTATTTTTTTTAAGGTGAAGACAGTGTGGCTTTCGAACGCTTCAAGGTTTTTCGACATGGATGCTGAGAATAGTCATAAATCAGAAGAAAGGCCAATTTGTATATGTAGCCAATTTGCAATATTGTGAAAAAAGTTCAGCTCTCCACAGAAAGTTGCAATACAAACTGAAACTTAGCAGACGGAGATAACTTTTAAAGGTAATGGACTGGATTACAGGAATCTGACAGATCGGAAACAGAGGATCATAGAGAGATGAAGAGTCAGTATAGAGGCAAGTAACAAACGGGATTATGCAACGCTCGGTATTAGAACAACTACTGTTCCAGAGTTATGTAAATAACATTCTGTAGGAAGTATTCTCAATGTTTGCAAATGATGCTAAGCTAACGAGAAGAATAAGATCAGAGAAGGATGTCATAATGCTTCAGGAGGACCTGGACATGCTATAAGAATGGACGACAAGTGGTTGCTGGAGTTTACTTCCCCCAAAAGCAAAGTAATACTGTTGTGACACGGAAAACGTGTCACGGGAAATTAGTTTCCTGGACAAGAACAGCAAGACTAAGAGCTCAGGTTGAAGGTGGCGACATTAATATGGCAGAGAATGTAAGGAAATACTCGCATTCAGCGGGAGTGGAGAACAAGTGGAATCATCATGAACCAGAAGTGAACACAACCACCATTTACGTCTTGAAGAGTATGAAAGAGTACCTGAGTGTTGGGCGCTATGCATTCTCTAGGAACAATGAGACTGGCCTATACAGTGGAATTTCACTTCTCATAAACAGAAGTTGGTGAGCATTTTACTGAGAGACGGCGAGAAATTCTTAAGTGTCCAAATGACTCTCCTATTTACACAATACTGTGTCTTTGATGAATGCTCTTCACATCAAGTACGAATTGATCTGCAATTACTCGTTCAATTTGAATGAAAATACACTTTAGTATTCATTTATAGTACACGTTTAAGTATGCTAGAGGTCTGGGAAAATGTATACATTTTTAATAAGTTACAAAAAAGGAGCTTAAGTCAACATATTTGAACTTATGGGTTTGACCTGCGGAGTGTGAGGCCGCGGAGGACGCTCCCACACCTGGACTACTGCGGCTCCTGATTATTCTTGCATGGTCACTGATCTTATCTTGTATAAACACTAACATTATGATTACCGGAAGGAAATCACCTGTGTTCCCTTGTTTCGTGTAAATGTGTGCACGCGCGCGCACGCCTGTATATGGTTCTTTAACTACATAGGGTGTATGGAAGTGTATTTGTATAATTATTGTCTTTAATCCAATGCTAAAAGTGCATGTAACACTCTGAGGCACATGTGCACACATGTACGTTCTGAGGCACATGTACACACATGTACTCTCTGAAGCATATATGCACTCTTGTAAGCTCTGAGACACATATGCACACACGTACGCTCCCAGGTACATGTGCACACGTGTACGATCTGAGGCACATGTGCACACATGTTTGCTCTGAGGCACATGTGCACACACATGTATGCACTGATGCACATGTTCACACGTGTTGCTGGGAGGCACATGTGTACATATGTAAGTTTTGAGGCCCGTGGACATTTATACGTTTGCAGGTACATGTGCACATGCACGCTGTGAGGCACATGTGCACACATGTACGCTCTGAGGCACATGTGCACACATGTACGCTCTGAGGCACATGTGCACACATGTACGCTCTGAGGCACATGTGCACACATGTACGCTCTGAGGCACATGTGCACACATGTACGCTTTGAGGGATGTGTGAACACATGTACAATCTGAGGCAAATGTGCACACATGTACGCTCTGAGGCACATGTGCACACATGGACGCTCTGAGATACATGTGCTCACATGGACACTCCGAGGTACATGTGCACACTTGGCCGCTCCGAGGCCCTTGTGCACACATGGACGCTCCGAGGCCCTTGTGCACACATGGACGCTCCAAGGCACATGTGCACACTTGAACGTTCTGAGGTACATGTGCACACATGGACGTTCTGAGGCACATGTGCACACTTGGACGTTCTGAGGCACATGTGCACTCATGGACACTCCGAGGCACATACACACAGAGCAGCTTCTGTTGCTAGCAGGAATGGATCTGGACTACTAATTATGGGAGACTTCAACCATGGGAAGATAGATTGGAAGAACAGAGACCCGCATGGAGGACCAGACACATGGAGAGCTAAGCTGCTGGACGTGGCAACAAGAAACTTTCTAAGCCAACCATCAAGGAACCAACAAGAATGAGAGGAGAAGATGAAACAGCAATGCTTGATTTGATATTTACCCTAAATGAGTGGGATATAAAGGAAGTTAAGATGGAAGCGCCCTTGGGAATGAGTGACCACAGTGTATTGAACTTTGAGTACCTGGTAGAGCTATGAATTATCTCCCCCCAAAAAGAACTAGGAATCAAAAGGCTGGCATACCGAAAGGGAAATTATGAAAAGATGAGAAGTTTCCTAAGGGAAATACCTTGGGACACAGACCTCAGAGATAAGTCTGTACAGGGTATGATGGACTATGTTACCCAAAAGTGTCAGGAGGCAGTAAACAGGTTCATCCCGGCCCAAAGGGAAAAATCCGAGAAGCAACAGAAGAATCCATGGTATAATAGGGCATGTATAGAAGCGAAGAAACTGAACAAAAGTGCGTGGAGGAACTTCCGGAATAACAGAACACCAGAAAGCAGAGAGAGATACAAGAGAACCAGGAATGAGTACGTCAGGGTGAGAAGAGAAGCAGAAATAAGTTTTGAAAATTATATAGCACACAAAGCCAAGACCGAACCAAAGCTACTCCACAGTCACATCAGAAGGAAAACCACAGTGAAAGAACAGGTATTGAAACTTAGAACAGGCGAGGACAGGTATACAGAGAATGACAAAGAGGTGTGTGAAGAACTCAACAAGAGGTTCCAGGAGGTCTTCACAATAGAACAAGGTGAGGTCAATGTGCTAGGAGAAAGCGAGGTAAACCAGGCGGCCTTGGAAGAGTTCGAAATTACGAGAGAGGAGGTCAAGAGACACCTGCTGGATCTAGATGTTAGAAAGGCTGTTGGTCCAGACGGGATCTCACCATGGGTACTGAAAGAGTGTGCAGAGGCTCTTTGCTTGCCACTCTCCATAGTGTATAGTAAGTCACTGGAGACGGAAAACCTACCAGAAATATGGAAGACGGCGAATGTGGCCCCAATATACAAAAAGGGAAACAGGCAAGAGGCACTGAACTACAGGCCAGTGTCCTTGACTTGTATACAATGCAAGGTGATGGAGAAGATCGTGAGAAAACACCTGGTAGCACATCTGGAGAGAAGGGACTTCGTGACAAATCGTCAACATGGGTTCAGGGAGGGTAAATCTTGCCTGACTGGATTAATAGAATTCTACGACCAGGTGACAAAGTTTAAGCAAGAAAGAGAGGGCTGGGTGGACTGCATTTTCTTGGATTGTCGAAAAGCCTTTGACACAGTACCGCATAAGAGACTGGTACATAAGCTGGAGAGACAGGCAGGTGTTGCTGGTAAGGTGCTCCAGTGGATAAGGGAGTACCTAAGCAATAGGAAGCAGAGAGTTACGGTGAGGGGTGAGACCTCCGATTGGCGTGAAGTCACCAGTGGATTCCCACAGGGTTCTGTACTCGGTCCTATCTTGTTTCTGATATATGTAAATGATCTCCCGGAGGGTATCGATTCATTTCTCTCAATGTTTGCGGACAATGCCAAAATTATGAGAAGGATTAAAACAGAAGAGGACTGTTTGAAGCTTCAAGAAGACCTAGACAAGCTGAAGGAATGGTCGAACAAATGGTTGTTAGAGTTTAACCCAACAAAATGTAATGTAATGAAGATTGGTGTAGGGAGCAGGAGGCCATATACAAGGTATCATCTGGGAGAGAAAATTCTTCAGGAGTCAGAGAAAGAAAAAGACTTGGGAGTTGATATTACGCCAGACCTGTCTCCTGAAGCTCATATCAAGAGGATAACATCAGCGGCATATGCCAGGCTGGCAAACATACGAACGGCATTCAGAAACTTGTGTAAAAAATCATTCAGAACTTTGTATACCACATATGTCAGGCCAATCCCGGAGTATGCAGCCCCAGCATGGAGTCCATATCTAGTCAAGGATAAGACTAAACTGGAAAAGGTTCAAAGGTTTGCCACCAGACTAGTACCCGAGCTGAGAGGTATGAGCTACGAGGAGAGACTACAGGAATTAAACCTCACTTCGCTGGAAGACAGAAGAGTTAGGGGGGACATGATCACCACATTCAAGATTCTAAAGGGAATTGATAGGGTAGATAAAGACAGGCTATTTAACACAAGGGGCACACGCACTAGGGGACACAGGTGGAAATTGAGTGCCCAAATGAGCCACAGAGATATTAGAAAGAACTTTTTCAGTGTCAGAGTGGTTGACAAATGAAATGCATTAGGAAGTGATGTGGTGGAGGCTGACTCCATACACAGTTCCAGGTGTAGATATGATAGAGCCCAATAGGCTCTGGAATCTGTACACCTGTTGATTGACGGTTGAGAGGCGGGACCAAAGAGCCAGAGCTCAACCTTCACAAACACAACTAGGTGAGTACACACATATGGACGGTCTGAGGCACATGTGCACACACATGGACGCTCCAAGGCACATGTGTACACACATGGACGCTCCGAGGCACATGTCCACACACAAGGACTCTCAGAGGCACATGTGCACACATGTAAGCTCTGAGGCACATGTGCACACATGGACGCTCCGAGGCACATGTGCACACATGGACCTTCCGAGGAACATGTGCACACCTGGACGCTCCGAGGCACATTTGCCCACATGAACGCTCTGAGGCACATGTGCACACATGTACGCTCTGAGACACATGTTCACACATGACCGCTCTGGGCACATTCACACATGCACGCTCTGAGGCACATAAGCACACGTGTACGCTCTGCATGAGTCCCATGCTCACACAAGTAGCATCTGAGACACATGTGCACACATGTACCCTCTGAGGCACATGTGCATATATGTACGCTTTGAGACACACGTGCACTCATTGACGCTCTGAGGCACATGTGCATATATGTACGCTCTGAGACACACGTGTACTCATTGACGCTCTGAGGCACATGTGCACACATATACGCTCTGAGGCACATATGCACACATTTACCCTCTAAGGCACGTGTCATAATTGTACGCTGTGAAACAAACATGTACGCTCTGAGGGACCTGTGCTCACATGTTCGTTCTGAGAGATGTGTGTCCATATGTATGCTTTGAGGCACATTTGCACACAAGCATCATGTGAGGCACATGTGCACACATGTACGTGGAGACATGTGCACACATATACGCTGTGAGGCACATTGCACACATCTACGCTCTGAGATACATGTGCACACATGTACGCTCTGGGCATGTGTATACATACGTGTACGCTCTGAGGCACATGGGCACACATGTACTCACCTAATTTGTCTTTTGGGGGTTGAGCTATGGTTCTTTGGTCACGCCTCTTAACCGTCAATCAACAGGTGTACCGGTTCCTGAGCCTATTGGGCTCTATCATATCTACACTTAAAACTGTGTATGGAGTCCGCCTCTGCCACATCACTTCCTAATGCATTCCATTTGTCAACCACATTGACACTAAAAAAGTTCTTTCTAAATATCTCTGTGACTCATTTGGGCACTCAGTTTCCACCTGTGTCCCCTAGTGCGTGTGCCCCTTGTGTTAAATAGCCTGGCTTTATCTACCCTATCGATTCCCTTGAGAATCTTGAATGTGGTGATCATGTCCCCCCTAACTCTTCTGTCTTCCAACGAAGTGACGTTTAATTCCCGCAGTCTCTCCTCGTAGCTTATACCTCCCAGCTCAGGCACTCGTCAGGTGGCAAACCTTTGATCCTTTTCAAGTTTAGTCTTATGCTTGACTAGATATGGACTCCATGCTGGAGCCGCATACTCCAAGATTGGTCTGACATATGTGATATATAATGTTCTGAAAGATTCCTTACACAAGTTTCTAAAGGCCGTTCTTAGGTTAACCTACCAGGCATGTGCCGCTGATGTTATCCTCTTGATATGAGCTTCAGGGGACAGGTCGGGCCTGATATCAACCCCAGGTCTTTCTCTCTCTCTGACGCTTGAAGTATTTCATCTCCCATATGATACCTTGTATCTCGTCTCCTGCTCCCTACACCTATCTTCACTACATTACATTGCTTGGGTTAAACTCTAACAACCATTTGCTCGACCATTCCTGCCGCTTGTCCAGGTCTTCTTAATGCATCTAGCTGTCCCCCTCTGTCTTAATCCTTCTCATAATTTTGGCGTCTTCAGCAAACCTTGAAGGAATGAGTCTATACCCACTGGGAGATCATTTACGTATATCAGAAACAAGATAGGTCCAAGTACAGAGCCCTGTGGGACGCCACTGGTGACTTTACGCCAATCTGAGGTCTCACCCCTCACTCTAACTCTCTGCTTCCTATTGCTTATTTGCTCCCTTATCCACTGGAGCGCCCTACCAGCTCCTTTTGCCTGTTTCTCCAGCTTATGCATCAGTCTTTTATGGGGTTCTGCGTCAAAGGCTCTCCGACAGTCCAAAAAAATGCAGTCCGCCCATCCTTCTCTTTCTTGCTTAATCTTTATCACCTGATCGTAGAATGTTATTAAGCCTTTAAGGCAAGATTTACCCTCCCTGAACCCATGTTGATGGGTTGTCACGAAGTCCCTTCTCTCCAGATGTGTTACTAGGTTTTTTCTCACGATCTTCTTCATCACCTTGCATGGTATACAAGTTAAGGACACTGGCCTGTAGTTCAATGCCTCCTGTCTGTCACCCTTTTTGTATATTGGGACTACATTAGCCGTCTACCATATTTCTGGTAGGTCTCTCGTTTCCAGTGACCTACTATACACTATGGAGAGTGGCAAACAAAGTGCTCCTGCACACTCTTTCAATACCCATGGTGAGATTCCGTCCAGCCCAACAGCCTTTCTCACGTCCAGCTCCAATAGGTGCTTCTTGACCTCATCTCTTGTAATTTCTAACCCTTGCACATGGTTTGCTGCCACCTCTCCTAGCGCCGTGACCTCTCCTTGTTCTATTGTAAAGACCTCCTGGAAACTTTTGTTAAATTCTTCACACACCTCTTTGTCAATCTCTGTGTACCTGTCCTCACCCGTTCTAAGTTTCATCACCTGTTCCTTCACTGTTGTCTTCCTCCTGATGTGACTGTGTAGTAGCTTTGGTTCGGTCTTGGCTTTATTAGCTGTATTATTTTTAAACCTTTTCTCAGATGCTCTTCTCACACTAACATACTCGTTCCAGGTTCTCTGGTATCTCTCTCTACTTTCTGGTGTTCTGTTATTATGGAAGTTCCTCCACGCCCTTTTAATCAGCTCCTTTGCTTTCATACATTCCCTATTTAACCACGGATTCTTCCTTTGCTTCTCGTTTTTTTCCTGTCGGGCCGGGATAAACCTGATTACAGCCTCCTGAAACTTATTAGTGACATAGTCCATCATGTCCTGTACGGACTTGGTTCTGAGTTCTGTGTTCCGTGTTATATCCCTTAGGAATTTATTCATCTCCTCAAAGTTTCCCTTTCGGTACGCCAGCTCTTTGTTTCCCAATTCATGTGTGAACACATGTACCCGAGTCACATGTGCACACATGTACGCGCTAAGGCACATGTGCACACATGTACGCTCTGAGGCACATGAGCACACATGTCCGCTCTGAGGCATTTGTACACAAAAAATCGTTCTGAGGCACATGTGCATACTTGTACGCTCTGAACCACATGAGCACACATGTTAACTGAGACACATGTGCACATATATACGCTCTGAGGCACATGTGCACACATGTCCACTCTGAGGCACATGTGTACGCTCTGAGGCACCTATAAACACAGGTACGCTCTGATGTCTGTGTATACACATGTAAGCTTTGAGGCACATGTGCACACGCACATGTACGCCTTGAGGCATATGTGCACACAAGTATCATCTGAGGCACATGTGCACATATGTACGCTCTAACGCACATGTGCACCCATGTACGGTCTGAGGCATGTGTGCACACATATATGCTGAGTCACATGTGCACTCATGTACTCTCTGATGTGCATTTCCACATATGTATGCTCTGAGCTACATGTACCCTCTGAGGCACATGTATGTTCTGTGGCACATGTATGCTCTGAAACACATGTGCAAACATTTTCACTCTGAGGAATAAGTGCACAGATGTACGTTCAGAGGAACATGTGTACACATGTACGCTCTAAGTCACATGTCCATATATGTAGAATAAATGCAATAGGAACAATAACTATGAGGCGGAGCTCTAGAGCTGAATCTCACTCCCGTAGACAGAACGAGGTAAACATTTGATTTAAAGATGGTGAAAAATGCTGAAGTAACAAGTCATGACTTTCTACTCAATACAGTGACTCTGAATGATGTTCCTCTCAAACATAACGAATTGTTCTGCAATCTCTTTCAATCTAAATTTATATAATAGAATTTTCGTATAATTATGCACATTATTAAACATTATATATTCTCTCCCCTTCAACTGAACATATAAATAATAATAATAATAAATAATTACAATAAATAAATAATAATGATAATACGTTTAAGCATGTTAGATGTAAGGACATATGTATAACTTGTTAAAAGTTAAAAAAAAAAAGAGCACGTCGTTGGAGATGGATTCGACCTGCGGAGTATGAGACCGCAGAGGACGCTCCCACACCTGGACTACTGCGGCTCCTGATTATTCTTGCATGGTCACTGGTCTTATCTTGTATAAACACTAACATTATGATTACCAGAAGGAAGTCACGTGTGTTCGCTTGTTTCGTGTAAGTGTGTGCACCCGGCGCGCACGCCTGTGTATGACTCTTTGACTACAAAAGGTACATGAAAGTGTATGTGTAGAATTATTGTCTTTAATCCAATGTTAAAAGTACAATTAACGCTCAGAGGCATATGTGCACTATTGTAGGCACTGAGTCACATGCATACACATGGACGCTCTGAGGCACATGTGCTCGCATGGACGCTCTAAAGGCACATGTGCACACGTGTACTCTAAGGCACATGTGTGCCTTAGAGTACACGAATTGTATATTTGTAACAATATATATGTATATATATTTATATGTTTAATATTTATAATATTATATGTATATCGTATATTTGTAATATTATGTATGTTATTTTGTTCAAACTTTATGGCAGGTACTTAGCGTAGGTAGCGAGGCTGGTCCCCCGGTCAGTACAGGTGACCTCTTGTGGCCCAGGTTGATGTCACCAGTTTCCAGTAACCCGATTTATAACCACTGATGCCGCCTCTTGCCACTATTTTATATTTCTAGTATTCTATATTTATAATATTCACTTCCAACTTATATGTTGTTGTGATACCCGTTCCACATCACTGTTCCACGAATCACCGTTCACTATTTTTTTGTTTTTTTCCTAATTCACGCATGTACACAAAGCCTCGTTCACTGGCTCACACGCGGTCTCCCGTTTATTCTCTATTTAACACAAAGTTCTATTGTTAATGACTATTTTCAATTTTCCAGCGGTCACTATGCACTTTGTTATGTCTGTAATCAGTAATCCACAGCAGTAGTCCTACGAATCCCTGTTAATGTCACGATTTTAACGGAGCGCGCACGGTACGTCTACCCCCTCCCTCGACCTCGACCTGACCTGCCAGAGCATGGTTATCTGCAATAGAATAATTTTCGTGAGTTTCAGAGTCAATCTTCCCTTCATCTAAGAGGTGATCTAATATTAAATTGTGCACGTCATTTTTGTTGGCTCCATGGGGAACATCTAGTTGATACTTGTGTGCAAGAGTTTGTAATTCGGTCTTCTTGGCACGAATTAAGTTCCCTATTTCACCTGCTGGATCGTTACGAAAAGCTTGGAGACGAAACATGTTGAAAATAGCAAATAAATGTACAACGAATATACTTGTATAATGGTAAGTGTCAGTAACAGGATGACGTGGCAACTGGTAACTATCCTGTGGAATTTTAATCGTTAACAATTAACGTTAATTTTAGTATGCTAAATTATTAGTCAACCAAAAGCGCAGGAAATCTCGTACCCGATACTCAATGTAAGAGAATAAGGGCAAGAAAATCCTACTAAATAAATGAAACCGATAGTTTCTAAAACAAATGAAACATTTAATTGTTTCAAAAGTGAATAAGGTAGTCCAAGAATGTAGGCATACCTTGCCGAGTCTCTATAGGACATAAGCAAGGGTTTTCCCACTAAATGAAATATGATACTTACAGAATTAGCGAACTTTGTGCTCTGAAAAAAAGAAAGCTAATTCCCTACCTAAGTAAATATCATCATCTCTGACCGACGTGTAGGGGTGCGAGTGTCAACTGGTGATGAGAACTGTTGTTGAGGTCCCAACTCAGCAACTTAGTCCGTGCCAGAGGAACTATGGCCCTCTGTATCCTCCTTCGGTCGGATTGCAGAAGAGAGGGTGCTTTGACCCGAAGACAAATCAAAGTACCAGGTTACCAAAATGATGATCTGTCTGAGATTTAGAAATATCCTAGGGACAAAAGATGGAAAACACGAGTAATAACACGGAGGGAGGGATGACCAATTCAGAGAATGACTGAGTCCTACAGTCACCGCGTAATCCAAAGTTATCCAACACTCACAATATGCTACCCTCGGAATGCACAATACACACAGCACCACATAAATATTAAAAATAATGAAAATATTGAAAAGCAACTGTATCAAAACCAAGTACACTTACCACAAATTGATGTTCTAGTACTAGTACCTGAGTGAGGCTTCTAGGACAGGCCCCCATTAAATGTGACAGAAAAATGAAGGAGTGTAGATGTTCGGCAGTCCTCTTAAAGGGTGGTGTCAATGCCTATCACATTAAAGAAGAAAAAAGATCGACTGCTTGGCTGTTGTCTGTGGTAGAGTAAGGGAATACACGCAAAACATATAGTATGAACAATGAAACTTTAATTAAATTGAAAACAAAGTTATGAACAAAAGAATCCCTTGGCTATGTACAGTGCAAACAAGTAAAAAAATATAACATAAAAATTAAGAACAGGGATGACGTTACTCTATAATATAAAGACAAAATGAAATAAGCAGGTGCTGAGAATAAAGCACTAGCTGAGAAACATCCACCTAATGGACAGAGCGTATATCAGTTAGTTGTTCACATCTTGAAAGCACAAGTTATTCTAACTTCAATGGCTGGTTCAAGCCCAGACATCGACTTGGTAGAGGGCGCTGAGGTGCAGAGGTGCAGGTGTGCAGTCGGCGGGTCACCAATCAGAAGCAGGCAAGCTGGTAATGGTAGTTTGCTGGTTGATGATGGTGGCAAGCCGGCATGGAGGGAGTGTGGAGTAGGGGGGAGTTTAGGGTACGTTTGCCTCCTGGTCAAAACGTTTTGTGCTACTGGTAGACATATCTTGAAGGTAGCATCTTATTGTTGTATGTATATAAGTAACTTGATGTAGGGAAGAGCAGGCTCAATCTCTCTTGAAAGAGATTATCGATACAATACATATATTTTTTTTTATTAGGGAAGGGAGTACCACCTCTGGTTCGAAGAAGGGGGACCCATGGTCTCGGAGGAAACCACACATAACGCATTAGAGGGAATGAAGGTCCCCTCCAATACAGTTTCTGTGTGCTTTTCTCCTACCACCCCCTTCCTTTTTTTTTTTTTTTTTTTTTTTTGCTTTATTGTGTATTTAAAGGTTACAAGACATACATTGGTTGATACAGAAAATGCCTGAAGGTTATGGATCTCTTGAAGCTCCTCCGCTTCCGGACAGGAACCGAGGACGCAGCAAGCATTTACCCTCTGGATCGCCACACTGAGACGCTGAAACAAAAAACTGGAAGCCCTTGGGTCTCTGGTGACGTCAATTAGCTTGGAGCCCAATTCCTTGAGAAATCCCAAGGCACTCTTTCCCCAGGGGCCATGCGTCTCAGACGCTATGGGAACAAAGAGGTATTGACCTTTCAGTCGCCTGTACTTGAGTGATTTTGCTGTTTCCCTATGGTTGGTCGCCCCACCAACTTGATCAGCACCGAAGTGTACATAGGTGTCAGCCAGGGTGGATACACATGTGTAGTCCCCCACCAACTGTCTACCCTCCTTCCAGGAGTATATGGTGATGCCATCAGGGCGAAGTGCAGGGAAATCCGGGTTTTGGACCCCTAGGATGCGAGGTTCTCTCTCTGCTGGGCACCTAGCTGAGATGAGGCTTCTCTTGATGATGTCACTGACCTCGATGTGTCTTGCATGCCAGCTCTTTGTGCTTCCGCAATGGAACCCATGCAGTCCGTATTGGTCTGCTTCCACCCTGTTGGAAATACACTTGTATTCAGTGTGAATTGGGGCACCAAGGCAGAGGGCCACTGCTACATGAAGCGATTCTGGATCTAGGCGCGTGTCCATTGCTGACATGGGTACTGCCAGGAGGAAGTCTCCTGCATGTGGGGCATGCACTGCTCTGAGGCGGGCTTTCTCCTTGTCTGATGTTGCGGCGCTGAGCAAGGCACCAGCTACTTTTCCACTAGAGGGTGGTCGCAGCCGGACTGTTAGTGTTGTTTTGTTGGCTCTATAATGGTTGCTGGGGCTGCAAGAACATCCAACTGATTTGAACATTCAGTGAAAGCAGGATTGTGTATTCCTGCTGAATCTCTCAGGGTTGCAGGTAAGATATCTCTGACGAGGTCGTGCGATGCATGAGAGGAGGAAAGGAAGGCTAATAGAGCAATTTGAGAGGCTGTGCGGACACCAAGGTCGCCGAGTCTTACAGGAAGGGTTGCTTGCTCCCACTGAGAGTCGTCCAATGACAGGTTTAGGGTTTTCACCAGCATGGACCTCAGAAGGGTGTCATACACATTTAAGTCAGGGCTGCTGTAGGATGGAGAACATCTCAGAAAGTAGGTCAACTTAGGGAGAGATAGGCATCTTGTGAGGAGAAAGATATATATATATATATATATATATATATATATATATATATATATATATATATATATATATATATATATATATATATATATATATATATATATATCTTTATTTGTTTTTGGGTGAGTTGACTGAACAGAAACCAATGGGTTATCATTTGGTAAAGATAATTTTACAGTCAGAAAACGAATCATTGGGTACATTTCGTATTTTCTCTTCTTGCCTCTGTGTTGGTTCGGGTTCTTGAAGTGGGTAGAGTGTAATTATGTGTTAATTGGCTATTGACTGCTGGTGTTAAATTTTGGATGTCGAGCCTCCTGTTGTCGCTGTATCTATCGATAATTTCTGAGTTGTTTGTTAAGATATCTCTAGAGATGGTCTGGATGTGTGTGGAGATTATATGCTCCTTGATGGAGCCCTGTCGTTTGTGCATTGTTAATCACCTAGAAAGAGACGTTGTTGTCTTGTCTAAATACTGAGATCTTTGAAGCTGACAGTCCCCAAGTGGAGATGCAAAGGCATAGACGACGTTGGTTTCTTTCAAGGCGCTCTGTTTAGTGTCTGGAGAGTTCTTCATGAGTAGGTTGGCCGTTTTCTAATTTTTCTAGTAAACTGTCAAATGTATCTTCTGATTTTTGTCTGTAGGGATAACGTTCCTATTAATAACATCTTTCAGGACACTTTCCTCCATTTTATGAGCCGTCGAACAGAAGTTCCTGAAAACAGTTCAATACAGGGGTACAAATGCTGTGTTAGCTTACTTTTCAGAGGTTGCATGGTGTTTCACCTTTCTTTTTATGACGTCTTTAACAGTTAGAGAAGCCATTGTTGACTAGAACCGGCCTTACCCTACAGAGTTCTTCATTGACCTGCTGCCAACCAGAGCTGTGAGTGAGAACACGGTCGACATAAGCGTTGACAACACTCCTCCTGTACCTGTCTGGGCAGTCACTATTGGCATTAAGGCACATTTCTATGTTCGTTTCCTTAGAATAGACTGCAGTGTGGAAGCAACCATTCCTTTCCGTGACTGTTTCATCTAGAAAGGACAGCTTCCCATCACTCTCCATCTTGTAAGTGAAACTTAACACCGAATTTTGCTCGAATGCCCCCTACAGCAGCTGCAGATATCTGACATCAGGTACCTGCATAAAAAGATCGTCAACGTACTTGCAGTATATGGCAGGTTTCAATTCCATGTCAACTAAGACCCACTGCTCTATTGTACCCACGTAGCAAACAGGACACCTAGGGGAGAACCCATGGCAACCCCATCTATTTGATTATACATTTGCCCATTGGGACTCAAGAAGGGTGCCTCTTTAGTGCAGGATTTGAGTAACTTCCTCAGTATGCTCTCTAGTACGTCTAGAGGGGTGCAAGCCAGATCACGATACACTCTGTCCATCATCATCCTGATTGTTTCGACCACAGGCACGTTGGTGAACAGCGACTCCACATTCAGTGAGGCTCTTATTCATGTGTCCCGTGCTCCCCGCAGTAAGTCAACGAATTCCTGTGGAGACTTCAAGCTAAAAACACAAAGCACATAAGGAGTCAGCAGGCACTTGATTCGCTTAGCCAGTCTGTATGTGTGTGTGGGTATCTGGCTGATGATTGGTCGAAGGGTCGATTGGTCGACATGTGAGGTTAAAAATAATATAGTGGATAAAGTCGAAGTTACTAGAAAAATAAAAGATGGAGATATCCTTATGGTGACAGGAACTACACTGAATAAGTCAGCCTATTTCATGAAACTATTGTCGAGCCGATCGTGATGAAGAGATTCCATAAGGGCTAAAGCCACTAGGGAAGTACCTAGAAAAATATTGTTGTAAGTAAAGAAGAAGAAAAGAAGCACCAGAGAAATTATAGGTAAGCAAAGCAGCAACACCAGTACAGATATCGCTGCAGATATTAAATGAAGCGGCAGAGATGCTGTGTAAATAGGAATTTGTGGATACTCGGAAGACTACAAACGTCGTCTTCATATTCACGAAAAGAGGAAGACACGAGATCTGTCTATAACAACAAATACTTATTACTGACATTAATACCTTGGGAAAATGTTAGAGAAAATTATTTATAAGACTACACTGGACAATCCATATTGCACTAATCTTGTGCATGAGACAGAACTATTTTTTAGAAATGGAACGGCATCGTGGCTTACGATCTTGTTTGAGTTTTTCTACATAGATTCTGAGATTAGGCATGATCGAGAGAAGTAAGCGTGCTTTGTATCTTCTTAGATTATTAAAAATCCTCTGACACAGCTCTCCACAAATGATTGAAATACAAACTGAAACCTTGACACACTACCTGAATTTGTTAATGAAGCACCTACCCTGCTGGTCGGTGATCTTAATGCCAGGCACCCACACTTTGAAGCCAATTGTCATCAGCCCAATGTCAATGGACGGAAACTGTCACTCTATGTCAGGGGATGTGAAGACCTTAGAGTCTTGGGTGATGAACAGCCAACTCACCTCAGAGGAGGAAGATTAAACTATGCTCTCCTGCCGAGTGCACAGGACACGGATGCCAGTAAAGTGTCTGGGAAGCCACTACTCCACCTGTTTAACAAATAAATCCTAAGTGGAGTGTTGCCCACACAACGGAAACACGCAATAATTGTTCCCATACCGAAGCCCAATGACCCTGACAATTACAGACCTATCAGTCTTGTGTCATGCACTTGCAAGATGCTTGAAAGAATCATCCTAAACTGACTGCTGCACAAAATAGGCCGGTTAGGGGAGGGGGGGGGTTAATGGATTTGTTAAAGAACGGAGCACTGCAAACTGTATAGTTAATTACTTGGCTAATGACACAGCTAAGTACTCTGTATTTGTTGACATCAAAGGAACCTTCGACAAAGCGCAGGGGAATGCGATCCTGGACGAGCTTGCATGCATGGGTGTCAAGGGGAGACTCATGAAATGGGTTGAAGACTACCTCACAGGGAGGAAAGCCAAGGTCTGCTTCAATGGAACAGTCTACAGAACAATGAATTTGGAACTCGGGACCCCCCAAGGCAAAGTCTTAAGCCCCACATTATTCAATGTACTTATTAACGCCATTGCAAATATTGATTTTCCGGAAGGAACACAACAAGTGGGATATGCAGATGATGTCCTAATACAAGCCCCAACATTGGGAAAAATTAAACATTCCAATGAACTCCTTGGAAAGAAATGTATTGAGCTCTGTTTCACTCCACAAACAAGACAAGAGCATACTCACATCACAAGCGGGGAGCAAATGAAGAACTGCAAATTAATGGTGTAACACTTGAATGGGTTGACCACTATCGGTACCTTGGTGTCACTGTCGGCTCTAACAAGAAGAAGAAAGAGGAGCTCAATCAACTCATAGGAACATACAAAAGTCGACTCAGGGCACTGAAAGCTATGATCTGGAATGGACATGAAGCCTCTATTGCCGTGCTTAAAATGATGTACACAGCCTATGTGCGCTAGACTATGCCGCACCAGTTCTGTGCACCTACTCCCAAAGCGATATGAAAAGGCTTGAAAGCATTCAAAATGAAGCCATGATAATCATTCTTGGAGTTCCAAGAACTGCCAAAACATCTAATCTACAAGAGGAGTTGTCCCTCCCCAGTGTTAAAAACAGAATTAAGGAGCTGAATGCTAAGCTTGCAATTAGGATAGCCAGAGATCCCCATTACAATGATATTGCTAAAAAAAACTGAGTTCTGTGCTACTTTCAGGGGGAAACAGGAGAAGCAAAAAATGGCATCACAGATCAGTCTGCTATCTCAAAGAACTTCACCTGCTTGAGCAAGCCCGTGAGCTCATGCCTGAAAAGAGGTTACCTCCCTGGGAAGATGATTAATGCAGGATTATCATCAATGAAATGGCAACGAAAAAATTCAACATGATACTACAAGAAATGAGGCACAAGAATCTCGAATTTATAAAGAAGCCGGAGATGAACAAGATCAAATCTACACTGACGGGTCATCTAATCCTGTCAATAGCATGGCTGCTGCAGCATACACGGTAATTAAAGATAATGCTTTCCAACGCAGAAATAAAGAAAAGGCATTATTGAGAACCATGCCTTTTCAACGCAAGGAGAGCTAATTGCCATTATTATGGCGTTAAGGTTTCTTGAACGGAACACTAATGGTGCAGTGATTTGCACTGATTCAAAAGCAGCACTGCAAAGCCCAATTAAAAATCGAGCAGAAAATCTTGCAATAGTCGCTGAAATCAAGAGAGCTGTGAGAGTACTTACCAATCAGGGAAGAGTCATCAAGTTTCTGTGGATCCCCTCCCATGTTGGAATATGTGGGAATGAACGAGCACATGTGCTGGCTGCTGAAGGTGCTGAAGAAGACCATATTGAATACTTCATACCCAAGACTCTACTACAAATTAGAGGTATTGTCAGGCAACATCACCGTGACAAGGTAGCTGAGGAAAGAAGGATAGAAGCACAAACCAGTGAATCTGTACGATGGTACAACATGGTTGCAGCTGGCATTCCTAATCATTATGGACGAAGAGTAGGTGGACGCCGGAGTGAATCAGTAATAGCGATAATCCGTCTTGGATACAATTATCCATGGAGATACAGAATGGAAACAATTGATCAGCGAATTTGCAGAATCTGTGGTGAAAATGACGGACACCGCCTTGACCACTACCTGAGAGAATGTGAACACCTGAGAGACATTAGAAATATGTGTAGAATAATAAATCCCACATTGTTTGAGTTAGGAAAACACTTTGTTAAATATTGATATTGTTCTTAAAAGATTCCCCCATTTTGTACCCGCAAGATAACGTAAGCTTTTAAGGGTTGACAGATGTTAATCTTCTTGTTTGAGAAGCTGTTCACTTGTGACAGTTAAGCAAGCCTTAGCTGTGTCTGGGTACAAGTGACAGGATGAACAACCCAGCGGGTTTTCTTCCTTTTGGGGAGTGTTGTACATGCTACTTTGGAGGTATGTCCACTAACAAGATGAGTGGGGCTGCCTAGTAAACTCTTTCCTTGGTGAAAAATTAAAAAAAAATATATTTTTAAAGATAATGGACTGGGTTTGAGAGTATCTGGCAGATAGGAAGCAGAGAATCAGAGAGATGAAGAGTCAGTATGGAGGGAAGTAGCAAGCGGTATTATGCAAGGCTCGGTACTGGGATAACTACCTTTTCTGAGTTATGTAAATACCTTTATGTACGAAGTATTCTCAAACATATACATGTTTGCATATGATACTAAGCTAACGAGAAGAATAAGAATCGAGATGGATGTCATTATGCTTCAGGAGAACCTGGTCATCCTATAGGAATGAGCGAACAAGTTTTTTTTTTTTTTATAAAAGAAATATACAAAGTATAGCACAATATACAAGACATGAACAGAAGAACAAGAACAGAACAACAAAACATAAGTAGAAACACAGGCATAAAAGAACATTGCAGTACAAGACCCTAGAAACTCCAGGGACATAAGACCGAATACAAATTTAAACATAATAATGGACATACAACAAACGGACGCATACGGACATGGAAAGACACAACAACCATACACAGAATACACCAGACACGCACACATATACAAAATTAGATTTTTATAAAAGAAATACACAATATATAAACCAGACAATAGAAAACAAATCATACATACATACAGGACAAACATAGCAAAGTGCGAAAACACGGATGCAAACGAAACATACAAGAACCAAGAAACAAATTAAGGCACAATGAGAAAACCCCGAAACGGGCACTGGAGGTTACACACCCACACACACACACAAACAGAATGTCACAAATAAATATCACATAAATAACATAAAACACAACACAAACACACACACCAAGTGCATAGCACAAAATATACAAGAAAACAAGCCATGCAGGGGCAAGAACAATACCCACACCACCCACACGCACAGACAAGGACACCCACCTGTGCACGCAGGCACCGGGGAAACATCATACACAATACAGACAGAAACCAAACACACCAATAAACCAATCACTCAAACTTCTCCGGGTACTCCCGAGCAGGAAACCGTAAACAATAAGAGAGATATACCAGAGAACCAAGAATGAGTACGTCAGGGTGAGAAGAGAAGCAGAGAAAAGTTTTGAAAATGATAAAGCAAATAAAGCCAAGACCAAACCAAAGCTACTCCACAGTCACATCAGAAGGAAAACAACAGTGAAAGAACAGGTATTGAAACTTCGAACAGGCGAGGACAGGTATACAGAGAATGACAGAGAGGTGTGTGAAGAACTCAACAAGAGGTTCCAGGAGGTCTTCACAATAGAACAAGGTGAGGTCACTGTGCTAGGAGAAAGGGAGGTAAACCAGGCGGCCTTGGAAGAGTTCGAAATTACGAGAAAGGAGGTCAAGAGACACCTGCTGGATCTGGATGTTAGAAAAGCTATTGGTCCAGATGGGATCTCACCATGGATACTGAAAGAGTGTGCAGAGGCACTTTGTTTGCCACTCTCCATAGTGTATAGTAGGTTACTGGAAACGGGAGACCTACCAGAAATAGGGAAGACGGCTAATGTGGTCCCAATATACAAAAAGGGCGACAGGCAAGAGGCCTTGAACTACAGGCCAGTGTCCTTGACTTGTATACCATGCAAAGTGATGGAGAAGATCGTGAGAAAAAAACCTGGTAACACATCTGGAGAGAAGGGACTTCGTAACAAATCGCCAACATGGGTTCAGGGAGGGTAAATCTTGCCTTACAGGCTTGATAGAATTCTACGATCAGGTGACAAAGATTAAGCAAGAAAGAGAGGGCTGGGCGGACTGCATTTTCTTGGATTGTCGGAAAGCCTTTGCCACAGTACCGCATAAGAGGCTGGTACATAAGCTGGAGAGACAGGCAGGTGTAGCTGGTAAGGTGCTCCAGTGGATAAGGGAGTATCTAAGCAATAGGAAGCAGAGAGTTACGGTGAGGGGTGAGACCTCCGATTGGCGTGAAGTCACCAGTGGAGTCCCACAGGGCTCTGTACTCGGTCCTATCTTGTTTCTGATATATGTAAATGATCTCCCAGAGGGTATCGATTCATTTCTCTCAATGTTTGCAGACGATGCTAAAATTATGAGAAGGATTAAAACAGAAGAGGACTGTTTGAGGCTTCAAGAAGACCTAGACAAGCTGAAGGAATGGTCGAACAAATGGTTGTTAGAGTTTAACCCTACCAAATGTAATGTAATGAAGATAGGTGTAGGGAGCAGGAGGCCAGATACAAGGTATCATCTGGGAGAGGAAATTCTTCAGGAGTCAGAGAAGGAAAAAGACTTGGGGGTTGATATCACGCCAGACCTGTCTCCTGCAGCACATATCAAGCGGATAACATCAGCGGCATATGTCAGGCTGGCCAACATACGAACGGCATTCAGAAACTTGTTTAAAGAATCATTCAGAACTTTGTATACCACATATGTCAGGCCAATCCTGGAGTATGCAGCCCCAGCATGGAGTCCATATCTAGTCAAGGATAAGACTAAACTGGAAAAGGTTCAAAGGTTTGCCACCAGACTAGTACCCGAGCTGAGAGGTATGTGCTACGAGGAGAGACTTCGGGAATTAAGCCTCACTTCGCTGGAAGACAGAAGAGTTAGGGGGGACATGATCACCACATTCAAGATTCTGAAGGGAATTGATAGGGTAGATAAAGACAGTCTCTTTAACACAAGGGGAACACGTACAAGGGGACACAGGTGGAAACTGAGTGCCCAAATGAGCCACAGAGATATTAGAAAGAACTTTTTTAGTGTCAGAGTGGTGGACAAATGGAATGCATTAGGAAGAGATGTACTGGAGGCTGACTCCATACACAGTTTCAAGTGTAGATATGATAGAGCCCGATAGGCTCAGGAATCTGTACACCTGTTGATTGACGGTTGAGAGGCGGGACCAAAGAGCCAGAGCTCAACCCCCGCAAACACAACTAGGTGAGTACACAACCGTCACCACCACCACACGCCACCGTCACCACCACACACCACCTTCACTACCGTCACCACCACACACCACCGTCACCATCACACACCACCGTCACCATCACACACCACCGTCACCACCACACACCACCGTCACCACTACACACCATCATCACATACCACCGTCACCACCACACACCACCGTCACCATCACACACCACCGTCAACACTACACACCACCGTCACCACAACACACCGCCGTCACCACCACACACCAGCGTCACAACCACACACCATCGTCACCACCACACACCACCGTCACCACCACACACGACCGTCACCGTCACACACAACCGTCACTATCACACACCACTGTTACCATCACACACTACAGTCACTATCACACAACCGTCACCATCACACACCACCGTCACCATCACACACGACCGTCACCGTCACACACAACCGTCACTATCACACACCACTGTTACCATCACACACTACAGTCACTATCACACACAACCGTCACCATCACACACAACCGTCACCCCCACACACCACCGTCACCATCCCACACCATTGTCACCACCACACACCACCGTCACCATCACACACCACCGTCACCATCACACACAACCGTCACCATCACACACCACCGTCGCCATCACACACCACCGTCACCATCACACACCACCGTCACATTCACACACAACCGTCACCATCACACACAACCGTCACCATCACACACAACCGTCACCATCACACACAACCGTCACCATCACACACAACCGTCACCATCCAACACCATTGTCAACACCACACACCACCGTCACCATCCAACACCATTGTCAACACCACACACAACCGTCACCATCACACACCACCGTCACCATCCTACACATACACATACTACAAAAGGTGGCAGTTGCACGCTGTATCCACTACACCATTCTTCAAAGCCATTAAGAGAGGTAGGAATTCTGGGGTATTTAACCAACCAGAACTCCAATCCTCTCCCTGGTCACCATTTGGTCCGGGAGACATCTCCCGTCACGCAGGGTGCAGTCGCACCTCCACAGATCTCCAGTATCATCTATTGATACTGGTGATGGCTCAAAAGGGCCACCACTTACGAGCTATTCATGCCCGTGCCATTCCTTTTGGGTGGCTTCATCTTCATCCTAACACATTCACAAGGGAGACATCTCCCGTCATGCACAAGGGAGACATCTCCCGTCATGCAGGGTGCATTCGCACCTCCACAGATCTCCAGTATCGGCTCCTGATACTGGTAATGGCTTAAAATGGTCACCACTTACGGGCTATTTATGCCCGTGCCACCTTTTGGGTGGCTTCATCTTCATCCTAACACATTCACAAGGGAGACATCTCCCGTCATGCAGGGTGCATTCGCACCTCCACAGATCTCCAGTATCAGCTCTTGATACTGGTAATGGGTCAAAAGGGTCACCACTTACGGGCTATTTATGGCCGTGCCTCATCTTCATCTTCATCTTAACACATTCATAAGGGAGACATCTCCCGTCATGCAGGGTGCATTCTCACCTCCACAGATCTCCAGTATCAGCTCTTGATACTGGTAATGGCTTAAAAGGGCCACCACTTACGGGCTATTCATGCTGTAATGATCTGGGGCTCAGCTCATTGGTTCTCCCTTCTCCCCTCTTTTCCCTCTCCTTCTCCCCTCCTTTCCTTCTCCCTCTCCCCTCCTTCCTTCTCCCCTCCCCTTGGCCGTCATTCGTCTCCTCTTCCTCCCCCCCCCTTGTCGCCCATTTGTCAGGGTCAAGAGGTTGACCTGAGGGTAGGGTGGTCTTGGATACCTTGGCTTCTCCCACTCAATTCCCCACTCAGATGTTCCCCTCTCATCCCCTCTCTTCCCCTCTCACCGGCCTCTTCCCCATACGAGGCAGAGTCAAATGTCCCTACTCGCTATCTTAGAGGAGACAGGCTTGAACATAAATTATCAGTTTTGTAAACATTGCTCGCAGGTGCCTGGGCTCCATAGACGCGCCTTGTCCCCCTTCTCTTTAGCTGGAGAGAGCTGACTCAATCTTCAGGAATTCATGTAGCTTTCCACGACAGATCAGTGACGGTGATTGGCCTGAGATAAGGGCCAAGTCCTTATTGGCCCTAGAGAGCCAGACCTCAGGCCTACGTGTTAAATGGTTGGCCATTGCCAAAATAATGGGTGGAGCCCTGGGGCTGTATTAGATGGTGGGAGGAGTAATCCTTCCCAGCAATAAGTTGGAAAAACTAAATTTCATCAGTGTGTCTTGGGAGTGTATTAGGAACAGGGCCGCATGCCCGTATCCTCGGGGCTGAGGGCAGCCATCAACATCGTGGCCGTAGTGCGGGTATTTAAGGTATAGTAGCACTTGAGTTCGTACCCTCAATAAATATCCATTGTGCCTCTAGGGAAATAGAATAGGTTATGTGTTCAAATTGTCTTAATTTACATGTTTCATAAAATAAATTGTATAGCTTGTCTAGTGGTATTCACTTAACTCCCCTTCGATATATTTTGCTACTTTGTCATTTTTAGGTGTTGTATTGGAAGCCCCCAGGTTCTCCAAAAAATTAATCGATACTAAAGTTGCCCTTGGATTTAAATTAGTAACGTAAATTACACAAACTAATTTCCCAAAATTTATTACTGAAATTCATATTACCCGGAGTCCCATGGTTACTGATTCCTTGCCTTCCTGGGGGATCGGTGATAGACACATTCAGGTATGGTTGGTCGGGAAGGTGGTGGCAGTGTAAATGTGTTTTGTTATTGTTTTTTTTAACTGATAACCCTTGTCCTTGGTGTATCTTCCTCATTTAATATTCATCTTACATACGGGGCAGTCCAGTGAGGGGTCATACTGGACTGTAACAGTGTTAAGCTGGGGTATTGAGTGAAGAGAGACAGAGAATTACAACAGAGAGCGTATAGTACGATTATGAGAGATCACAAGATAACAGGATTAATACTGGGGAACATTGGGTTATTACAATAGAGGCCGCGGTTATTACGACAGGGTAAGCGGTCGTTACAATGCCCGTGCCACCTTTTGGGTGGCTTAATCTTCATCAATCAATCCTCTCCCAGGCAATGAGATAGTGTGGGACCCCCGGTTCTCTTTCATCAAACCCTGTTATATGGGAAAACTCAGTGCCAAATGCATAATGCACAGACTAGCCTGTTCCACTAGCTGAAGTTAATAACTTTTTAGACACTCAACCCACCAGGGGACAGGAATATAGTGGAACAGGCTAGTCTGTGCATTAAGCATTTGGCACCGAGTTTTCCCATATACATATATTGAAAAAATTTTTCCTGAAAATTATGATAATTTGGGCTATCATAAAGTATACAATATGATTAAAATATAGTATCGTGATAAAGAAAACCTAATCCTAATTATAATAAAACTTACTTGGATTATTGGAATCCATTGTTGCAATGTTCTCTTAGATATTCGACTGCATGAGAAACAATATCACTGGTTGAAATTGATGTTAAGCTGCTGTCAAATTTACCTAAAAAGTACAAAATTATTTAATACCAGGCATAAAATAGAATCCGTTTAGATTAATTATATAAAGCTACAAGAACAAAATAGGATGCATACTTGCACAACCATCCAAAAACTGCAAATGAGAGTTGTAAAACACAAATCTCATAAGCACTTTTTTGTTTACATATTAACTTCTTGGCTGTTTTTTTTTGTAATTAAACTGCGATAAAAATAAAATTAATACATGTGAAAATACAAGGAAAATATAACTGAAATTTGTACAATGAAACTTTACAGGTGATGAAGTATGGTGGAAACGAAGAAATTAAATGAAACAAGGAGTACAGGACACAATCAGACCTACTCAGAGAAGGATATAGATAGGAGCTGCCTCGTATGGGTCAATAGGCCTTCTGCAGTTACCTTTGTTCTTATGTTCTTATGTAACAAGACACCTGGAGTTGTTCTTCAACTATATCTTGCTCTAGTTGGGGCCCATTTAGATTATGCAATTCAGTTTTGGTCGCCGTACTATGGAATGGATATAAATTCACTTGAACGTGTCCAGCGTAGGATGACTAAGTTAATCCCCTCATTTGAAATCTTTCATATGAAGAAAGATTAACAAAGCTTAAATTGCATTCCCTGGAAAGGCAATGAGTTAGGGGTGACATGATAGAGGTTAACAAGTGGATGAATGGACATAACAAAGGGGATATTAATGGAGTATTAAAAATATCAACACAAGACAGAACACGAAACAATGGATTTGGGTAAATACTGGTTCATAAGAACATAAGAACAAAGGTAACTGCAGAAGGCCTATTGGCCCATACGAGGCAGCTCCTATTTATAACCACCCAATCCCACTCATATACTTGTCCAACCCGCGCTTGAAACAATCAAGGGACCCCACCTCCAGCAAGTTACGCGGTAATTGGTTCCACAAATCAACAACCCTGTTACTGAACCAGTAGTTACCCAAGTCTTTCCTAAATCTAAACTTATCCAATTTATACCCATTGTTTCGTGTTCTGTCTTGTGTTGATACTTTTAATACCCTATTAATATCCCCTTTGTTATGTCCATTCACCCACTTGTAAACCTCTATCATGTCACCCCTAACTCTTCGCCTTTCCAGTGAATGCAACTTAAGTTTTGTTAATCTTTCTTCATATGAAAGATTTCTAATTTGGGGAATTAACTTAGTCATCCTACGCTGGACACGTTCAAGTGAATTTATATCCATTCTATAATATGGCGACCAAAACTGAACTGCATAATCTAAATGGGGCCTAACTAGAGCAAGATATAGCTTGAGAACCACACCAGGTGTCTTGTTACTAACGCTGCGATTAATAAATCCAAGTGTCCGATTTGCCTTATTACGAACATTTATACATTGATCCTTTTGTTTTAAATTCTTATTAATCATAACTCCCAGATCCCTTTCGCAATCCGACTTCGCAATCTCAACACCATCTAGCTCGTATCTTTTAACTCTATCATCATTACCTAGCCTCAGAACTTTACATTTATCAGCATTAAACTGCATTTGCCAATCATTTGACCATTTCAAAACCCTATCTAGATCAACTTGAAGTGATAGTGAGTCCTCCTCCGAATTAATTTCCCTACCGATTTTCGTATCATCGGCAAATTTGCAAATGTTGCTACTCAAACCTGAATCTAAATCATTTATATATATTATAAACAACAGAGGTCCCAGGACAGAGACCTGAGGTACTCCACTAACAACATTATCCCACTCTGACTTAACCCCATTTATACTAACTCTCTGTTTCCTTTGAACATAAGAACATAACAAAGACAACTGCAGAGGGCCTGTTGGCCCATACGAGGCAGCTCCTATTTATAAACACCCAATCCCACTCATATACATGTCTAACCCATGCTTGAAACAATCGAGGGACCCCACCTCCACAATGTTACGCGGCAATTGGTTCCACAAATCAACAACCCTGTTACTGTACCAGTATTTACCCAAGTCTTTCCTAAATCTAAACTTATCCAATTTATACCCATTGTTTCGTGTTCTGTCTTGTGTTGATACTTTTAATACCCTATTAATATCCCCTTTGTTATGTCCATTCACCCACTTGTAAACCTCTATCATGTCACCCCTAACTCTTCGCCTTTCCAGTGAATGCAACTTAAGAACATAACATAAGAACATAAGAACAAAGGTAACTGCAGAAGGCCTATTGGCCCATACGAGGCAGCTCCTATTCTATAACCACCCAATCCCACTCATATACTTGTCCAACCCATGCTTGAAACAATCGAGGGACCCCACCTCCACAATGTTACGCGGCAATTGGTTCCACAAATCAACAACCCTGTTACTGAACCAGTATTTACCCAAGTCTTTCCTAAATCTAAACTTATCCAATTTATATCCATTGTTTCGTGTTCCGTCCCGTGTCGATACTTTTAATACCCTATTAATATCCCCCCGGTTATGTCCATTCATCCACTTGTAAACCTCTATCATGTCACCCCTAACTCTTCGCCTTTCCAGTGAATGCAACTTAAGCTTTGTTAATCTTTCTTCATATGAAAGATTTCTAATTTGGGGAATTAACTTAGTCATCCTACGCTGGACACGTTCAAGTGAATTTATATCCATTCTATAATATGGCGACCAAAACTGAACTGCATAATCTAAATGGGGCCTAACTAGAGCAAGATATAGCTTGAGAACCACACCAGGTGTCTTGTTACTAACGCTGCGATTAATAAATCCAAGTGTCCGATTTGCCTTATTACGAACATTTATGCATTGATCCTTTTGTTTTAAATTCTTACTAATCATAACTCCCAGATCCCTTTCGCAATCCGACTTCGCAATCACAACACCATCTAGCTCGTATCTTGTAACTCTATCATCATTACCTAACCTCAGAACTTTACATTTATCAGCATTAAACTGCATCTGCCAATCCTTTGACCATTTCAAAACCCTATCTAGATCAACTTGAAGTGATAGTGAGTCCTCCTCCGAATTAATTTCCCTACCGATTTTCATATCATCGGCAAATTTGCAAATGTTGCTACTCAAACCTGAATCTAAATCATTTATATATATTATAAACAACAGAGGTCCCAGGACAGAGCCTTGAGGCACTCCACTTACAACATTTTCCCACTCTGACTTGATTCCATTTATACTAACTCTCTGTTTCCTTTGGTATAGCCATGCCCTAATCCAGCTTAATATAGCACCCCCAATACCATGAGACTATTTTTTTAATCAGTCTTTCATGTGGCACTGTATCAAAAGCTTTGCTAAAGTCAAGGTATACAACATCGCAATCCTTACCACTATCAACTGCCTCAACAATGCTAGAATAAAAAGATAACAAATTTGTTAAACATGAACGGCCATTTATAAAACCATGTTGCGACTCAATTATTAATTTATGTTTTTCAAGATGAAGACGAATTTTATTTGCTATTATAGATTCGAGTAACTTTCCCACAATAGACGTTAGGCTAATTGGTCGATAGTTAGACGCAAGTGATCTATCTCCTTTCTTAAAAACTGGTATCACATTAGCAACTTTCCAAAACTCTGGCACTCTGCCTGACTCTATTGATTTATTAAATATGGTTGACAGTGGGTCACAAAGCTCCTCTTTGCATTCTTTAAGCACCCTGGCAAACACTTCATCCGGCCCTGGGGATTTGTTTGGTTTGAGTTTTACTATTTGTTTAAGAACATCATCCCTGGTAACTGCTAAACTCGTCAACCTGTCCTCGTCCCCACCCACATAGACTTGTTCGGCTGAAGGCATATTGTTAAGTTCCTCTTTAGTAAATACAGATACAAAATATTTATTAAAAATACTACTCATCTCTTCATCACTATCTGTTATTTGACCTGTCTCAGTTTTTAATGGACCTATCCTTTCCCTAGTCTTGGTACGATATAACTGAAAAAACCCTTTAGGATTTGTCTTTGCTTGCCCTGCTATGCGAACTTCATAGTTTCTTTTTGCTTTCCTTATCTCTTTTTTAACATTTCTAACCAGTTGTACGAATTCCTGTTCTAAAGTGACCTCCCCATTTTTAATCCTTTTGTACCAAGCTCTCTTTTTACCTATAAGGTTCTTCAAATTCTTTGTTATCCACTTTGGGTCATTGGTATTCGATCTATTCAATTTGTATGGTATACTACGTTCCTGTGCTTTGTTTAGAATATTCTTAAATAAGTTATATATTGAATCCACATCGAAATCCCCATTTACGTCACCTATCACTGGGTTCATGTCTCGCTCCAAGACCGGCCCCCACCCCATACCCAAGACTTTCCAATCAATTTGACCCAAAAAATTTCTAAGGCTATTAAAATCAGCTTTTCGAAAATCTGGCACTTTAACAGAATTTTCTCCTACAGGTCTATTCCATTCTATGCTAAATCTGATTTCTTTGTGATCACTGTTCCCTAGCTCACTCCCTATTTCGATGTCATTAATTTGTTTTTCCCTGTTAGTTAACACTAAATCTAAAATATTATTTTCCCGTGTTGGTTCCTTAATGTGTTGCGTAAGAAAGCAATCGTCAATTAATTCTAGAAAATCTTCTGCTTCACTATTCCCTGTTTTGTTCATCCAGTTTATTCCACTAAAATTAAAGTCACCCATGACGTAAATACTGTTAAATCTAGATGCCATAGATATTTCATCCCATAGATGCTTTGCTTCCATTCTGTCTAAATTTGGTGGCCTATATATAACTCCTATTATCATATCATTTGCTTTTTCGTATAATTCTATCTAAATAGCTTCTGTGTGTGGCTCAGTTTTGATTCCCTCTTTGAGACTACATTTCAAATTGTCCCTAACATATATGGCTACTCCCCCTCCTCGTCTAATATATCTATCTGTGTGAAATAGTTTAAATCCATTTATTTGATATTCAGCTAATAGTTCTCTATTTTCTACATTCATCCACGTTTCGGTAAGTGCAGTAATATCTATTTTTTCTGTGCAGACAAGAGCGTTTAATTCGTTAATTTTATTTCTTAGACTTCTACTGTTAGTGTAATATACCCTAAGTGAATTGTTATTTTGAGGCCCTTCTCTTTCCCTGATCATTTTGCCAATTCCTTTCTCCCACAAACACGTACCTTTATTATCTCCTTCCTCCAAATCAATTCCCATACCTCTATCAGCTAACAGTTTAAACCCAAACAAACACCTCTAACCACTTCTTCCAACGAGTTCGCAACAGCAAAAACCCCAGCTCTCGATAGATGCACCCCATCACGAGCATACATTCCATTTCTTCCATAGAAATGTTCCCGGTTGTCTATGAAAGATATTGCATTTGATTTGCAATATCTTTCCAGCCGGCAATTGACACCAAGTGCCCTCGATATCCATTCATTTCCTACTCCCTTTCTTGGAAGAATGCCACATATGATCGGGATTCCTCCCTTGCTCCTAACTAATTCAATGGCTGTCCTGAATCTCTGTATTAGTTCCTCACTCCTAACTCGTCCAACATCATTACCCCCTGCACTAATACAAATAATGGGTTTGTTTCCATTTCCCGTCATAATATCATTCATGTTTCCAACAATATCACCAATTCCAGCTCCCGGATAGCAAACCCTTAATCTATTCCCCCTATCTCTGGCACAAAACGTTCTGTCTAAATACCTCACCTGGGAATCTCCCACAACCAAAATTCGTTTCGATTCTCCCTTTTCCTTTCGAGCAGTTTGAGGAACCTGCGTTTCAATGCTCCTCGTTACTTTGTCTTTGCCACCTCGTTGAACAACAGGTTCAACACAGCACTCGTCCTCTAATACGTCAAATGCGTTAAAAGTCCTTAGGTGTAGGCTATTAGTTGTTGGTTTTGCCAAGGTCTTCTTAAGACCCCTGTCTTTCACAACTTGCCAAGACGAGGACTTCTTAATACTGGTCTCGTCAGTCCTTCTTAATGAGGTCCCGTCAACACTGGCCGCCTCCTTCGTTTCCTCCCGAAGTCGTAGCCGTCGTACCTCCTCCCGCAGGGAATCCATCTCTGCTCTCAGAGCTCCAACCAGACTCACCAAATCTTTTACTAATCCTTCCATTATTGCAATAATAATGTTATTAGAATCGGAGCTCCAGCTAACACAACCTCTCACTGTGACTGCACCTGACTGAGATGCAGTCAGTTTGGAATAGCCATGCCCTAATCCAAGTTAATATAGCACCCCCAATACCATGAGCTTCTATTTTTTTAATTAGTCTTTCATGTGGCACTGTATCAAAAGCTTTGCTAAAGTCAAGGTACACAACATCACAATCCTTACCACTATCAACTGCCTCGATTATGCTGGAATAAAAAGTTAGCAAATTTGTTAAACATGAACGGCCATTTGTAAAACCATGTTGCGACTCATTTTTTAATTTATGTTTTTCAAGATGGAGACGAATTGTATTTGCAATTATTGATTCGAGAAGTAAGTAAGTAATTATCAAAAGAAGGCCCCAAACCGGGAAGGCTATGTAGCACCATCAAATACGCAAAATAATCAGAGGGCGCTAAATATCACCAAGGATGCCAATACGAGAACAAAAACGCATAAGGCGAACGATATCAAAAGTATCCGAGTCACCAAGAATTCTATCGAGGGACAGGTGACCGCGAGGGGCGGTCGGAAAGCAAGACACACGCTCGTCCTGGAAGTCAGGACATTCAAGAAGGACATGCACGACCGTAAGAGGGACAATGCAACTAGGACAATAAGGAGCAGGGCGGCGCTCCATCAAGTGACCATGGGTTAAGCGAGTATGGCCAATACGCAACCTCGCCAGAGCTGTTTCCCACCGCCGGTTATGATGGAAGGAGGACTGCCACGAGGAAACACAACATTTAAGAGTACGTAGCTTGTTACCAGTAACAGACAACCAAGAAGCCTGCCAACGGGTAAGGACTGAGGAATGGATAACCGGGTAAAAGTCGGAATACGGAATGCCCTTACGAGAGATGGGACAAGAGCGGACAGCTTCCTTGGCGGCAGCATCCGCAAGCTCATTTAAAGACACACCAATATGGCTGGGAACCCAACAAAACTCAACTGACTTAAATTTAATGTGAACGAGAAACAGCCAATGCTGGATCTCGACAACCACTGGATGAACCGGATTAAAGGACCCAAGAGCCATGAGGGCACTACGAGAGTCAACAACAACTACAAAGGAAGACTGACAACGAGAAAGCAGGAGACGAAGAGCATAGAGAATAGCATAAAGTTCCGCTGTAAAGATGCTAGTCTCCGGAGGCAAGCGACACATATAAGTGCGATCAGGAAAAACAACAGAGTAGCCAACACCGTCCGCTGACTGAGACCCATCAGTGAAGACAGAAACGGAGCGGGAGTGAGAAGAAAAGTGCTTGAGGAAAAGGCGTTTTAGAACCGTAGGAAGGGTAAAAGCTTTAGTGATACGGGTCAAGGATGTACAAAACCGCGGAAGAGGAACCCTCCACGGGGGCAAAGAAGGAACAACACGAGGAGAAACATCAGAAATACGAACGGAAAGAGAATCCTGTAGGCGAGATAACCGGACAGAAAGAGGGAGGTGGTGAAGAGGAACAGGAACCGCAGGAGGGGTAAAAGTTAAAGCACGACAGAGGCGAGAGGAAGGATGTTGCAAGGACCGCGCAAGATAGCGAAGACAGTAGCGATCACGGCGGTCCTGGAGAGACAGGAAGCCAGTGTCAACATACAAGCTAAGGATGGGAGTCGAACGAAAGGCACCAGAACTGAGGCGCAACCCAGTATGGTGCAAAGCATCAAGACGGCGAAGAGTAGAAGGAGAAGCAGACGAGTAAGCAGGGCAACCATAATCGAGCTTAGACAGGACGAGAGAGGAATGTAAAGCAAGGAGAGTGCGCCTATCTGCCCCCCAAGAAGTATGGGACAAGACCCGAAGGAGGGTAAGGGCCTTAGAGCACTCAACACGGAGGTAAGAGATATGGGGAGACCAAGACAAACGAGTGTCAAGGAATAACCCCAAAAGCTTCGCGGAATCTTTGTATTCAAGGGGATGACCATAAAGTGACAAAGAGGGACGAAGAACAACCCGTTTCCGCGTAAATGTCATGGCACAAGTCTTAGAAGTAGAGAACTTGAAGCCATGACCTGTGGCCCAAGACGACACGGCATCAATCGCAAGTTGAAGCCGGCGTTGAAGGAGAGGCGAATCATCACCCTGACAACAAAGGGTAAGATCATCGACATAGAGAGCGGAGAAGACACCAGAAGGAAGAGAGAAAAGAAGACCATTGAGGGCAACCAGAAAATGAGTAGTGCTCAGAACACTACCCTGGGGCACACCTTCGTATTGCTGAAAAGAGGGAGAGAGAGCGGTACCAAGGTGCACCCGAAAGGAACGACGAGAGAGGAAGCTGCGGAGAAAGAGAGGGAGATGACCACGAAGGCCAAAAGAATGAAGTTGAGATAGGATATGATAACGCTAAGTGGTGTCGTAAGCCTTTTCTAGGTAAAAAAGGACGGCAACAACGGAGGTCTTCGCAGCAAAAGCAGTACGAATATAGACCTCCAAGTTCACCAGGACATCTGTCGTGCTGCGGCACTTGCGGAAACCAAATTGAGAAGGGGAGAGGAGGTGATGGTGTTCCAGGAACCACATGAGACGAACGTTAACCATACGTTCAAAGAGTTTGCAGACACAACTTGTGAGAGCAATAGGGCGAAAGTCCTTAGGGGAAGTACCCAGAGACCCCGGTTTGCGAACAGGGAGGACAACGGCATCGAGCCAGTCCTCAGGGACTGACGACGACTCCCAGATCCGATTATACAGACTCAGTAAATACTGAGACGTGCTCGGAGGGAGATGGCGAAGCATCTCATAATGAATACCATCGGAGCCCGCCGCCGTAGAACCGCAGAGGGCCAGGGCAGAACGAAGTTCAGAGAGAGAGAAGGGATCATTATAGGGAAGCTGACGATGAGTGCAGAAATCTAAAGGACGAGACTCAAGGACAGGTTTACGAAGAAGGAAAGATTGGGGAAGATGAAGACCAGAGCTAACAGAAGAAAAGTGGGAACCCAGTTCGGAAGCGACCTGCAACGGGTCCGCCACAAGAGTATCATGGAGGTGAAGGACCGGTGAAACATCGGGAACGAACTTACCCGCTATCTTGCGGATACGCTTCCAGATCTGGGCCAGAGGGGTTTCGGACATAATTGTTGAGACATAAGATGCCCAACATTCACGTTTAGCCGTACGGATGGCCCTACGGGCCACCGCACTCGCTTTCCGAAAGAAAAGAAAAGAATCGGTCGTCTGCCTACGGCGGTGCCTCTTCCAGGCTGCACGCTTACAGCGGACAGCCCGAGCACAGTCCGCATTCCACCAGGGAACGCACTTCCGTGGACCCCGAGAGGAAGAGCGAGGAATAGAGCGGAGGGCAGCGTTGAAGACAGTGTCATGAAAAAGGAGGAGAGCGCGAGAGAGGGGCAGAAGGGAGAGGTCAGAGAGAGCAGCACTGAGGGTAAATAGGGTCCAGTCTGCCTTAGCAAACTGCCACCTAGGGAAAGAGAGGGAAGGGCGAAAAGAGAAAAAGAAAACAAGGATGGGGAAATGATCACTTCCATGGAGGTCATCAAGAACCTGCCACGTGAAATCTAAGTAAAGAGAAGAAGAGCAGAGAGAAAGATCAAGACAAGAAAGGGTGCGAGTCCGAGAGTCCAAATGAGTGGGCTCACCAGAATTCAGAAGAGACAGGGAAGAAGAGAGGAGAAACGGCTCAAGGAGGCGACCCCGGGTATTCGTCAGAACGTCACCCCAAAGAGAATGACGACAATTGAAGTCACCCAGCAGGAGCACAGGCTCCGGCAAGGAGTCTAGGAGGTGTTTCAAATCAGGAAGAGAGAGCGGGACACTCGGGGGGGAGATAAATGGAACAAACTGTGTACCATTTCCCCACAAAGATACGAGCAGCAGAACAATGGAGAGGCGAAGGAAAAAGTAAAGGAACAAAGGGAACATCAACCCGAATCAAGAGAGCAGAAGAATTAGAAGCCCCAGCAATGGCTGGGGGGGGGGGGGGGGGAAGAGAAAGGAATAGCCACGAAAACGACCAGGACGAGCACCAAGCATTGGCTCCTGGAGACAGACACAAAGGGGCGAAAACCGCGAAATCAGAAGTTGGAGTTCGAGGAAATTGGCGTAATAACCTCGAACGTTCCATTGAAGAATGGACAACGACGAGAAGAGAAAGGACAAAAACAGAGAACAAGGAAGAAACAAAGGCGAAAGAGCAACAGAGCACGTTAAAGAATATCAGGGTCGGGATCAGGGTCAGCAAAGTCAGGGTTAGGGGGCATGGGTATACTGAGCAAAGACGGAGGGAAGGAAACGGGAGAACAGATCAGAGGTGGGCGGGCAGGGTCCGGAGGAGGAGGAGGAGGAGGAAGAGGAGGAGACAACGGAGAGGAGCAGTCAAGGACAGCAGCAGGAAGAGGGGGAGTAGAAAGAGGGGAGCGCACCCCAGCAAGAGCAGCAACCGAAAGGGAAGCAGGGGGCAAAGAAACCTCCATAGCAGGAACAGGGGGCGCAAGCACTGAAACGGGAGGGGAAGGAGCAACAGAGCCAGAAGGAGGAGCTGAGGAAGAAAGCGAAGCCTTCTTACCCGCCGGGGAAGAGGAAGGAGAGGAGCCAGGCTTACGCTTCTGACTTAAAGAGACCGGTGTCCCAGCAACTACGTACCGGGCAACGGATTCCAGTGTCTCAACAGGAGAAGCCGAACGAGAGCACACACGACGGCCATTAGGAGAGCGATGGACATCCGCCCGCACCGACAGGCGGTGGGGAGAGCCGATAGATGGAGGAAGAGGATGGGAAGGAGGATCGGAGGGGGACGAGGAAGAAGACACAGAAGACACGACAGACCGGGTAGAAGGAAGGGGAACCCCAGACAGAGGACCAGGAGGAGGATCCTTCGGGAGAGAACCCAAAGGGACAGAGGAGGGGGCAGTGGGCGCATCAGGGTCCAAGGCCCGGAAACGGTTGTGAGTCTGAGGAAGGCGGGAAGGACGAGGAGAGGAAGAGCGCAACACGCGAGCACAAGAGATATTAGCATAAGGCGGGAGCCGGCGAACCTGGCGCCTCGCCTCAGGAAAAGATAAACGCTCCCGGTGCTTCAAGTTGAGGACGGCTGCCTCAAGCTTGTAATGGACACACGCACGGGAGAAGGTAGGATGGGCCTCACCGCAGTTGAGGCAACGAGCCTGGGGAGAAGCGCACTCCGACTTAGAGTGACCCTCGCCACCACACAAAGGACAGAGAGAGACAGTCCCGGAGCAGCGGAGGGCACCATGCCCAAACCTCCAGCACTTGTTGCAGAGCCGAGGAGAAGGAATGTACTCCTGGACAGAGCACCTGGCACCAGCAAGAATGACAGAGGGTGGAAGGGTCCTACCATCAAAGGTAATCTTCACAACCCGGAGGGGTTGACGGCGACTACCACGAGGGGGACGAGTAAACGTGTCCACCTGGAGAATAGAATGGCCCTGGGCAGCGAGGATATGTCGAATATCGTCGTGGCAGTCGCGCAGGTCCCGAACACCGGTCGCAACATGGGGCGGGAGCAAAATAGTGCCAACACTGGCATTCAACTGAGCGTTCTTCGAGATCCGAACGGGGGTCTCGCCAAGGCAGGATAAGGCAGCCAAGCGGGAAGCAGCATCCTGAGAAGGAGCAGCATCGACACGTGTACCGAGACGAGTGGGGTTGAAAGTAATGGAGGCATCCACGGAAGCAATGAGATGTCGATGGAGGGAGAAATCGTCAGGAGGCGCAGAATCAAGAGGGAGGAGATCAAAATATTTGGCCCACGAAGCGGGACCAAACAAGGCTTGATAGGTAGCAGAACTGGAAGGAATCGAGCGAGGGCGGCCGTGACGAGGACGGCGGTGAGAACCCCCAGAGAGAGAGGGGTTAAAAGGCGCAGTAGTCACAACTAGAGAAGGAGCCGCGCCAGGGGACGAGGGAGTCACCACTGGGGGCTTGGGGCTCGACCCAACCACAGAGGAGGGAGGGGAGCCAGGGGAAGGAGTCAGAGAGGCCAAAGGAGGAGCAAGGTCGGGGCCCAACGCAGCGGAGGCTACAGAGCCCCGTCTTCCAATACGGACCGACTCGGGGGCTTGGTCGCCTACTCCACGAGCCTGAGAAGGTAAACCAGAAGAAGCCGAAACAGGGGTTATCATCTTGACGAAAAGAAGAATTCATTCACGAATGTGCCCCCACACCCACCATGGAGCCACAATTAGAGGCAGGACACCCAACAAGAAGCTATCACCGATTTTGTCGGGGCCTCCTAGGGGTGCGTCGTGAGTATACGCCCCACAAACGCCACCTTAAGAAACCGACAGTCCGTCGAGATCGGGTTCAGTGACGAAGTGGGGATTGACAATAAGAGGTTTCCCTCGCTCTCGACGTCGGGTACTGCAGTTCTACGGGTGCAAGAGTATGCCTCCTCAAGCACCCGGGCGTCAAAATAGAAGAAGTCCAAGGGAAGAACCAGAACGAGCAAAAGGTCGGCAGGAAACGGCAAGCAGATAGGAGAAGAGGGGGGAGAAAAACGAAACAGAAGGAAAAGGAAAAGATGCCCAGCAGAATTGGAGAGGACGGCAGCAGGAGCACAAGGCTAGAAAAGGCCAGAGGACTGTCCCAAGGAGCATCACACTCCGGCAGCCGCCCACTAAGCCCCCACACGGCGACAACGAGCTGAGCGGGGAGGGGGTGAATAGTATAAAGACATTTATTAGTGTTGATATTAGATTAAAGAAATGATAAGTATGTTAGCCCTGACATAAAGAATGTAAGAAAGAATTTGGAATGGAAAGGGGCAGAATTTTTTTTTAAACTGGTGTCTATATAGCATGTGTTATGGGTATATGAGAGATGTCAAGTGGATGAATAACTTAAATATGGAAGAAAATGTGTCACATTCTGTTTGTTTTGACATGTAAGTTATATGCCTCTGGTCATTAAAGGAGAATGTTGCACGTAATAGAAGTAAGAGGTGATCATTTGACAGAGGAAGGTAACCAGCAACTTCAGATGGTTGAATCAAATGGTGTGTAAAAGAAAGAAAGGTTTAAGGGTTAATGAGTGATTATTAAAGATATATGGTTTTTTTTTAAATTATCATCTATACAGGTGACAGTGGCGATCCCTTGGAACCCAACTTACTTACACCCTTCAGTAACTCTGCCAACCCTCCGTAAGAGCTATACCCAGCAAACACAAATCATCTACACAACGTTCGCCTATCTCTTCCCATAGGTGTGGGAATGATTTGCATTGAGAATGGTGCAGGAGAGCCTTTGAGAAACTTTTACTCAAAAAATCCAAACACAAAGGTTTAATTATAAATAGTTTTTCTACAATTATTTTCTTCCAAATGTAAAACAAATAGTTTTTACATGTTTAAATATAAAATTTATGGTGTTTTTTGTAAAATTCATTAATAAATTGTGAATGATATATATTGGCTGAGTGAAACCTTTAAAATCCATTTAGTTATAATATGAACAGAAAAAAGTAGTTTTCCAAATTTTCTAAAAATCGCTCTTTTTAACACAATTTGACTCCTTATGCATTCCACTAAACACTAATATCATGTTTAAATATATAATTTATGTATTATTCCCTAAGATAATTTATATAAATTATAAAAGTTGCTGGAAAGTGGTGAGAAAGAATCTGAAAACGTTTTGTTGTCTTATATTGGCGTGTTCTTATTAACTAGAGTGAGTAAGAGTGAGCGAGAGTGGGTAAGAGTGAGTAAGAGTGACTGAAGGTGAGTGAGAGTGCCAGAGAGTGTGTAAGTGTGAGTAAGAGTGAGTATAAGTAAGAGTGACTGAGAGTGAGTAAGAGTGACAGAGTGAGTAAGAGTGAGAGTAAGGGTGACAGAATGAGTAAGAGTGAGAGTAAAGTGATTGAGAGTAAGGGTGAGTATGAGAGTAAGAGTGATTGAGAGTTAGTGAGAGTAAGAGTGATTGAGAGTAAGAGTGATTGAGAGTAAGAGTGATTGGGTGATTGGGAGTAAGAGTGATTGGGTGATTGGGAGTAAGAGTGATTGGGAGTAGGAGTTAGAGTGAGAGTAGGAGTAAGAATGAGAATAAGAGTGATTGAGAGTATGAGTGATTGAGAGTAAGAGTGATTGAGAGTAAGAATGATTGAGAGTAAGAGTGATTGGGAGTAAGAGTGATTGGGAGTAAGAGTGATTGGGAGTAAGAGTGAGAGAGTGAGTATGAATGGGTAAGGGTGACAGAGTGAGTAAGAGTGACAGAGTAAGAATGACAGAGTAAGAGTGACAGAGAGTAAGAGTGACAGAGTAAGAGTGACCGAGAGTAAGAGTGACAGAGAGTAAGAGTGACAGAGAGTAAGAGTGACAGAGAGTAAAAGTGATTGAGAGTAAGAGTGATTGAGAGTTAGTGAGAGTAAGAGTGATTGAGAGTTAGTGAGAGTAAGAGTGATTGAGAGTAAGAGTGATTGAGAGTAAAAGTGATTGAGAGTAAGAGTGATTGAGAGTAAGAGTGATTGGGAGTAAGAGTGATTGAGAGTAAGAGTGATTGGGAGTAAGAGTGATTGGGAGTAGGAGTAAGAATGAGAATAAGAATGATTGAGAGTAAGAGTGAGTAAGAGTAAGAATGAGAGTAAGAGTGATTGAGAGTAAGAGTGATTGAGAGTAAGAGTGATTGAGAGTAAGAGTGATTGAGAGTAAGAGTGATTGGGAGTAAGAGTGATTGAGAGTAAGAGTAATTGAGAGTAAGAGTAATTGAGAGTAAGAGTATGAGAGTAAGAGAGAGAGTGAGTATGAATGGGTAAGGGTGACTGAGAGTGAGTAAGAATGACAGTGTAAGAGTGACAGAGAGTAAGAGTGACAGAGTAAGAGTGACAGAGTAAGAGTGACAGAGTAAGAGTGACAGAGAGTAAGAGTGACAGAGTAAGAGTGACAGAGTAAGAGTGACAGAGTAAGAGTGACAGAGTAAGAGTGACAGAGTAAGAGTGACAGAGAGTAAGAGTGACAGAGTAAGAGTGACAGAGTAAGAGTGACAGAGAGTAAGAGTGACAGAGTAAGAGTGACAGAGAGTAAGAGTGACAGAGAGTAAGAGTGACAGAGAGTAAGAGTGACAGAGTAAGAGTGACAGAGAGTAAGAGTGACAGAGTAAGAGTGACAGAGAGTAAGAGTGACAGAGAGTAAGAGTGAGAGAGAGTAAGAGTGACAGAGAGTAAGAGTGACAGAGTGTAAGAGTGACAGAGTAAGAGTGACAGAGAGTAAGAGTGACAGAGAGTAAGAGTGACAGAGTAAGAGTGACAGAGTAAGAGTGACAGAGAGTAAGAGTGACAGAGAGTAAGAGTGACAGAGAGTAAGAGTGACAGAGAGTAAGAGTGACAGCTAGTAAGAGTGACAGAGAGTAAGAGTGACAGAGTGTAAGAGTGACAGAGTAAGAGTGACAGAGAGTAAGAGTGACAGAGAGTAAGAGTGACAGAGAGTAAGAGTGACAGAGTAAGAGTGACAGAGAGTAAGAGTGACAGAGTAAGAGTGACAGAGAGTAAGAGTGACAGAGTGTAAGAGTGACAGAGTAAGAGTGACAGAGAGTAAGAGTGACAGAGAGTAAGAGTGACAGAGAGTAAGAGTGACAGAGTGTAAGACAGAGTAAGAGTGACAGAGAGTAAGAGTGACAGAGTAAGAGTGACAGAGAGTAAGAGTGACAGCTAGTAAGAGTGACAGAGTAAGAGTGACAGCTAGTAAGAGTGACAGAGTAAGAGTGACAGAGAGTAAGAGTGACAGAGAGTAAGAGTGACAGAGTGTAAGAGTGACAGAGTAAGAGTGACAGAGAGTAAGAGTGACAGAGAGTAAGAGTGACAGAGTGTAAGAGTGACAGAGTAAGAGTGACAGAGAGTAAGAGTGACAGAGTAAGAGTGACAGAGAGTAAGAGTGACAGCTAGTAAGAGTGACAGAGTAAGAGTGACAGAGAGTAAGAGTGACAGAGAGTAAGAGTGACAGAGTGTAAGAGTGACAGAGTAAGAGTGACAGAGAGTAAGAGTGACAGAGAGTAAGAGTGACAGAGAGTAAGAGTGACAGAGAGTAAGAGTGACAGAGTGTAAGAGTGACAGAGTAAGAGTGACAGAGAGTAAGAGTGACAGAGAGTAAGAGTGACAGAGTAAGAGTGACAGAGTAAGAGTGACAGAGAGTAAGAGTGACAGAGAGTAAGAGTGACAGAGAGTAAGAGTGACAGAGAGTAAGAGTGACAGTAAGAGTGACAGTGAGTAAGAGTGACAGAGAGTAAGAGTGACAGAGAGTAAGAGTGACAGAGTAAGAGTGACAGAGTAAGAGTGACAGAGAGTAAGAGTGACAGAGAGTAAGAGTGACAGAGAGTAAGAGTGACAGAGAGTAAGAGTGACAGAGTAAGAGTGACAGAGAGTAAGAGTGACAGCTAGTAAGAGTGACAGAGTAAGAGTGACAGAGAGTAAGAGTGACAGAGAGTAAGAGTGACAGAGTGTAAGAGTGACAGAGTAAGAGTGACAGAGAGTAAGAGTGACAGAGAGTAAGAGTGACAGAGAGTAAGAGTGACAGAGAGTAAGAGTGACAGCTAGTAAGAGTGACAGAGTAAGAGTGACAGAGAGTAAGAGTGACAGAGAGTAAGAGAGTGACAGAGTAAGAGTGACAGAGTAAGAGTGACAGAGAGTAAGAGTGACAGAGAGTAAGAGTGACAGAGAGTAAGAGTGACAGAGTAAGAGTGACAGTGAGTAAGAGTGACAGAGAGTAAGAGTGACAGAGAGTAAGAGTGACAGAGTAAGAGTGACAGAGTAAGAGTGACAGAGAGTAAGAGTGACAGAGAGTAAGAGTGACAGAGAGTAAGAGTGACAGAGAGTAAGAGTGACAGAGTAAGAGTGACAGAGTAAGAGAGTGAGAGTGATTATGAGAGAGTTAAGAGTGTGAGGTGTGAGAGAGTAGCAGGCCAGGGAGGCAGGATGTGTGGTCACAGGCGAGGCCTAGGCCTCGTGATCTCTAATGTTGGTTTTTATATATATGTGGGATTTTTTGTCCTGTTTCAAATTATAATTATTTAGCAGGAATGTAATAAGATATTGCACAGTATTAATGTGACAATAATATATGCATTATTTCCTTGATAATCAAACTTGTTGTTCAAAGATAATATACAATCTTTGAAGGAAACATTTTGAGAGCGCGAGCTGGCAACACTGGGCTGGTGGGTGAGAGAGACATATGGTTAGTTGTTCTCAGACCTTCACTGGTGAAGGGTGTGTCCCAGCTGGCCGCCACCAGCCGCCACCCGCCGCCCACCACCAGCCGCCACCCGCCGCCCACCACCAGCCGCCACCCACCACCACCCACCACCAGCCGCCACCCGCCACCACCCACCACCAGCCGCCACCCGCCGCCACCCGCCACCAGCGGCCACCCGCCACCCGCCGCCCACCACCACCACCCACCACCAGCCGCCACCCACCACCAGCCACCACCCGCCACCACCCACCACCAGCCGCCGCCACCCGCCACCCACCACCAGCCGCCACCCGCCGCCACCCGCCACCCACCACCAGCCGCCACCCGCCACCCACCACCAGCCGCCACCCACCACCAGCCGCCACCCACCACCAGCCACCACCCGCCACCACCAGCCGCCACCCGCCACCACCAGCCGCCACCCGCCACCACCCACCACCAGCCGCCACCCGCCACCACCAACCACCAGCCGCCACCCGCCACCAGCCACCGCCACCGCCACTTCACCACCCGCCGCCACCACCCACCACCAGCCGCCACCCGCCACCACCCACCACCAGCCGCCACCCGCCACCACCCACCACCAGCCGCCACCCGCCACCAGCCGCCACCCGCCACCCACCACCGCCACTCACCAGCCACCACCACCACCCACCACCCACCACCACCAGCCGCCGCCGCCACCACCACCCACCACCACCGCCGCCACCACCCATCACCGCCGCCGCCACCACCACCCACCGCCGCCGCCACCACCCATCACCGCCGCCGCCACCACCACCCACCACCACCGCCGCCGCCGCCACCACCCATCACCGCCGCCGCCTCCACCACCCACCACCAGCCGCCACCCGCCACCACCCGCCACCCGCCACCACCACCACCCACCACCAGCCGCCACCCGCCACCACCCGCCACCAGCCACCGCCACCCACCACCGCCACTCACCACCCGCCGCCACCAGCCGCCACCAGCCGCCGCCGCCACCACCCACCACCGCCGCCGCCACCACCCATCACCGCCGCCGCCACCACCACCCACCACCACCGCCGCCGCCACCACCCATCACCGCCGCCGCCACCACCACCCACCACCACCGCCGCCGCCACCACCCATCACCGCCGCCGCCACCACCACCCACCACCACCGCCGCCGCCACCACCCATCACCGCCGCCACCACCCGCCGCCACCCGCCCCCCACCACCAGCCGCCACCCGCCACCACCCACCACCAGCCGCCGCCACCCGCCACCGCCACCCACCACCGCCACTCACCACCCGCCGCCACCACCCGCCGCCACCACCCACCACCAGCCGCCACCAGCCACCACCACCCACCACCACCAGCCGCCGCCGCCACCACCACCCACCACCACCGCCGCCACCACCCATCACCGCCGCCGCCACCACCACCCACCACCACCGCCGCCGCCACCACCCACCACCAGCCGCCACCCACCACCAGCCGCCACCACCCACCACCAGCCGCCACCACCCGCCACCAGCCACCGCCACTCACCACCCGCCACCAGCCACCGCCACCCACCACCGCCACCCGCCGCCGCCACCACCCACCACCACCACCCACCACCACCCACCACCGCCGCCGCCGCCACCACCCATCACCGCCGCCGCCGCCACCACCCACCACCACCGCCGCCGCCACCACCACCCACCACCACCGCCGCCGCCACCACCCATCACCGCCGCCGCCGCCACCACCCACCACCAGCCGCCACCCGCCACCACCCACCACCACCCGCCACCCGCCACCACCCACCGCCAGCCGCCACCAGCCCCCCCCACCGCCGATCGTCACCGCCCGCCACCACCCACCACAGCCGCCACCACCCGCCGCCACCACCCACCACCACCAGCCGCCGCCGCCACCCACCACCCGCCGCCACCACCAGCCGCCGCCGCCACCACCCACCACCACCAGCCGCCGCCGCCACCACCACCACCCACCACCACCGCCGCCGCCACCACCCACCACCGCCAGCCGCCACCACTCATCACAGACGCCGCCACCCGCCACCACCGCCAGTGTCCGCCACCGCCGCCACTGTCCGCCACCGTAGTCACTGTCCGCCACCGCCGCCACTGTCCGCCACCGCCACCACTGTCTGCCACCGCCACCACTGTCCGCCCGCCGCCACCACTGTCCGCCCGCCGCCACCACTGTCCGCCCGCCGCCACCACTGTCCGCCCGCCGCCACCACTGTCCGCCCGCCGCCACCACTGTCCGCCCGCCGCCACCACTGTCCGCCCGCCGCCACCACTGTCCGCCCGCCGCCACCACTGTCCGCCCGCCGCCGCCACTGTCCGCCCGCCGCCGCCACTGTCCGCCCGCCGCCACTGTCCACCACCGCCGCCAAAGCCGCCACGGTCCGCCCGCCGCCACAGCCACCACTGTCCGCCCGCCGCCACTGTCCGCCCGCCGCCACTATCCGCCACCGCCGCCACTGTCCGCCCGCCGCCACTATCCGCCACCGCCGCCACTATCCGCCACCGCCGCCACTGTCCGCCCGCCGCCACTGTCCGCCCGCTTCCACTATCCGCCACCGCCACCACTGTCCGCCACCGCCACCACTGTCTGCCACCGCCACCACTGTCCGCCCGCCGCCACCACTGTCCGCCCGCCGCCACCACTGTCCGCCCGCCGCCACCACTGTCCGCCCGCCGCCACCACTGTCCGCCCGCCGCCACCACTGTCCGCCCGCCGCCACCACTGTCCGCCCGCCGCCACCACTGTCCGCCCGCCGCCACCACTGTCCGCCCGCCGCCACCACTGTCCGCCCGCCGCCACCACTGTCCGCCCGCCGCCACCACTGTCCGCCCGCCGCCGCCACTGTCCGCCCGCCGCCGCCACTGTCCGCCCGCCGCCGCCACTGTCCGCCCGCCGCCACCACTGTCCGCCCGCCGCCGCCACTGTCCGCCCGCCGCCGCCACTGTCCACCACGGCCGCCGCCACTGTCCACCACCGCCGCCAAAGCCGCCACGGTCCGCCCGCCGCCACTATCCGGCACAGCCGCCACGGTCCGCCCGCCGCCACTATCCGCCACAGCCGCCACTATCCGCCACTGTCCGCCCGCCGCCACTATCCGCCACCGCCGCCACTGTCCGCCCGCCGCCGCCACTGTCCGCCACAGCCGCCACTCTCCGCCGTACAGCCTCCCCTCTCTCCGTTAGTAAATAATTATAATTGTTAGTAAATAATAAAAGAAATATAAATTAGATTTTTTTTACCCTTCAATTGGTTTTAATATTTAAATTGAAAATAATAATATAAAATATAATAAAAATAATATAATATAAAATATAATTTAATTTCAAGAAATTTAACTTTAAAACACAAAGATGTGAAAAGGGTTCAGATTATTGGCTCAAACCTTTCATAAGAGATTCATATTGGTATATGAATGGATTATGAATGACTCATGTTAGGAGTGTAAAGTTGCCACAACATCTCAAATTAGTGTTAGATACATATGTCTTGGTTATAAGTTTTGGAAACCTATTTAAGTCCACACACAATATCGTATCTGATACGATAAAACAAACGTTTCCAATACTTTCAAATACTTTCCAGATATGTTGTGGCAACCTAAAATTGTTTGCTGGGATATGCACAATGCAATGCACAAACGAGATTAGTAATCGAGAAAACCTTCGGTGCATTGAAATCTCGGTTTAGGAGTCTCCACAGGTCTTGTGGTATTCTTCAGTATTGTGATGTTCATAGCAAACGGTGCTACCCGTTTGTACGCGCTGCGTTTCATATACCAGCAAGTTGGTAAACAACGAGAACGTGCATGACGCCCGCCACTAGTCATGAATCATTATAAGTATTAAAGTCAGTAACCAAGTAATGGCTTCATATCAACCCTACAACCAAGGCATCCACAGCAACACAGAACAGCACACTGGCGACGAGGATAAACAATGAACGCAGGTATTCGTCCAGCTCAAAACAAGGGAGAAACATGTTTTGCTAGGGAGGAGGAGAAAACATGCTGTATGTAAGCATCATATTAATGCTGTGTGCTGACCAATGTTGTGTGCTACCAATACTTTGTGCTAATTGGATCTTACTGCTGACTAAAGCTTAGCGCTGACTGAAGCTGTGTGCTGAGCAAGTTATGTGCTAACTGAAGCTGTGTGCTGAGGAAGCTATGTGCAAATTAAAGCTGTGTGATGCCTACCTCTGCTATGTACGAAACGACACACTGTGCTACACAATTCTTCATGCTTATGCTGTGAACTGTCTGCTATGTTGACAAAACTCATCAAACAACATTACTGACAACTGTTGTGCCAACTGCTGAACACCTGAGAGTTGGAACACCACCCATGTACACAAGGGTAGGTAAGAGGTCAGTTACTGCTGCATTGGGCACTGTTGTGAACTTTTGCATTAAAATGCTTGTGTGCTTTGCAAAAGTAAAGAAACTACAGTGCATTCTTATCTAACACACACAGTGCAATAGGTGTTTAGCTTTCTGAGGAACATTGAAGTATTAAGCTCATATTTATACAGTAAAAATGGCAAATATACCTCAGTTTCCTGCATTTGATCCTGACTGTGACCAGACAAATCTTTCACAGAGGTGGACCAAATGACTTAAAAGTTTGAAAATTTGTTAATAGTTTTAGACATCAAAAGTGCTGCAAGAAAATGTGCCTTTCTACTTCATTATGTCGGTGATTGTGTTTGGGACATCTTTGACACTGGAGGTGACAAAGATTATGACACTGCCAAAGCCAAATTAACTGAACATTTCAAACCAATACTGAACACTGGTATGGAAATTATGCATTTCAGGAGAGCCAAAAAACTCTAATGAAATTGTAGATCAATACAACACTCGTCTACAGAGTTTAGCAGCACATTGTGAGTTTGCTGATGTTGACAAAGAAATTAAACATCACGTCTGCACGTCTCCGTCGAGGAGCTCTCGAACTTGATGATGATGAAAATTCTCTTATTAAAAATACTGGATATTGCTCGTCGAATGGAAGATGCCGCACGTGATGCTCGTGTTATGGAGTGCAGTGCCAACAATGGTGCTATCAGTGTTACTAACACTGATGAGGTACGTAAGGTTCAGGGAGAACACCGTGATCATAGGAGATATCGTGGTGAACCCAACAACAATTTGAGCCGAGAATCGCATCACAACTGAGTCAAGGAACGCGACCTAAGCAGTCACAACGACCTACATCAAAGCGTGTCAACAAAAAAATGCTTGTCCTGCTCACGGTAATACATGCTATGAGTGAGGAAAACTAGATCATTTTGGTGATATGTGTCATTCCGCACTAAAGAAACCAGTCAGTGAATAAAAGTACTGTACGAGGGTCAGGTCATAGGGGTCAAGGTGCCAAACACAATATTGCAACTCATATTCAGAATGTTAATAATGTACAAGACAACATGTTATTTCAACCATTCTCAAATGACAGAGAATATAATTACATATGTGGAATCCAAACAATCACAGAATAGAATAGTCTTCCAAATAACCCAGAGACTATTATACATAACAGGAATTTGTCTCAAAGTTCTCATTGGCACTGGATCAAACATTGACACCATTGTTGAGTGCCACAATTAGAAGCTCAAAAAACAGTTTCCAAAGGTAGAGAACTATAATGGAAAAGCCACTGCCTATGCTTATGAGGTAGCCTTGCCAGTGATTGAAACTTTCAGTGCAGAGATAAAAGTCAAATAGTGCAATGCTCATTACTTCATTCCATGTTGTTAGGAATGCAAAGGAGTCCCTTCTCATTTACAAGACTTACACTAAATTGGGGTTACTTCAGCTTTCTAATGCTGTAGCAGTGGAATCTGCAAACAGTGGCGGTCAGGTAGGACGTAGTGCTGAAAGTGACTGGAAGCCGAGAGCTTGATCAAGGCACTATACCTTGCTGCTTTTTGCACAGACAGGGAACAGGTGCATTCGCTGTTTGCTATTCCCATAAAAGCAATCAAAAAGAAACAAATATGAAAAAAAACTTATAATTGGTCTATTTATAAAAGTAGTAGTTAAGAGGTACTCATCAATGCTTACCAGTATAATAAGAACAAAACTTTCCTATTACGAGAATAGATTCAAAGAAGCAAAAGACAACATCAAAAGCATATTGAAAGCCATCTCTAACATCCTAGGATCTAAACAACAATCACATAACCAGATAAAACTTTCAAAGGATGGTTACACATCTGCAACAGATTTAGAAACGGCATCTGAATTTAATAGCTTCTTTTTATCAGTTGGTGCGAACCTTGCCAGAAAAATCCCACAGACCCTGACACATGTTACTACATATCTTACCGGCAACTATCCAAATTCTCTTCTCCTTTTACCAGTCAGCTCGACAGATATGTCCGTCATTCACTCATCAAAAACCATAGCTGGGAACATTAGTGAAATACCATCTATGGTATACAAGAGTGCCTCACATACCTTAGTGCCACCCATAGCTCTGCTAGTCAACAAATCTCTCGAGTGTCATACCTTCCCTGATATCCTATCCCTAAAACACGAGTAACGCCAGTTCATAAAGGAGGCGATATGGCAGACAACCATTTACAGACCCATATCAAACCTACCTATATTATCAAAAGTATTTGAACAAAATTATTTACAAACAGCTCTACTCCTAAATCGCAAAATTTAACACACTAAGTGCAACACTATGTTTAGTGTTGCAACTCACAACATATTAATACCGTGTAACAGAGTTCATAACACTTTATTTCTGCGTTGCATTATTCACAACACTTTTGTTCTGTGGTGCAACACTCGCAACATGCCACTCTTGAGTTGCAACACGCACAACAGGTTATTTGTTTGGTGCAACTCTCACAACACGCTAATCTTGTGTTGCAATGATGTAACACAACAGTGACAATCTATAATTTATCCGTGCTACACTTACAGAACGTAATTTCTGTGTTGCACTATTCACAAAATCACATTTATGTGTTGTAACACTCACAACACGTTATTCCTGTGTTGCATCGCTGCATTACTTCCAACATGTTATTGCAGTGTTTCAACACTCATAAGACGTTAGCAATGTGATGCAACACTCAACTCATTTTCCATGAAGTGTTAAACTTTGTATTCTTGCACCATATAAATTGTTCATTGTTAATATGTAGATTAGAAATGATAAGAGATTGAAATGGTAGATGGAAAAAAACAGTTAAACAAATAAAACGGGAAAAAATAAATAAATTATATGCAAATGAATAGGTATTAAAGATGGTTAAGTGTATAAATACAAGTGATCATGTATCAAAAAATGTGAATGGATTAATAAATAAATGCTGATTAAAGAACTAATTTAAATGTGATAAATAGATATGTAAAATGTGCTGGAATTGATCTATAAAAAGTGAATAAATATTAAAGAGGATTATATATATGAAAAAATAGGACTCAATAGTTCTTACTAAAATATTATTTGGTTAATATATGAAAACAGGAAGACCCAGTCATCGAGGACGAACTGGTGACCGCGTGAACACAGGGTCCGACCTCCCCGTCTGGCTACGACTCTTCTTGCTTAATGAAGAACTCAGCAGTCATACATTCATCCACTTTACCATACATCATCAAATGACATTTGAGGTACGACATGGTCAAAAGAGTTGTTTCAACTCTTTTGACCATGTCGTAGCTCAGTCGATTACGGCAGCGTCTGGGATCATCTCGGACGTAGGTTCGAATCCTCGTCACGGCCCTTGTGGATTTGTTGACAGTTGAGGCATGAGAAAGAAAAATCTGTGAGGAAAAATATGAGGAAAAGATGTATGGTAAAGCAAGGTAATTATGAGGTGAAAGCGCTAGGCCAGTAGCCTATATAACACTTGGAAGGGGCATTAGTATGAGCTGGGATGTGAGGACGGAGTGAAGGAACGCTGCACAAACACTTCGACCTTCAGGGATCGAACCTAAACATATTTTATTCACAGCAAAGATCTGCATATATATATAAACAAAGGAAACTGTATACAGTTGTTCTCTGGAATTCTTTAAGGTATATCAAGGTGTTATTACACTTTGTATTTTTTTAATGTATATGTATATTCCTAAAAGTATCTCACGGGATTCATTATATTATTGATTATATTTCAATATTGATGCTTGAGAAGAAGGAATCTATAATGAGAACGGAGCTATGAACGAAAATCTACTTGCTCACAAACAAAAAATATCCAAACATAACACGAATACATTCACACATGTTGCAAGCTTCGCAACAGCAACGAAATAGTGTGTTGTGAGTGTTGCAATACAGGAGTGAGTTGTTATTGTTTCAACACAGAAATAATGTGTTGTGAATGTTGCAACACATGATTAACATATATGTTGTGAACGTTGCAACAGAAAAATATTATAATGTGAGAGATGCATCACGTTATTTCTGTGTTGCAATGGTGCAACACTCACCGCATAATATCCCTGTGTTGTATCACTAAAATTCCATTATTTCTGTGTTGCAACACTCGCAACACGTTATAACTATTCGTTGCATGCAGCATTCACAACAATTTAATCCTGTGCACTGCAACATTCACAACACCTAATCCCTGTATTACAACGTTGCAACACTCACAACACATTATTACTCTGTTGCAGCGTTCAAAACACTTTATTTATGCGTTGAATTATTCACAACACCTATGTTCTGTGGTACAAAACTTAAAATATATCACTCCTGAGTTGCAACAAGCACAACTGGTTATTTGTGTGATGCAGCTCTCATAACACGCTTATCTCGTGTTGCAATGATGTAACACAACACTCACAATCTATAATTTATGCGTGCAATACTTATAGAACGTCATTTCTGTGTTGCAAGGCTCACAAAATGGCATTTATGTGTTGTAACACTTACAACACGTTTTTCCTGTGTTGGATTGCTGCATCACTCGCAACATGTTATTGCTGTGTTTCAACACTGATAAGACATTAGCAATGTGATGCAACACTCAACTTGTTTTCCCATCAAGCGTTAAACTTTGTATTCTTGCACCATATAAATTTTTCATTGCTAATATGTAAATTAATTTAAAAATAATAAGAGAATGAAAAGATAGCACAAAGTTATAAATAGTTAAATATAAAATAGTTAAACAAATATAATCTGAAAGAATAAATAAATTATATCCTAATGAATAGTTATTAGAGATAATTAAGTGTATAAATATAAGTGATTAAATATCTAAGAGATATGAATGGATTAATAAATACATGATGATTAAAGAACTAATTTAAATGTGATAAATAGATATGTAAAATGTGCTGGAATAGAACTAAAAAAAGTCAATATATACTAAAGGGAATTAAATACATTAAAATATAGGATTCAATAATAAAACTAAAGTATTATTTGAGCAATATATGAAAAAAAGGAAGAAAGGGGATAACGACGGGGGGGGGGGGTGAACTGGTAACCGCGACCTCCCAGTCTGACCACAACGCGGACCGTGATGCAACACTCACGTTAGGACCGTGATGCAACACTCACTTTAATACCGTGATGCAACACTCACGTTAGGTCCATGTTGCAACACTCACGTTAGGACTGTGATGCAACACTCACGTTAGGACTGTGATGCAACACTCACGTTAGGACCGTGATGCAGCACTCACGGTAGGACCGTGATGCAACACTCACGTTAGGTCCATGTTGCAACACTCACGTTAGGACTGTAATGTAACACTCACTTTAATACCGTGATGCAACACTCACGTTAGGACCGTGTTGCAACTCACGTTAGGACTGTGATGCAACACGTTAGGACCGTGTTGCCACACTCACGTTAGGATCGTGTTGCAACACTGTTATGCAATAACATGTTGGAAGTAATGCAGCGATGCAACACAGGAATAACGTGTTTTGAGTGTTACAACACACAAATGTGATTTTGTGAATAGTGCAACACAGAAATGACGTTCTGTAAGTGTTGCACGGATAAATTATAGATTGTCAGTGTTGTGTTACATCATTGCAACACAAGATTAGCGTGTTGTGAGAGTTGCACCAAACAAATAACCTGTTGTGCGTGTTGCAACTCAAGAGTGGCATGTTGTGAGTGTTGCACCACAGAACAAAAGTGTTGTGAATAATGCAACGCAGAAATAAAGTGTTATGAACTCTGTAACACGGTAATAATATGTTGTGAGTTGCAACACTAAACGGTGTTGCACTTAGTGTGTTAAATTTTGCGATTTAGGAGTAGAGCTGTTTGTAAATAATTTTGTTCAAATACTTTTGATAATATAGGTAGGTTTGATATGGGTCTGTAAATGTTTGTCTGCCATATCGCCTCCTTTATGAACTGGCGTTACTCGTGTTTTAGGGATAGGATATCAGGGAAGGTATGACACTCGAGAGATTTGTTGACTAGCAGAGCTATGGGTGGCACTAAGGTATGTGAGGCACTCTTGTATACCATAGATGGTATTTCGCTAATGTTCCCAGCTATGGTTTTTAATGAGTGAATGACGGACATATCTGTCGAGCTGACTGGTAAAAGGAGAAGAGAATTTGGATAGTTGGTGGTAAGATATGTAGTAACATGTGTCAGTGTCTGGGATTTTTCTGGCAAGGTTCGCACCAACTGATGAAAAGAAGCTATTAAATTCAGTTGCCGTTTCTAAATCTGTTGCAGATGTGTAACCATCCTTTGAAAGTTTTATCTGGTTATGTGATTGTTGTTTAGATCCTAGGATGTTAGAGATGGTTTTCCATATGCTTTTGATGTTGTCTTTTGCTTCTTTGAATCTATTCTCGTAATAGGAAAGTTTTGTTGTTCTTATTATACTGGTAAGCATTGATGAGTACCTCTTAACTACTACTTTTATAAATAGACCAATTATAAGTTTTTTTTCATATTTATGTTTCTTTTTGATTGCTTTTATGGGAATAGCAAACAGCGAATGCACCTGTTCCCTGTCTGTGCAAAAAACAGCAAGGTATAGTGCCTTGGTCAAGCTCTCGGCTTCCAGTCACTTTCAGCACTACGTCCTACCTGACCGCCACTGTTTGCAGATTCCACTGCTAAAGCATTAGAAAGCTGAAGTAACCCCAATATAGTGTAAGTCTTGTAAATGAGAAAGGACTCCTTTGCATTCCTAACAACATGGAATGAAGTAATGAGCATTGCACTATTTGACTTTTATCTCTGCACTGAAAGTTTCAATCACTGGCAAGGCTATCTCATAAGCATAGGCAGTGGCTTTTCCATTGTAGTTCTCTAGCTTTGGAAACTGTTTTTTGAGCTTCTAATTGTGGCACTCAACAATGGTGTCAATGTTTGATCCAGTGCCAATGAGAACTTTGAGACAAATTCCTGTTATGTATAATAGTCTCTGGGTTATTTGGAAGACTATTCTATTCTGTGATTGTTTGGATTCCACATATGTAATTATATTCTGTCATTTGAGAATGGTTGAAATAACATGTCTTGTACATTATTAACATTCTGAATATGAGTTGCAATATTGTGTTTGGCACCTTGACCCCTATGACCTGACCCTCGTACAGTACTTTTATTCACTGACTGGTTTCTTTAGTGCGGAATGACACATATCACCAAAATGATCTAGTTTTCCTCACTCATAGCATGTATTACCGTGAGCAGGACAAGCATTTTTTTGTTGACACGCTTTGATGTAGGTCGTTGTGACTGCTTAGGTCGCGTTCCTTGACTCAGTTGTGATGTGATTCTCGGCTCAAATTGTTGTTGGGTTCACCACGATATCTCCTATGATCACGGTGTTCTCCCTGAACCTTACGTACCTCATCAGTGTTAGTAACACTGACAGCACCATTGTTGGCACTGCACTCCATGACACGAGCATCACGTGCGGCATCTTCCATTCGACGAGCAATATCCAGTATTTTTAATAAGAGAATTTATCATCATCATCAAGTTCGAGAGCTCCTCGACGGAGACGTGCAGACGTGATGTTTAATTTCTTTGTCAACATCAGCAAACTCACAATGTGCTGCTAAACTCTGTAGACGAGTGTTGTATTGATCTACAATTTCATTAGAGTTTTTTGGCTCTCCTGAAATGCATAATTTCCATACCAGTGTTCAGTATTGGTTTGAAATGTTCAGTTAATTTGGCTTTGGCAGTGTCATAATCTTTGTCACCTCCATTGTCAAAGATGTCCCAAACTCAATCACTGACATAATGAAGTAGAAAGGCACATTTTCTTTCAGCACTTTTGATGTCAAACTATTAACAAATTTTCAAACTTTTAAGTCATTTGGTCCACTTCTGTGAAAGATTTGTCTGGTCACAGTCAGGATCAAATGCAGGAATCTGAGGTATATTTGCCATTTTTACTGTATAAATATGAGCTTAATACTTCAATGTTCCTCAGAAAGCTAAACACCTATTGCACTGTGTGTGTTAGATAAGAATGTACTGTAGTTTCTTTACTTTTGCAAAGCACTCAAGCATTTTAATGCAAAAGTTCACAACAGTGCCCAATGCAGCAGTAACTGACCTCTTACCTACCCTTGTGTACATGGGGTGGTGTTCCAACTCTCAGGTGTTCAGCAGTTGGCACAACAGTTGTCAGTAATGTTGTTTGATGAGTTTTGTCAACATAGCAGACAGTTCACAGCATGATAAGCATGAAGAATTGTGTAGCACAGTGTGTCGTTTTGTACATAGCAGAGGTAGGCATCACACAGCTTTAATTTGCACATAGCTTCCTCAGCACACAGCTTCAGTTAGCACATAACTTCCTCAGCACACACAGGAACACAGCCTGGCCACATATTAATCAAGATTCTAGGAGAGTAAAAAGCTAGCAACCAATATTCCAGTTTACTGGCATTAAGAACCTTCCACAACAGTAATAAATAAAACACTCTACTAACATCACACACATATCACCGATACTCTATATCCAGCTTCTCAACAACTGAGCATGATACATCAAATACAGGTCTGCAAACTGCATCAATCAACACTAGCTGACACCAGGAACTTTGCCTAGCGCAGTGGAACACTAGTGCCTATATGCTTCTAATACCAACAAGGATAGTGGTGTCAACCAATAACACATGAGGTAAGAGGAATAATATCACATACAGCACCTTGGTATTTCACAAGTTCCTCAAAATATATCACCTCACTAAGACACATAATAATCACCTACCACCTGGTATACATAATGAACAGCAGAAAATGATCCATATAAATACATAGTTACATGATTAACATCTAGCAGGCACAATACCCAAATAAGGTCACAGATCACGGACTAAATCCTAACACGTCCACTCGCCTAAAGAGATCAAAGAACAGTGACGTCTGGAGCGATCCTTGCAGAGAGGCGAAACTGTAACCAACTCCAAATAGTCAACTGACCTTCAACTTTCAAATCTCTCTAACTCATTTACAATATAAACTCACTCAGGAACTTCTAATTCACTATAACAACAACTTAAAGAGTATAAGGCACAATCTTACATAATGATATATAAAAATAATTGACTACATTAAGGAAATTATCTTGAATTAACAAATAAGTACACAAAGAAATCACACGGAAACGAGATGGTAACAATGGCAAAGTCGGTACATCACTGGGCAGATGGGAGGGGGGGTGGGGGGGGGTCAGGAGGATTCAAACGAAATTCACCAACGGTTATACATATGCATACAAAGATAATAAATATATTAGATATATACAACATGTGTATCATAAAATTGTCTAAGTGGAAAACGTTTCACAGTGCCGTAATTTCATATAAAGTAAGGACAAAAGTGGCAATGCCAGGTGCAACACTAATATGGAATCTTCTCAGTATTGTGACGGAGTTCCCCCCCTTATAATTCTCCCACGCCTGCAGTAAGAATCATGTCTACTTTTCCCAAGCGTTCTCTACGTTGCAGGCTACAATTTGATATATGGGAGAGAGTGAAGTGTTCTCGGAGAGCCGAGAAATTTGTGAAATAATATTTTGGCCTGTGGTATAGGCCCTTTAGGGAGCCAAGATGGCGCTTGCCTCCCTGATTTCCTGCTAAAACCGTGTGACGTCAGTGGCACCGGATTGGTCACCGACAGCAATGTGGTACCGGGAGCCAATGAAAACCTCCCGTGGCGAAAGTGACGTCACGAAGGAAGGGGGTCCGGCCAGCGCGCCGAGCTGGCGCCAGCAGTCAGGCACGACACGTCATAGAGGTCGGATGTGCGACGATTGGTCCTGTCAGTTGGACAATTGTTTCCCGCTCCCGTGGATTTACGCGTCACCTGAAGTCCGCCAGTACTCTGAGAAGTCTTCCCTAGTTCATGTGTTAAACCAGAAGAGGGAATTGACGGTTATTTGAGCAACAAATGCTCCAGTCAGGTACTGTGCAAGAAGCAGTGAAGCCGTGCAGTGACGTATGTGACGTCTGTGGCAGTTCACCAGTTCGTGACAGCGTAGTGGCTGACAGAGCCACTGGGTAGCTGAGGAAGGAGAGGACTATTTGGGGAATCCGGACGACTGTAGCTGAGACGTAGGCGGCAGCCGTTGCTGGGAGAAGACGACGGCCAGGAGACCGACTCCAACCCTTCAAGAAGTCAAGGAGGAGGACGGACCTGCAGTGAAGAGGGCACGGAGACGACGCGCTAAACGGTGGGACGACGAGAGGCTCTGGTAGGACACGACGACGTGTGTGTGGGGGCGTTCCCGACACGAGGACCAGGAGCTACATCTCGACTCTCATCGGAGGATAGGGTGAAGTAGGTGTTTCTAGTTCCCTCCCCATTCCCCTTTAGTTAGCTATGTTATTCGGCTATATTATCTAGCCTGAGGATTTTATATGTCGTGAGCAAGTCTCACCCATGTCACGGTAAAGCACCAGTGTGCTAGACAGTACTATCAAGAGTACTTGTAATATTCATGTTGATTATTGGTGTGTACAGGCACCAGGAACCAGTGGTAAATTTACTGTGTTGTGTATATCTTTCTATAGATTTTGATATGAACATATAGTGGTAAATTATATATATTATTATGCCAGTATTTGGAAGTTAGGCTGTGTGCCCAGAAATCATTTATTTTCCATGTATTGATATTTGATGTATCTACATTATATATGCTATGTTCATGCAGTGATTATTCATTTGTGAGTACAGTGAATTATTGCGTTATTGCCCACGAGAGAAAGTACTGAAAACTCCAGTGTTAATAGTTCATAATATATTGTTGAGTGAAGAACAATGTAAAGCCATTACAGTGAGTCATTGTAGCATTGATTGTAGAAAAGATTGAGCCTGAGTACAGTGTAAGTAAGTAAGTAATTATCAAAAGAAGGCACCAAACCGGGAAGGCTATGTAGCACCATCAAATACGCAAAATAATCAGAGGGCGCTAAATATCACCAAGGATGCCAATACGAGAACAAAAACGCATAAGGCGAACGATATCAAAAGTATCCGAGTCACCAAGAATTCTATCGAGGGACAGGTGACCGCGAGGGGCGGTCGGAAAGCAAGACACACGCTCGTCCTGGAAGTCAGGACATTCAAGAAGGACATGCACGACCGTAAGAGGGACAATGCAACTAGGACAATAAGGAGCAGGGCGGCGCTCCATCAAGTGACCATGGGTTAAGCGAGTATGGCCAATACGCAACCTCGCCAGAGCTGTTTCCCACCGCCGGTTACGGTGGAAGGAGGACGGCCACGAGGAAACACAACATTTAAGAGTACGTAGCTTGTTACCAGTAACAGACAACCAAGAAGCCTGCCAACGGGTAAGAACTGAGGAATGGATAACCGGGTAAAAGTCGGAATACGGAATGCCTTTACGAGAGATGGGACAAGAGCGGACAGCTTCCTTAGCGGCAGCATCCGCACGCTCATTTAAAGACACGCCAATATGGCTGGGAACCCAACAAAACTCAACCGACTTAAATTTACTGTGAACGAGAAACAGCCAATGCTGGATCTCGACAACTACTGGATGAACTGGATTAAAGCACCCGAGAGCCATGAGGGCACTACGAGAGTCAACAACAACCACAAAGGAAGACTGACAACGAGAAAGCAGGAGACGAAGAGCATAGAGAATAGCATAAAGTTCCGCTGTAAAGATGCTAGTCTCCGGAGGCAAGCGACACATAAGTGCGATCAGGAAAAACAACAGAGTAGCCAACACCGTCCGCTGACTTAGACCCATCGGTGAAGACAGAAACGGAGCGGGAGTGAGAAGAAAAGTGCTCAAGGAAAAGGCGTTTTAGAACCGTAGGAGGGGTAAAAGCTTTAGTGATACGAGTCAAGGATGTACAAAACCGCGGAAGAGGGACCCTCCACGGGGGCAAAGAAGGAACAACACGAGGAGAAACACCAGAAATACGAACGGAAAGAGAATCCTGTAGGCGAGATAACCGGACAGAAAGAGGGAGGTGGTGAAGAGGAACAGGAACCGCAGGAGGGGTAAAAGTTAAACCACGACAGAGGCGAGAGGAAGGATGTTGCAAGGACCGCGCAAGATAGCGAAGACAGTAGCGATCACGGCGGTCCTGGAGAGACAGGAAGCCAGTGTCAACATACAAGCTAAGGACGGGAGTCGAACGAAAGGCACCAGAACTGAGGCGCAACCCAGTATGGTGCAAAGCATCAAGACGGCGAAGAGTAGAAGGAGAAGCAGACGAGTAAGCAGGGCAACCATAATCGAGCTTAGACAGGACGACAGAGGAATGTAAAGCAAGGAGAGTGCGCCTATCTGCCCCCCAAGAAGTATGGGACAAGACCCGAAGGAGGGTAAGGGCCTTAGAGCACTCAACACGGAGGTAAGAGATATGGGGAGACCAAGACAAACGAGTGTCAAGGAATAACCCCAAAAGCTTCGCGGAATCTTTGTATTCAAGGGGATGACCATAAAGTGACAAAGAGGGACGAAGAACAACCCGTTTCCGCGTAAAAGTCATGGCACAAGTCTTAGAAGTAGAGAACTTGAAGCCATGACCTGTGGCCCAAGACGACACGGCATCAATTGCAAGTTGAAGCCGGCGTTGAAGGAGAGGCGAATCATCACCCTGACAACAAAGGGTAAGATCATCGACATAGAGAGCGGAGAAGACACCAGAAGGAAGAGAGGAAAGAAGACCATTGAGGGCAACCAGAAAAAGAGTAGTGCTCAGAACACTACCCTGGGGCACACTTTCGTATTGCTGAAAAGAGGGAGACAGAGCGGTACCAAGGCGCACCCGAAAGGAACGACGAGAGAGGAAGCTGCGGAGAAAGAGGGAGATGACCACGAAGGCCAAAAGAATGAAGTTGAGATAGGATATGATAACGCCAAGTGGTGTCGTAAGCCTTTTCTAGGTCAAAAAGGACGGCAACAACGGAGGTCTTCGCAGCAAAAGCAGTACGAATATAGACCTCCAAGTTCACCAGGACATCTGTCGTGCTGCGGCACTTGCGGAAACCAAATTGAGAAGGGGAGAGGAGGTGATGGTGTTCCAGGAACCACATCAGACGAACGTTAACCATACGTTCAAAGAGTTTGAAGACACAACTTGTGAGAGCAATAGGGCGAAAGTCCTTAGGGGAAGTACCCAGAGACCCCGGTTTGCGAACAGGGAGGACAACGGCATCGAGCCAGTCCTCAGGGACTGACGACGACTCCCAGATCCGATTATACAGACTCAGTAAATACTGAGACGTGCTCGGAGGGAGATGGCGAAGCATCTCATAATGAATACCATCGGAGCCCGCCGCCGTAGAACCGCAGAGGGCCAGGGCAGAACGAAGTTCAGAGAGAGAGAAGGGATCATTATAGGGAAGCTGAAGATGAGTGCAGAAATCTAAAGGACGAGACTCAAGAACAGGTTTACGAAGAAGGAAAGATTGGGGAAGATGAAGACCAGAGCTAACAGAAGAAAAGTGGGAACCCAGTTCGGAAGCGACCTGCAACGGGTCCGCCACAAGAGTATCATGGAGGTGAAGGACCGGTGAAACATCGGGAACGAACTTACCCGCTATCTTGCGGATACGCTTCCAGATCTGGGCCAGAGGGGTTTCGGACGTAATTGTCGAGACATAAGATGCCCAACATTCACGTTTAGCCGTACGGATGGCCCTACGGGCCACCGCACTCGCTTTCCGAAAGAAAAGAAAAGAATCGGTCGTCTGCCTACGGCGGTGCTTCTTCCAGGCTGCACACTTACAGCGGACAGCCCGAGCACAGTCCGCATTCCACCAGGGAACGCACTTCCGTGGACCCCGAGAGGAAGAGCGAGGAATAGAGCGGAGGGCAGCGTCGAAGACAGTGTCATGAAAGAGGAGGAGAGCGCGAGAGAGGGGCAGAAGGGAGAGGTCAGAGAGAGTAGCACTGAGGGAAAATAGGGTCCAGTCCGCCTTAGCAAACTGCCACCTAGGGAAAGAGAGGGAAGGGCGAAAAGAGAAAAAGGAAACAAGGATGGGGAAATGATCACTTCCATGGAGGTCATCAAGAACCTGCCACGTGAAATCTAAGTAAAGAGAAGAAGAGCAGAGAGAAAGATCAAGACAAGAAAGGGTGCGAGTTCGAGAGTCCAAATGAGTGGGCTCACCAGAATTCAGAAGAGACAGGGAAGAAGAGAGGAGAAACGGCTCAAGGAGGCGACCCCGGATATTCGTCAGAACGTCACCCCAAAGAGAATGACGACAATTGAAGTCACCCAGCAGGAGCACAGGCTCCGGCAAGGAGTCTAGGTGGTGTTTCAAATCAGGAAGAGAGAGCGGGACACTCGGGGGGAGATAAATGGAACAAACTGTGTACCATTTCCCCACAAAGATACGAGCAGCAGAACAATGGAGAGGCGAAGGAAAAAGTAAAGGAACAAAGGGAACATCAGCCCGAATCAAGAGAGCAGAAGAATTAGAAGCCCCAGCAATGGCTGGGGGGGGGGGGAGAGAAAGGAATAGCCACGAAAACGACCAGGACGAGCACCAAGCATTGGCTCCTGGAGACAGACACAAAGGGGCGAAAACCGCGAAACCAGAAGTTGGAGTTCGAGGAAATTGGCGTAATAACCTCGAACGTTCCATTGAAGAATGGACAACGACGAGAAGAGAAAGGACAAAAACAGAGAACAAGGAAGAAACAAAGGCGAAAGAGCAACAGAGCACGTTAAAGAATATCTGGGTCGGGATCAGGGTCAGCAAAGTCAGGGTTAGGGGGCATGGGTAAACTGAGCAAAGACGGAGGGAAGGAAACGGGAGAACAGATCAGAGGTGGGCGGGCAGCGTCCGGAGGAGGAGGAGGAGGAGGAGGAAGAGGAGACAACGGAGAGGATCCGTCAAGGACAGCAGCAGGAGGAGGGGGAGTAGAAAGAGGGGAGCGCACCCCAGCAAGAGCAGCAACCGAAAGGGAAGCAGGGTCCAAAGAAACCTCCATAGCAGGAACAGGGGGCGTAAGCACTGAAACGGGAGGGGAAGGAGCAACAGAGCCAGAAGTAGGAGCTGAGGAAGAAAGCGAAGCCTTCTTACCCGCCGGGGAAGAGGAAGGAGAGGAGCCAGGCTTACGCTTCTGACTTAAAGAGACTGGTGTCCCAGCAACTACGTACCGGGCAACGGATTCCAGTGTCTCAACAGGAGAAGCCGAACGAGAGCACACACGACGGCCGTTAGGAGAGCAATGGACATCCGCCCGCACCGACAGGCGGCGGTGAGAGCCGATAGATGGAGGAAGAGGACGGGAAGGAGGATCGGAGGGGGACGAGGAAGAAGACACAGGAGACACGACAGACCGGGTAGAAGGAAGGGGAACCCCAGACAGAGGACCAGGAGGAGGATCCTTCAGGAGAGAACCCAAAGGAACAAAGGAGGGGGCAGTGGGCGCATCAGGGTCCAAGGCCCGGAAACGGTTGTGAGTCTGAGGAAGGCGGGAAGGACGAGGAGAGGAAGAGCGCAACACGCGAGCGTAAGAGATATTAGCATAAGGCGGGAGCCGGCGAACCTGGCGTCTCGCCTCAGGAAAAGATAAACGCTCCCGGTGATTCAAGTTGAGGACGGCTGCCTCAAGCTTGTAATGGACACACGCACGGGAGAAGGTAGGATGGGCCTCACCGCAGTTGAGGCAACGAGCCTGGGGAGAAGTTCACTCCGACTTAAGAGTGACCCTCGCCACCACACAAAGGACAGAGAGAGACAGTCCCGGAGCAGCGGAGGGCACCATGCCCAAACCTCCAGCACTTGTTGCAGAGCCGAGGAGAAGGAATGTACTCCTGGACAGAGCACCTGGCACCAGCAAGAATGACAGAGGGTGGAAGGGTCCTACCATCAAAGGTAATCTTCACAACCCGGAGAGGTTGACGACGACTACCACGAGGGGGACGAGTAAACGTGCCCACCTGGAGAATAGAATGGCCCTGGGCAGCAAGGGTATGTTGAATATCGTCGTGGCAGTCGCGCATGTCCCGAACACCGGTCGCAACATGGGGCGGGAGCAAAATAGTGCCAACACTGGCATTCAACTGAGCATTCTTCGAGACCCGAACAGGGGTCTCGCCTAGGCAGGATAAGGCAGCCAAGCGGGAAGCAGCATCCTGAGAAGGATCAGCAACGACACATGTACCGAGACGAGTGGGGTTGAAAGTAATGGAGGCATCCACGGAATCAACGAGATGTCGATGGAGGGAGAAATCGTCAGGAGGCGCAGAATCAAGAGGGAGGAGATCAAAATATTTGGCCCACGAAGCGGGACCAAACAAGGCTTGATAGGTAGCAGAACTGGAAGGAATCGAGCGAGGGCGGCCGTGACGAGGACGGCGGTGAGAACCCCCAGAGAGAAAGGGGTTAAAATGCGCAGTAGTTACAACTAGAGAAGGAGCCGCGCCAGGGGACGAGGTAGTCACCACTGGGGGCTTGGGGCTCGACCCAACCACAGAGGAGGGAGGGGAGCCAGGGGAAGGAGTCAGAGAGGCCAAAGGAGGAGCAAGGTCGGGGCCCAATGCAGCGGAGGCTACAGAGCCTGGTCTTCCAATACGGACCGACCCGGGGGCTTGGTCGCCCACCCTACGAGCCTGAGAAGGTAAACCAAAAGCAGCCGAAACAGGGTTTATCATTATGACGAAAAGAAGAATTCATTCACGAATGTGCCCCCACACCCACCACGGAGCCACAATTAGAGGCAGGACACCCAACAAGAAGCTATCGCCGATCTTGCCGGGGCCTCCTAGGGGTGCGTCGTGAGTATACGCCCCACAAACGCCACCTTAAGAAACCGACAGTCCGTCGAGATCGGGTTCAGTGACGAAATGGGGATTGACAATAAAAGGTTCCCCTCGCTCTCGACGTCGGGTACTGCAGTTCTACGGGTGCAAGAGTATGCCTCCTCAAGCACCCGGGCGTCAAAATAGAAGAAGTCCAAGGGAAGAACCAGAACGAGCAAAAGGTCGGCAGGAAACGGCAAGCAGATGGGAGAAGAGGGGGGAGAAAAACGAAACAGAAGGAAAAGGAAAAGAAGCCCAGCAGAATTGGAGAGGACGGCAGCAGGAGCACAAGGCTAGAAAAGGACAGAGGACTGTCCCAAGGAGCATCACACTCCGGCAGCCGCCCACTAAGCCCCCACACGGCGACAACGAGCTGAGCGGGGAGGGGGACATTCCTCAGAAAAATAAGAGTTTGGATGAAGGCACAATGGCCTGGCGTGGCTGTTTATCTTTCAAGACTTACAATCCAAATAAACCTGATAAATATGGAATAAAGCTCTACATGCTAGCTGAAGCCAAGACTGGCTACATCATTGCTTTTGACATTTATGCCGGAATTGGGAAAACGACGATTGAAACAGTAATGGGCTTGATGGGACCACTGAAGAACAAAGGTTACCATTTATATATGGACAACTATTATAATTCGGTCAGATTGAGTGAAGCGCTGCTTGAAGTAGGGGTATACACCTGTGGTACCATCGGAATGCAGCGTGGTGCACCTAAAACCTTTCGGTTGCAAGCAATCTTGAGGTTATCTTGAGATGATTTCGGGGCTTTTTTAGTGTCCCCGCGGCCCGGTCCTCGACCAGGCCTCCACCCCCAGGAAGCAGCCCGTGACAGCTGACTAACTCCCAGGTACCTATTTACTGCTAGGTAACAGGGGCATTCAGGGTGAAAGAAACTTTGCCCATTTGTTTCTGCCTCGTGCGGGAATCGAACCCGCGCCACAGAATTACGAGTCCTGCGCGCTATCCACCAGGCTACGAGGCCCCCAAAGGGTAACTTTCCGGTAGATATAACACTATTCGAACGGAAGAACAATGTTTTCATAATTTTTTGGAAGGATAAGAGTTGTTTCACTCCTAACAATTTGCCACAATGCAGATACACAAGTTGAACGTAGAAGAAGAGTACGGAATCGTGATGGAACATCTTCAGTGAAACGAGTTATTGTCAACAAGCCAAATGCAATCTGTGACTACAATTCCAACATGAAAGGTGTTGATCACTTTGACCAAATCGTCAAATTATCACTTCACAAGGAAAAGTATCAAATGGACGAAGAAAATGACCTATTTTTTTGCAAATGGCCATACATAATGCTTATGTGATGTACAGATACTAAACAGATACAAAGAAACTCACATTACTCCATTTCCACGAAGAAGTCATTTTTGCACTACTGTTCTATCATCCTAGTAAATGGCCACAGGAAAATAATGATATCCCTCATGCTCCTGATGTGGATGCCGCAGGAGCAAATGTTGCAACACCCGGACCATCAGGTGTGAGGCGCCCACTATTCCCTTCACCTGTACCTGCAGCTCTACCTTCATCGTCCGAGTCAGAAGACGAGACGCTGATTATCCCTAGTGGTTCTGCTTCTGCAAAAAGACCGTTTTGTGGATAATCCAGAACGTCAACAGAAAATTTTCCCATGCCCAAATATAGATACAGAAGCGTCTGAAGTGTCGTGTTTGCAAAGTGTCTGGTAAAAGGAAGGACACATTATAAGTGCAAGACGTGCGATGTGGCACTGTGTCCTGGACCATGCTGGACCAACTACCATCGCAAGAAAAAATTCTGGGCCGATAAGCTGTATTGATTGCCCACCATCCACTCCAACTATAAAAAACATATGTTGACTCTGCAGGAAACTTTCTTGGAGCAGGTGGAGTGGATAAAACTAATGTTCAACCCATGTCATGCTCCACAAACACTTGGCAAGTATAAAAAATTTTAGTTTTTATATATATTTTCTAATTTTGTGTATACTATATTGTATTGTATTTGCATTATGGATCTTCAATTTGCCCTTATATGCATATATCCATCTAATGCATTCTATTAGGAATAATTTCATACCAAAATGTGCGCTGTAACACGAAAATTTACGTTAGCAGACCGAAAATATACTAAAACATTTGTGGGCGGGAATTGAGGGTGTAGCAGGTGGGCGTCTGAGTGCTCTCTCGCGGCTAACGCGTGCGCCCGTCTTCATCTCGTCGGCGGGTGGAGCGTAACCAGGTTTTGTATTTTATATCCATACACTCTTCTGGATAATTCTATTGCAAACCCATTGATACCTGAATGAAAGACCTAGGACGATAATTGAGGTGACCAGAGTGAAAAGACTGAAAACATTTTATCCCTCTTGAGTGCTCGCGGGTCACTCGCTCGCACTTTGTTTGCTGCGGGTGGTAAGCCGGGCTTGTGGAGCTTATATGCATTTCATCGCTTAGAGAATTCTATTGCGAACACAGATACCAAATTGAATATCGTAGGACGAAAATTAAGGGGACAAAGTTGAAAAGAGAATTTACGCAAGCTCCCGTGAAACGCTCAGGCCACTTTGGGATAGTAGAGAGGTCGCGTGCCTGGTGCGTGAAAGAGTACGCAGTTTGTTACCCGCAACAGACGACCAACAAGCCTGCCAACGGGTAAGGATGGAGGAAAGGATAACCGGGTAAAAGTCGGAATAAGGAATAACTTTACGAGAGATGGGACATGAGTGTACAGCTTCCCTGGCGGCAGCATCTGCACGCTCATTTAAAATCACACCAATATGGCTGGGAATGCAAAAACACTCACCCGACTTAAATTTACTGTGAACAAGAAACGGCCAATGCTTGATCTCAACAACCACTGGATGAACTGGATTAAAGGACCCGAGAGCCATGAGGGCACTACGAGAGTCAACAACAACTACAAAGGAAGATTGACAACGAGAAAGTCGAAGACAAAGTGCTTGGAGAATAGCATAAAGTTATGCTGTGAAGATAATAATCTCCGGAGGTAATCGACATATAATTGCAATCAGGAAAACAACAGAGTAGCCTACACCTTCTGCAAACTTAGACACATCGGTGAAGACGGAAACGGAGCGGGAGTGAGAACAAAAGTGCTAAAGGAAAAGGCATTTTAGAACCGTAGGAGGGATAAAAGCCTTAGTGATGCGGGTTAAGGATGTACAAAACTGAGGAAGGGGGACTCTCCACAGGGGCAAAGAAGGAACAACACGAGTAGAAATATTAGAAATACGAACTGAAAGAGAATCCTGTAAGCGAGCCAGACAGAAAGAGGGAGGTGGTGAAGAGGAACAGGAACAGCAGGAGGGGTAAAAGTTAAAGCATGACAGAGGCGAGAGGAAGGATGTTGCAAGGACCGCGCAAGATATCGAAGACAGTAGCGATCACGGCGGTCCTGGAGAGATAGGAAGCCAGTGTCAACATACAAGCTAAGGATGGGAGTCGAACGAAAGGCACCAGAACTGAGGCGCAACCCAGTATGGTGCACAGCATCAAGACTACGAAGAGTAGGAGAAGCAAACGAGAAAGCAGGGCAACCATAATCGAGCTTAGACAGGACGAGAGAGGAATGTAAAGCGAGTAGTGCGCACCTATCCGCTCCCCAAGAAGTATGTGGCAATATCCGAAGGAGGATAAGGGCCTTAGAGCATTCAACATAGAGGAAAGAGATATGGGGCGACCAAGTAAGAAAATAATTATCAAAAGAAGGCACCAAACCGGGAAAGCTATGTAGCACCATCAAAGTGCGGAATAATCAGGGGGCGCTAAATAATGGGGCGACCAAGAAAACGATGTCAGAAATCAACCCCAAAAGCTTAGTGGAATCCCTGTACACAATGGAGTGACCATAAAGCGACGAAGAAGGATGATGAACGACACACTTCCGTGTAAAAGTCATAGCACAAGTCTTAGATGTAGAGAACCTGAAGCCATGATCTGTGGCCCAAGACGACACGGCACGAATCGCAATTTGAAGCCGTCGTTGAAGGAGAGGCGAATTATCACCCTGACAGCAAAGGGCAAGATCGTCGACATAAAGAGCGGAGAAGACGCCTGAAGGAAGAGAGGAAAGAAGACCATTGAGGGCAACCAGAAAAAGAACAGTGCTCAGTACACAACCTCGGGGTGCACACCTTCGTATTGCTGAAAAGAGGCAGAGCGCGGTACCAAGCCTCACCCGAAACGAACGACGAGAGGGGAAGCAGCGGAGAAAGAGCGGGAGATGACAACAAAGGCCAAAGGAATAAAGCTGGGATAGAATATGATATCGCCAAGTAGTGTCATAAGCCTTTTCCAGGTCAAAAAGGACGGCAACTACAGAGGTTTTTGCAGCAAAAGCAGTACGAATATAGACCTCAAAGTTCACCAGGACATCTGTTGTGCAGCGGCACTTGCGAAAATCAAATTGAGAAATGGTGAGGAGGTGGTGGTCTTCTAAGAACCACATCAGACGAACGTTAACCACACATTCGAAGAGTTTGCAGACAACTTGTGAAGACAATAGGGCGAAAGTCCTTAGGGGATGTTCCCAGTGACCCTGGTTTGCGAACAGCGAGGACAACAGCATCGAGCCAGTCCTCAGAGACTGACAACGACTCCCAGATCTGATTATACTGACTCGGTAAATACCGAGACGTACACAGAGGGAGACGGCGAATCATCTCGATGAATGCCATTGCAGCCCGCTGGGATCGTCATAGGGAGGTCGAAGATGAGTCCAGAAATCTAAAGGACGAGATTCAAGGACAGGTTTACAAAGAAGGAAAGATTGGAGTAGATGAAGACCAGAGCTAACAGAACAAGAGTGGGAACCTAGTTCGCTAGCGACCTGCAACGGGTCCGGTATAAGAGTACCACAGAGGTGAAGGACTGGCGAGACATCGGGAACGAACTTACCCACTATCTTGCATATACGCTTCCAGATCTGTGGCAGAGGAATGTCGGACGTTATGGTGGAGACACAAGACGCCCAACATTCACGTTTAGCCATATGGATGGCCCTACGGGCCACCGCACTCTGCTTCCGAAATAAAAGAAAAGAATCGGCCGCCCGCCGGCGGCGGTGTCTCTTCCAGAGCTTCATGCTTAGAGCTGACAGCCAGAGCACAGTCTGCATTCCACCAGGGAACACACTTCCGTGGTCCCCAAGAGGAACAGCGAGGAATAGAGCGGAGGGCAGCATCGAAGACGGTGTCATGAAAAAGGAGGAGAGAGCGAGGGAGAGGCAGAAGGGAGGGGTCAGAGAGCAGCACTGAGGGTAAATAGGTTTCAGTCTGCCTAAGTAAACTGTCACCTAGGGAAGGAGAGTGGAGGGTGAAAAGAGAAAAAGGTAACAAGGATGAGGAAATGGTCACTGCCATGGAGGTCATCAAGAACCTGCCACGTGAAAGCCAAGAGAAGACGAGCAAAGAGAATGACAATTGAAATCACCTAGCAGGAGCACAGGCTCCAGCAAGGAATGCAATAGGTGTTTCAGATCGGGAAGAGAAAGCGGGACACTAGGGGGGGGGGGGGAGATAATTGAAAAACTGTGTATCATTTCCTCACAAAGATACGAGCAGCAGAACAACGGAGAGGCGATGGAAAAAGTAAGGGGACAAAGAGAACATCAGAGTGAATCAAGAGAGCAGAAGAGTTAAGAGCCCCAGCAACAGCTGGGGGGGAAGGGGGGGAAAGAAATAGCCACGAAAGCAACTAGGACGAGCACCAAACATCTGCTCCTGGAGACAGACACAAAGGGGTGAAAACCGCAAAATCAGATGGAGTTCAAGGAAATTGGCGTAATAACCACTAACGTTCCAGTTAAGAACAGACATCGACGACAGGAAGGACATCAAGAGAGAACAACAAAGAAACAAAGGCAAAAAGGGAACAGAGCACATTAAAGAAGCACAGGATCAGGGTCAGGGTTAGGGGGCATGGATAAACTGAGTAAAGGACGGAAGATAGCTAGAGGACCGACCAGGGGCGGACTAGTAGGGCCCGGAGGAGGAAGAAGGAGGGGGGGGGGGATAACCGAGGGTCAAGGACAGCAGCAGGAGGGGCATAAACCAGGGGATGCCCCTCAGCAAGGGCACCAACTGAGAGGGAAGCGGGAGCCAAAGAGACCTCCACAGCAGTAGCCGGGACCATAATCACCGAAACGGGAGGGGACAGAGCGAGAGAGTCAGAAGTAGGGAAGGGGGGGGGGCCGAGGAAGGAAGTGAAGCCTTTTTACTCGCCAGGGAGGAAGAAAGGAAAGAGCCAGGCTTACGCATCCGACTCTGAGACAGGTGGTTTAGCAACTACATTCCGGGCAACGGATTCCAGCGTCTCAACAGAAGCAGAACGAGAGCATACACGACGGCCGTTGGAAGAGCGATGGACATCAGCCCGTACTGACAGGCGGCGTGTAGAGCCAATGGACGGAGATGGATGGGTAGGAGGACCGGAGGGAGACGAGGAAGAAGACACAGGAGACATGACAGACCAGGCAGATAGAAAGTAAACCCCAGACAGAGGACCAGAAGGGGGGGGGGGACCCTTCGGGACGGAACTCAAAGGAACAGAGGGGGCAGTGGGCGCATCAGGGTCCAAGGCCTGGAAACGGTTTTGAGTCTGAGGAAAGGTGGAAGGACGAGGAGAGGCTCGCATGCTCGCACAGCATGCGAGCATAAGAGACGTTAGCATAAGGTGGGAGACTGCGAACCTGGCGCCTCGCCTCAGTAAAAGACAAACGCTCCCAGTGATTCAAGTTGAGGACGGTTGCCTTAAGCTTGTAATGTATACACGCACTGGAGAAGGTAGGGTGGGGTGGGCCTCACCGCAATTGAGGTAGCGAACCTGGGGAGAAGTGCACTCCGACTTGAAGTGACTTTCGCCCCCACACAAAGGACAGAGACAGTACTGGAGCACCGGAGGACTCATTGCCCAAACCTCCAGCACTTATTACAGAGCCGAGGAGAGGGAATGTACTCCTGGACAGAGCACCTGGCACCAGCAAGAATAAAAGACGGCAGAAGGGTCCTACCATCAAAGGTAATCTTCACAACCTGAAGGGGCTGATGGCGATGACCACGAGGGAAGACGAGTAAACTTAACCACCTGGAGGACAGAATGGCGTTGGGCTTCGAGGACATGCAGAATATCTTCGTGGTAGTCCAGCAGATTCCGAACACCGGTTGTAATATGAGGTGGGAGGAGAATAGTGCCAACACTGGCATTCAACTGCACATTCGTTGAGACCCGAACAGGGTTCTCGCAAAGATGCCTATGGAGAGAGAAATCGTCAGGAGGCGCAGAATCAAGAGGGAGGAGATCAAAGTATTTGGCCCACGAAGCTGGCCCAAACAAGGCTTGATACACATCAGTATGGGAAGGAATCTAGCGAGTGCTGCCGTGGTGCGGACGGCGTCGAGAACCCCAGAGAGAGGGGTTAAAAGGCGCAGTAGTCACAACGAGAGACTGAGCCGTGTCAGGGGACGAGGTGGTCACAACTGGGGGCTTGGGGCTCGACCCAACCACAGAGGGAGGGAGGGAGGGGAGCCGAGGGGACTAGTCAGGAGGGTCAAAGGAGCAGCAAGGTCGGGGCCCAATGCAGCAGGGGCTACAGAGCCCGGTCTTCGAATACAGTCTGATTCAGGGGCTTTGTCGCCCACCCCACGAGCCTGAGAGGGTACAAGAGGAACATTCAAAGACAAATACGAAAAGAAACTTTCATTCACGAATGTGCCCCCACACCCATCATGGAGCCACAATTAGAGGCAGGACACCCAACAAGAAACTATCGCCAATCATGCCGGGGTCCCCTAGGGGTGTGTCGTGAGTATACACCCCACAAACGCCACGTTAAGAACCGTCAGTCCATCGAGATCGGGTTCGGTGACTTAAGGGGGATTGACAATAAAAGGTTCCCCTCGCTCTTGATGTAGGGTACTACAGTTCTACGGCTGCAAGAGTATGCCGCCTCAAACACCCGGGTATCAAAACAGAAGAATGCCAAAAGAATGATCAAGACAGGCACAAGGTCAGCCGGAAATGACAAGAAAGAAGAAGGGGGGGAGAAAAACGAACCAAAAAGAAAAGAAAAAAGCGTTATCTTGAGATGATTTCGGGGCTTTTAGTGTCCTCGCGGCCCGGTCCTCGACCAGGCCTCCACCCCCCAAGAAGCAGCCCGTGACAGCTGACTAACACCCAAGTACCTATTTTACTGCTAGGTAACAGGGGCATAGGGTGAAAGAAACTCTGCCCATTGTTTCTCGCCGGCGCCCGGGATCGAACCCGGGACCACAGGATCACAAGTCCAGTGTGCTGTCCGCTCGGTCGACCGGCTCCCCCCGCACAAAACCCCCCGGCGTCCAGCAAAATTTTTGAGGACAGCAGCAGGAGCACAAGGCTACAAAAGGACAGGCGACCACCCCATGGAACATCAAACTCTGGCAGCAGCCCACCGTACCCCTTCACAGCAGCAACGATCTGGACAGGGAGGGGATGCAAAAATAAAGGTAATTCTTCAGATTCTACAAGAACATTGTAGACCCCTAGGAGAGGTGTCAGTAGTTACTGCGATGTTAAGATATTGATCAAAACATGTCTTCTTGGACCTCAGGTTGTCTGGCGAAGCACTTTCTTCACCGTCCACTGTTTCAGTATCTCCACTCGGCTGTGACAGTATCAAACTCGAGATAATCATCATTACACTCTGGGCTGTTAGAACCCTACTCGGGAATATCAATATGTTCTAACGACTCGTAACTGTCAATATCTAACACAATCAAGGACTTCAACCTGTAAAGGAGAACTGTTTCATTTACTTTATGTACATTTATTTCTAAATTACCGTTAACTCTTGAGCTAACGATTGCTCTCTCCCTTTTGGATATTCTGAAGTTAAGCACTGAAGTTTAGTGTTAAATGAAGTGATTAAATGTTCCAGCTCAACTTTCTTTTAATACACACGTGTCTCAGCGACACTTAACGTAATTGTTTAAATTCAATTAGTGTAACATTTGTCAATTGTCCTGAGAGAAGTGTTAACGTAAGATTTTTATAAAGGGTTATCATTCTTGGATTAACCATCTTATTTGTTGGTACCTCGTTGAGAGCAGCGAGTGCTAGTCAAGTTTGTGATTATAGTATTTGTTCACTATGAAGCCATGACAATATTGATTGCAAGCTTGCATCACCAGTGGGCACCATTTTGTTCAGTTAGTGTCATTAGTCAGCAACGACGGGATAAGGATACTGTGGGTCCATTAGGCGGTTTAATAGCTGTTCTTTAATGCGCCACTGGAGTGACAGTAAAGTAACGTAAAAAGCTTTTTAGTAGTAGTTCTAGTTCTTTGTGAATAAATTGTTATATTTTAGAAAACGGTCGTTTACGTCAAACGTTCCAATATTACTTCCCCACATTTGATGTTCTGCAGCACTTTGCCTGCTTATGTTCATATCAAGTCTATCTACAGCTCGAGTCCATTGCACAGCACCACACTTCTATAAATAATGAAATGAGAATCCGTCGGCTACCCTCTATTAGCTCTGCTAGGAGCCAGCAACCTAAGTGACAAGGTGGGAAGAGAATGGAATAACCACGACACCTTTCGACGTTATTTTAAGAGGATGGGTTGGAAAGTGACCACGACGAGCACCAAGCTTCTGCTCCTGCAGACATACACATTGCGGTGAAAACTAATCGGAAGTTGGAATTCATGGAAGATTGCATAAAATACTCTAATATTCCATTGAAGAATAGAAATTGTCAAAAGGATAGAACAGGAACAGAACAATGAAAAAAAGGCAAAGAAGAACACAGCATACTAAAGAAGATCAGGATCAGTGAAATAAGGGTTAGGGGCATAGGTAAATTTAGCAAGGACGATTGAGTTAAGGAAGCAGGAGGACGGACAGGGTCCGGAGCAGGTGGTGGAAATGGAGAGGGGCGGTCATGAGAAGAATGGGAAGGGAGGGGGATGTTGAAACAGTGGGGGGGTGTTGAAACCGTGGGGGGGGGGGTTAAACCGGGGGGCGGGTTGAAACCGTGGGGGTTTGAAACCGTGGGGGGGGGGGCGGGTTGAAACCGTGGGGGGGGGGGGGGTTGAAACCGTGGGGGGGGGCGGGTTGAAACCGTGGGGGGGGGGGGGCGGGTTGAAACCGTGGGGGGGGGCGGGTTGAAACCGTGGGGGGGGGGGGGCGGGTTGAAACCGTGGGGGGGGGGGGCGGGTTGAAACCGTGGGGGGGGGGCGGGTTGAAACCGTGGGGGGGGGGCGGGTTGAAACCGTGTGGGGGGGGCGGGTTGAAACCGTGGGGGGGGGGGCGGGTTGAAACCGTGGGAGGGGGCGGGTTGAAACCGTGGGGGGGGCGGGTTGAAACCGTGGGGGGGGCGGGTTGAAACCGGGGGGGGGGGCGGGTTGAAACCGGGGGGGGGGGCGGGTTGAAACCGGGGGGGGGCGGGTTGAAACCGTGGGCGGGCGGGTTGAAACCGTGGGTGGGCGGGTTGAAACCGTGGGGGGGGGGGCGGGTTGAAACCGTGGGGGGGCGGGTTGAAACCGTGGGATTTGAAACCGTGGGGGGGGGGGCGGGTTGAAACCGTGGGAGGGGGGGGGCGGGTTGAAACCGTGGGGGGGGGCGGGTTGAAACCGTGGGATTTGAAACCGTGGGGGGGGGGGGGGGCGGGTTGAAACCGTGGGAGGGGGGGGGGCGGGTTGAAACCGTGGGGGGGGGCGGGTTGAAACCGTGGGTGGGTGGGCGGGTTGAAACCGTGGGTGGGTGGGCGGGTTGAAACCGTGGGGGGGGCGGGTTGAAACCGTGGGGGGGGGTTGAAACCGTGGGGGGGGGTTGAAACCGTGGGGGGGGGTTGAAACCGTGGGGGGGGGCGGGTTGAAACCGTGAAGGGGGGGGTTGAAACCGTGGGGGGGGGTTGAAACCGTGGGGGGTTGAAACCGTTGGGGGGGGGGGTTTAAACCGTGGGTGGGGGGTTGAAACCGTGGGGGGGGGGTGTTAAAAGGGGAGCGCACCTCAGCAAGGGCAGCAACCGAGAGAGAATCTAGGGGTACAGGAACCTCAATAGTTGGGACTAGGGGTACAACCACCGAAATGGGAGGGGATGCAGTGAGAGTCTGCGGGGTGGGGAAGATATTACCTGTAGGGGTGGAAGATGAAGAGGCAGACTTACATTTCCGACAGACAGGTGTGCCAGCAACAACGTACTGGGCGACAGTCAATTTTCCCAACAGGAGAAGGAGAACGAGAGCGATCAACATGAAGATTGCTGGGAGGATGATGGACAACTGTCCTGACAGGTGGCGTGGAGGGCCAAGAGATGGGAAAGGGCTGGGAAGAAGGATCGGGGGGCGACAGAAAAGAAGACACAGGAGACATGGTAGACTGGGAAGGAAGGAGGGAAACTAGATGGAGAAAGGAACAGGGGAGGAGGGGGATGGGCGTGTCTGGATCCAAGGTCCGGGAACGGTTGTGAGACTGAGAAAGGAGGGAAGGGCAAGGAGAGGTGCAATGCATCACACCACGAGCATAACATATGACAGCGAAATGGGAGAGACGACGGAATTGCGTCTCGCCTCGGGAAGACAAACGATAGCGATGCTTCAAATTGAGGATGGCTTCCTCAAATATGTTGTGTGTCCACGTGCGAGAGAAGGCAGGGCGGGCGTCACCGCAATTGAGGCAGTGAGCCTGGGAAGAAGAGCGCTCCGTTTTAGAGTAACCGAGTCCCCACACATGGGGCATAGAGAAACTTCACTAGTGCATTTGAGGGCACCATGCGCAAATTTCCAGCACTTACTGCAAAGTCTAGTAGAGTGAATGTTCTCCTGAACGGGTCACCTAGCACCAGCAAGCATTATAGAAGGCGGAAGGGTCCTAGTATCAAAGGCGATCTACAATATTCGAAGAGGCTGATGACCACGAGGGGGTAGAGTGAACGTATCAACATGGAGGACAGAATGGCCTTTAGCTTCCAGGATGTTTAATATCCTCGTGGCAACCTTTCAAGTGCCTAACACCAGTTGCAACATGGTTCGGGATGATAACAGTGTCAATACTGGCATTTAACTGAGCATTTTGAAGACCCTAACAGAGGTCTCCCCAATGCTAGACAATGCGGCTAAGCTGGCAGCTGCATCATGAGAAGCAGCAGCAATGACATCTACCAAAACGGGTAGAGTTAAAAGTAACATCCACCGAATCAATGAGATGTTTATGGTGGGAGAAATCGTCAGGAACCCGTAGTATCCAGATGGTTGAAATCAAATTATTTAGTCTATGTAGTAGGACCAAACAAGGCATGGAACGTATTAGCACTGCAAAGAATCATGCGAGTGAGTCTGGGAAGGGGGGTCTCCGCCGAGCTCCCCCAATGAGTGGGGAAAGGGGGGGGGGGGGGTTAAAAGCACAATTTTCACAATGAGAGCAGTTGCCACTCCAGGTGATGAGGCGATCATCATTGGGGACTCAACCCAACCACGAAGGAGGGAGGGAAGCCGAGAGGTTGGTAGTCAGAAAAGTCAACGTTGTAGCTTTGTCTGGGCCCAATGTAGCAGGGGCTACAGTGCAGAGCCCGATCTTCCATCACACTCGGAGGGGGGGGGGGGCTTGGTCGCCCACTTCACGAGCTTGGGTGAGAGGGGTCGGTTCAGTTTCCATACAGTATCAATTCATGAAGTCTTGGGCCTGGAACCAAGGGATACCACAGACCTGGGGCAGCCATTAAGTCCAAGTACAGGTCATTGCAGGAAGAGATGCATCATCCCCAGAGGTGCTCCCCCTTTTTAACAGGAGAGTTCAACTGCTTCGTCCATTCTCTCACACTGGTGTTTACGTTTTTAGACCACATTCTCCCTTTCACCCCAGCCTGGACACTACCATCCACTTTGGACTACCTGCTGGAGGGGCCGCCTTGTGACTCACAGGGACCCTACAGTGGTGCTCTTTCGCACGTACAACACCCAACGAGGGGCAGGAGAGGGGGGGGGATAAGGCAACCCTCACTGGTCCCAGGGAGGTGTACTTGAGCCCCTCACAACGTTATGGAGACACCACAGAGGGGGTTTAAAAATTAAAGCAATTATCAATATACACCAAACCTATATTGGTTTTGTGCTATTATTTTCCTTTTTCCCCATGTTGAGGGCGAATTCAATAATTTCTAGTGTTGACAGTTTCATTCCCGCTTTCCAACTGTTCAACGTTGAACAATTCTTTTGTTCAAGGTTCATGGTAAATAGATTATGACGACGATAGCACTTTCTTCGGTGTTCACACTGTTCCAAGTAGAAGTTCCCACGATCAAGATTCCGATAGTGCTCTTCAGAGCATTGACGCTCGTGTCGTGTTCATGATTCACAGGCACTAGATTAGAACGCCAACAACACTTCTTAAAGGGTTCACAGTTGAGGGTTACTAAATTAGGAAACGGATACCGCCTTTTTGGTACTTATTAGTTTCTTCCAGTGTGGAAAGTTGACAGCTTCTGAAGTAAGATTCAAATAGATCTTTTAATGGACCAAACCCAAGGAATTTTAGCTCAAGTTTTTCTGTAGGCAGCACAGCAAGATTCGAAGTTAAGGGCGCCTATTTGGGTTAGGGTGCGTAGCTTCCAGGAAAACCTGCTCCAGAGACGGGGGTTGTGTGGTCGACGCCTTCAATATCTACAGCATCAGTATTTCACATGAAAACACATCAGATGCATATGTACTTCATTCTTATCGAAGGATTTCAGGGGCATACATTGGAGGGGAACCTCTGGGTCCCCTTCGACGAAGAAATTGGATTGGCCTGTGCCAACAGAGAAAAAGTAAATTAAACTAACTTCTGGATTATGAGGCGGGCCCCTGGGCAATAAAGTTTTTATCATTACGTAAAATACCCCGCATTATGAATTTCTAATAATCTTCGGCCATACGAGATATCGCACGACGTTAATTGCCCGACGTCGATTAAGTTGAAAAGTGGGTTTTTGAACAAGTCTCCAAGCGTCTGGCTGCCTTTGTATGTTGTCAGGAGAGCTGGAGGCGCGTCAGTAACACCGAGCAGTAGAGGATTGCCACCAGTGCCAGGCAGTAACAATACGTCTGCTTCGCTGGCAATAGATTCGGAACAGGAAGATGAGCTGGCTATTTTAAGATGTGCTGGGTTTCCTTGCCACTCAACAAAAGCCACTTCTCCATATGCTCCAGAATCGAGACATTTCGTCTAACTTAAGCAAGCTATTCGACGGACTGCCGGCGGCAGTCCGTCATAGGCAACTATGCTGTTTGGCATCTGGGGCAAAAGATCATCTATGGCACTTCCTGCCCCTTGTCCGAAATTCCAACCCCTATTGCTAAGGCGTGGAGAAAGGAAGTACTTTTAATTGGAGCACCTGGCACCAACATGAATACCGAGGATGGGAGAATTCATCTATTTAAGGTGACCCACTGCTGTAAGTGGAATGACGATGACCGCGAGGGGGCAAGTGAACGTGTAAACCTGGAGTTAAGGATGACCAAGACATTTTATATATTCTGGTACCTGTCATGAGTATGTAATTTTATATATTCTCATGACACGATCTTTTTGAGACCCGAAACTGGGTCTCATTACAGAGGGGACAAATAGGCAAGCATCAGCCTGCTTAAAGGGGCTTCGATGATATGGGTGCCAGTCCAGGTAGGAGAAAAAACTACCTGAGCATCCACAAAATCAATCTGATATCTGTGTGTGTGTGTGGAAATCATCAGGTTGAGAATGAGCCGATGAGCCTGATTATCCAACACTATCCGCCTCAGAGAGGGAGGGGGGGGGGGGGGGGCGCCCTCGTCACCCTCAAATGGTTTTATCAGAAAATTAGTTTTGATTATATGATCTGTTAAAGATTCCCTTTTCTTCTTGGTAGGTCAAGAAGAAGGGGCACAAAACATCTTTGCTGCCAGGGCACTGGTACAGGTGGTGTGGGGCAAGAAAAACCCGCTTCCCGTGCTCACGTTCACATAGCCTACACTTCACATTAATTAACTTTTCAATCTCTTAATCTGCTTTACAAAAAGCGAATAAAATTCTTACATATGTTTTGCTTGTTAAACCTAATCTCTATTTATTAACTTATGACTGTAGACATGACATAACTGTAGTGCCTCGTGCTGCATCAGGAGCTGCTTCACCAGCACTGGCAATGATGAAGGGATGGTGGACATGACCAGGAGTCCTTCACACCTGAAACAACAATACGCCCTTTTAAAGCATGTTTATAAACAATGTGCAAGAACAAACACCTTAAATATACTTGTTGCACCACGTGCCCCCCAGCTCTTGTGACCTTGACCACTACCAGTAACAATTAAACCATTACACATACAATTCCACTTTTAAACTGCTAGCTATCAATAATGATCAGATAGCATGCCTACTCCCAGCTTGTGCCCTTTCCATTGCAGTTTTGCATTATAATTATCAATGACCTAAATAATAGCACTGTCCTTGCTATTATAATAGTACCCAAAAAGGCTGTAGTATATAATGGTTGTAACAAAGTACATTTCGTTACAAAAGTATGTAACAATTTTGTTAGCCTAAGAAATGGTTTTCTCTGAAGAATTATCGTATGTTTACAAGAGAAAGTCGATATGTAGCTAATAAATGTAGCTAATAAATGCAAAGTCAGTAGCATGTCATTCTCAGTTAACAAGATCCATCCTCTAATATCCATAGATCATTGCAAGGGACCGGTGATAGACCACCGTGTGGGGAGGTGATTCGTTGCTCTCCTAATTGGCGACAACTGCATGGATTGGCTATCCTCACCGTCTACTCGCCGCTGTGCCCTGCAGGAGGGTCGGGGTCTGGGCGTTCCATCACGATTACTTACTCTTCTCCACGGAGGCAGTGTGAATCTGCTGGCCTGGACTTCACTGATCAAATGGATTATGCTATTTTGCGATCAACATATGTGCTGCACATTTGTTTAGGAGACCTGCTTTGAGTGCAATGGTTAATGTCTGGCTGGGCGGCACTTAAAATCAAATCGAGTCTGATTTTTGTGGCCTTTATGACCCTATTTGAGCACAAGACGTTCCTACTACCACATGGGCAAGGCGAGGTACTGAGCTATGATGTAAGCAAAGTGTTATGCACCGGCACATGATGCTGCATTTGAGATGGCTGAATGAGTAATTCTATCAGGTTACAGCCCCACTCCTTTCCCAAATAAGTCCACTACGTGATCACCATAGGCCGAGCTACATGCAACTTTTTATTTCGAGCAGCTAAATTTAAACCGGTAATTCTGTGTGGCAAAGTTGTTAGTGTACAGGGAATCCAGTTTAAGTCTAGACCAGCCAACAATTTATTAAATGGTACTAAGCATCTGCATTTAGCTGGCGAGAAATATTTCCTTTCATGTTCGTGACAGGTTACAGTCTCCACTTTTTATGCCAGGCAACTATGTACACGCTTTAGGTGTAAATTCCAGTGTAATCGTATCGCTGCCTGTGGACACGAGTGAATATTTATGGAGAATTACGTTTTCTCAGTGTACTCGCCTAGTTGTGCTTGCGGGGGTTGAGCTCTGGCTCTTTGGTCCCGCCTCTCAACCGTCAATCAACAGGTGTACAGGTTCCTGAGCCTACTGGGCTCTATCATATCTGTACTTGAAACTGTGTATGGAGTCGGCCTCCATCACATCGCTTCCTAATGCATTCCATTTGTCAACCACTCTGACACTAAAAAAAGTTCTTTCTAATATATCTCTGTGGCTAATTTGGGCACTCAGTTTCCACCTGTGTCCCCCTAGTGCGTGTGCCCCTTGTGTTAAATAATCTGTCTTTATCTACCTTGTTTATTCCCTTGAGAATCTTGAATGGGGTGATCATGTCCCCCCTAACTTCTGTCTTCCAACGAAGTGAGGTTTAATTCCCGAAGTCTCTCCTCGTAGCTCATACCCCTCAGCTCGGGTACTAGTCTGGTGGCAAACCTTTGAACCTTTTCCAGTTTAGTCATATGCTTGACTAGATATGGACTCCATGCTGGAGCCGCATACTCCAGGATTGGTCTGACATATGTGGTATATAATGTTCTGAAAGATTCCTTACCCAAGTTTCTAAATGCCGTTCTCATGTTAGCCAACCTGGCAGATGCCGCTGATGTTATCGTCTTGATAGGAGCTTCAGGGGACAGGTCTGGCGTGATATCAACCCCCAGGTCTCGGTCTCTCTCTCTGACTCCTGAAGTATTTCGTCTCCCAAATGATACCTTGTATCTGGTCTCCTGCTTCCTACCCCTATCTTCATTATATTACATTTGCTTGGGTTAAACTCTAAACCATTTGTTCGACCATTCCTGCAGCTTGTCCAGGTCTTCTTGAAGCTTCAAGCTGCTGTCCTCTGTCTTAATCCTTCTCATAATTTTGGCATCGTCAGCAAACATTGAGAAGAATGAGTCTATACCCTCTGGGAGATCATTTACTTTTATCAGAAACAGGATAGGCCCGAGTACAGAGCCCTGTGGGACTCCACTGGCGACTTCTATTGTATTTTGTGGGTTGGTTGGTGTTGTCGTCGTTGATCCGTTGATATTGTGAATGCAATAACATATCAGCATAAATGTTCCTTGCTACATCGCAATGATCAATCGATCACCCTATCAGTCCTAGAACGCATACATCTGTAGGTAATCCAGCCTACGCCTGCAACTCTAAACTTCAGTATAAAACACTCCTTGACATAAGAATGCCAACAATCACTCACCTCTCACTGCGTCTTGCACGCTAATGACAACCAAACACTATCAACTCCCTACAAGTAATCCACCAGAACTTCCCTTCCACCTCTGGAAGTTCACTACCCTGATATCTTTAGGTTCTTCCGGGCTTTACTACCAGGATCCTCTGCAGCTCCTCCAGGCTGCTATCATGAAGTTTCCTTGAGCAACTACGGTGCTTCACCCTTCTGCTAGGGTCGTCCACAGCTCTCTTGGCTGCTACACCATGAAATTCCCTCGAGCAACTATGGTGCTTCACCACCTCTACAGAAGCACATGACACTCCTCTTCACTACTGCTCCTCACAGCTCGAGGTCCTCTGCTCCACTACCTTGGAGTCTCATCAATTACTTCATCTATGCTGGCTTCGAAGTTCTCAGCAACTTCTTCCCCAAAGACAAACCTGCAACCCATCGACACTCCAATAAAATGTTTCCCTTTTAACACACAAACAAAAATAATCACACAATATGTTTGCCTCAAACCTCTATCTGTCCTCTACATACAGTGAGAGTGGACTCCCCCGTTGGGCGGGTCCATGCTCCGCCTCGCCTGGCGGGTGAGAGTCACACTGGGAGGGTCCTCCACCATCAGGAGCCGGGCTCCCTCAGTCGCCTGTCAGCGCTCAGAGGAGACGGATGTCGCTCCGTGTTCCTCCCTCTCCACTCTTATTTTAGGCTTTCTGCCTCACCAAAACATGTCTAACTTATCAATAAACATTGCTACTGTCGCTGGCACACGACCAACTACAAGCAATCACTATGAACTGGCTTATTTCGTGCTTACCACAGATTGTCTAGTCGAGGGCGCTCCTCCCTCTGACGAAGCTTGGTCAGGGCGCTGCCACAGCCCACGATAATGCCACTGGGCGATTTAATACTCTCCTCATCGACCAGGAGTTGAGACCACAACGTTCTCAGCTCAATTCCACAGCTGGCTCGTCTGCACACTTCTCTTCTCTTGGAGATATATCACTAGGGGCTCCTTCCTGACAGGAGCTCAACGGAGCGCGGCTTTCCCCCTGCGATGTCTGGCCTCAAGTGAGGTCAAAGCCCTCCAGAAGCGAGCCTCACGCCTCCAGCAAAATGTCCACATCTCCTATCTGTTTTCTTCTTTATTGCCCATAATCTCAAATTGTTATTTAAATCCTACCAACTATTTTCCATATGTGTTATCGCCTCTATATTTCTTAGACCTTCTGGTTAGGTCAGGCTTGCTGCATAACTCTCAAGGGGGAGACTCATTTCTCCTGTAGGCTGAGATCATAACACTTCACGCCAATCTGAGGTCTCACCCCTCACTAACTCTCTGCTTCCTATTGCTTAGGTACTCCCTTATCTACTGGAGCGCCCTACCAGTTACTCCTGCCTATTTCTCCAGCTTATACATCAGCCTTCTATGGGGTACTGTGTCAAAGGCTTTCCGACAGTCCAAAAAAATGCAGTCCGCCCATCCTCCTCTTTCTTGCTTAATCTTTGTCACCTGATAGTAGAGTTCTATTAAACCTGTAAGGCAAGATTTACCCTCCCTGAACCCATGTTGATAGGTTGTCACGAAGTCTCGTCTCTCCAGATGTGTTACTAGGTTTTTTCTCACAATCTTCTCCATCACCCTGCATGGTATACAAGTTAAGGACACTGGCCTGTAGTTCAGTGCCTCTTGTCTGTCACCCTTTTTGTATATTGGGACTACACTATCACCAGTGTGTACTGGTGATAGTTTATTGGGCTCCAACGTCAACAGTGATGCAGCAGTGAGTAATATTCCTGGCTGGGTCTGTTACGGACCCGAGTGCAGCGTCCGAGCACGGAGCAGTGACGACATCGCCATCTGTGAGTCTGCTCCCGAAACCCCCTCCAAATGGACAGCGCCATCTAGCGAGGGCGGGATATACCGGCCACAGGGGCTGGTTTCCCGTCTTAATCAGCTCGTAAAGTAGCCGCTGCTGACCTCTGGTGAGGTGGCGCTTAGACAGCAACGCCATCTATGGAGTGGATAGGTGGACGTTTGTGTCTAAGCCTGTAAGTGAGGTGCCCTAGAGTGTCCCCAGTACTAATGACATGTCTGATTACAGAGTCGACCTGGGACTGCTGTATTGGACGATGAGGCAGTCTACCCAAGGCAGCCAAAGTCTATCCACGTGTTTGCTGCAGAAGCTGTGAGTCACCCCCGGACGAACATTGTTGAGTGTGTTAGCCTGCCTGTGACGTGGCAGTACCAGGAATTGTCTTATCTGGGGGCTGGTTGGTGGATGAGACTAGCCACTGTAGTGCGGAGAGAGGAGAGTGATCTGCGGAATCACACGAGGCTCCTGCCTAGGGCTCGCAACCCTAGTATCGGTCGTGGAGTGGCCTACACAGCGGAGCTGATTGGAACCTGCCAGCTACAGGCTGGATTTGTGGTTGAAGGCCTCCACGACGGTGCACCCAGTGGGACTGATTTGGCTGGCCTGTGGCCAGGGTAGATTCGCCGAGAGAATCAGAGGATTCATCGTGGGCCACGACGAAGAGAACCAGGGCTACTCATCTTGAGCACCGTGGAGCATCCTGTGTCTTCAGAGGAAGACTAATCTGTATATAATAAGTGTAGTTATAGCAACCCAGCGTGTGACTGATATATTTATTTATGGTGGAGGTAGCAATATATATACAAAAGCAGTACATTTGTATCCCTTCCCCTTTAATTAACTTGCGTTACAGAATGCACCCCTTGAAAGCCAGTACTAGCTTGGGGCCGGATACCCAAACTCTAATAACACCAGAGAAGAACCCAGTTGCGACCCAATAGGGCCGTAATAGGGTCCCTGTGCATGTGGGTGGTGCTGGTGTGGCAGCCCCATTGCCTTTGGGTGGAAGTGAGGGGTGAAGTGGTCGACGAAGTGATGTGCGAGGTGAATTTCATGTGTGAGGTGGCGCATCCTGGCGTTGAAGTAGGGAAACCTGGTAACGCCTGTGCCAGTGACATAACTGTGCATTGGCGGGTATTCCAGTCCCACCTACTCCATTGGGACTTGTGGCAGTCTTCAAACTCAAGACAAGAAAACTCGTAGAGTTGGTCTAAAGGCAATCAGAAACTGATGCAGTGGATGGTTGTGGTGTATGCATCGTGGACGATGCTCCTGACCTAGAGGTAATAGCAGAATGCGGTAAAAAAGGTTGTCTACCTCGGACGTAAGAGCTGCTAGTAGTTGTGTAGGTCATAATGTGGATCATGTCAGTGGTGGAGGACTGGAACCCATTCGGTCTTGCCACCCCCCCCCCCACCTCTTACCTGATGTTAGGGGGACGAGGTATGTGTACCTACCTCAGTTGGTGTCTTTTGGAGGTTATTAAACAGGTGGGTAATGGTTAGGAGTGTGGTTCTCTCTCCTTGTATTACAATGCCAATTATCTCTTGTGCCAAACTGGGCTGTGTTGTCAGATGAAGCAGTTGTGTCTGCTTTCGTTGCCAAGATATCTTAAGACTGATGCGTTATTTGTGCAGGAGCATAAAGTGCAAGGCGGCACAGTTCACCGTTAGCTATGCACTGCTCCTCAAAATATGTCAAACCCGTTGTGCGCCGAAAAATTCTTTGGCAAAAATGTATTTTCCTTCCAAAAGTGTTAAATCCCCTTCCCTAATCACATACATGTTTAAAATAATGCACAAATGTACCATCATTGGCGACAGTGGTGTTCAGAAAATGGCGTGTGTTGTCATGGCTTGGGGGTCGCTCGTGAGCGTAGACCGAGTCAGTAGTCCGCCAGAATCAACAAGCGCAAGTTGCCACAAATATTTGTTACTTTTTTTCTGCATAATTACAAATGCATTTTATATTTTTTTTGGATACTCCTATGTATATTGAACACGATTACAATATTCAGGCTGAACATCCGAACCGTTCAAAAAAACGGTTACATGAATCACAAATGTGTCCACAAATATTGTTCATATTTTCTATATATCATATTGAATTATGTACATTTCCAACTTATTTACACACTGTACAGTATCACAGACTATATACATCTCTCAACATACTTAGAACTGCGCGAGTGTGTGATAGTCACTGAAGCAGTCAATGGCGCACAAGACAACTTTGCACTCAATGCACCAGGTGCAGATGGATCTTCACTTCTGTTCCCTACAGCGACTGCCCTGACAGGTACAAGAGGAGTGTTGTTAACGCATACGTCGACCGTGCTCTCAGCCACAGCTCAGAATGGAAGCAAGTCGACGAGGAACTCTGTAGGGTAAGGCAGGTCCTAGTCAATAACGGCTTCTCCAATGGTTTCATCGAAGACATCATAAGAAGGAAAGTGAAAAGCCATGCAACCTCCGAAGAGACAACACAACACCTATACCCCCTATTAGACTATTTTACAGGAACTTCTTTTCCACAGCTCATAAAACGGAGGAAAGGGTCCTGAAAGATATTGTTAATAGAAACGTTATCCCTACAGACAAAAATCAGAGGATACAACTGACGATTTACTATAAAACCAGAAAAAACGGCCAGCCTACTCATGAGAAACTCTCCAGACACAAAACAGAACGCTTTAAAAGAGACTAACGTCGTCTATGCCT
>NC_091174.1:29270841-29305841 GCF_040958095.1 Procambarus clarkii
CTCTCAACCGTCAATCAACTGGTGTCAGATTCCAGAGCCTACTGGGCTCTATCATATACATTTGAAACTGTGTATGGAGTCAGCCTCCACCACATCACTTCCTAGTGCATTCCATTTATTAACTACTCTAACACTGAAAAAATTCTTTCTAACGTCTCTGTGGCTCATTTGGGTACTCAGCTTCCACCTGTGTCCCCTTGTTCGCGTCCCACCAGTGTTGAATAGTTCATCCTTGTTTACCCGGTCGATTTCCCTGAGGATTTTGTAGGTTGTGATCATGTCCCCCCTTACTCTTCTGTCTTCCAGTGTCAGAAGGTGCATTTCCCGCAGCCTTTCCTCATAACTCATGCCTCTTAGTTCTGGGACTAGTCTAGTAGCATACCTTTGGACTTTTTCCAGCTTCGTCTTGTGCTTGACAAGGTACGGGCTCCATGCTGGGGCCGCATACTCCAGGATTGGTCTTACATATGTGGTGTACAAGATTCTGAATGATTCCTTACACAGGTTCCTGAACGCCGTTCTGATGTTAGCCAGCCTCGCATATGCCGCAGACGTTATTCTCTTTATGTGGGCTTCAGGAGACAGGTTTGGTATGATATCAACTCCTAGATCTTTCTCTCTGTCTGTTTCATTAAGTACTTCATCTCCTATTCTGTATCCTGTGCCTGGCCTCCTGTTTCCACTGCCTAGTTTCATTACTTTGCATTTACTTGGGTTGAACTTCAACAGCCATTTGTTGGACCATTCACTCAGTCTGTCCAGGTCATCTTGTAGCCTCCTACTATCATCCTCTTTTTCAATCCTCCTCATAATTTTTGCATCGTCGGCAAACATTGAGAGGAACGAATCTATACCCTCTGGGAGATCATTTACATATACCAGAAACAGTATAGGTCCAAGGACTGACCCCTGCGGGACTCCACTTGTGACGTCTCGCCAATCTGAGACCTCACCCCTCACACAGACTCGTTGTCTCCTGTTGCTTAGGTACTCCTCTATCCACCGGAGTACCTTCCCTCTCACTCCAGCCTGCATCTCCAACTTTCGCACTAGCCTCTTGTGTGGCACTGTATCAAAGGCTTGTGTGTGTGTGTGTGTGTGTGTGTGTGTGTGTGTACTCACCTAGTTGTACTCACCTAGTTGTGTTTGCGGGGGTTGAGCTCTGGCTCTTTGGTCCCGCCTCTCAACCGTCAATCAACAGGTGTACAGATTCCTGAGCCTATCGGGCTCTGTCATATCTACACTTGAAACTGTGTATGGAGTCAGCCTCCACCACATCACCCCCTAATGCATTCCATTTGTCAACCACTCTGACACTAAAAAAGTTCTTTCTAATATCTCTGTGGCTCATTTGGGCACTCAGTTTCCACCTGTGTCCCCTTGTGCGTGTTCCCCTTGTGTTAAATAGACTGTCTTTATCTACCCTATCAATCCCCTTCAGAATCTTGAATGTGGTGATCATGTCCCCCCTAACTCTTCTGTCTTCCAGCGAAGTGAGGTTTAATTCCCGTAGTCTCTCCTCGTCGCTCATACCTCTCAGCTCGGGTACTAGTCTGGTGGCAAACCTTTGAACCTTTTCCAGTTTAGTCTTATCCTTGACTAGATATGGACTCCATGCTGGGGCTGCATACTCCAGGATTGGCCTGACATATGTGGTATACAAAGTTCTGAATGATTCTTTACACAAGTTTCTGAATGCCGTTCGTATGTTGGCCATACCATGCCGTTGGTATGTTGTTGTGTGTGTGTGTGTGTGTGTGTGTGTGTGTGTGTGTACTCACCTAGTTACTCACCTAGTTGTGTTTGCGGAGGTTGAGCTCTGGCTCTTGGTCCCGCCTCTCAACCGTCAATCAACAGGTGTACAGATTCCTGAGCCTATTGGGCTCTATCATATCTACACTTGAAACTGTGTATGGAGTCAGCCTCCACCACATCACTTCCTAATGCATTCCATTTGTCAACCACTCTGACACTAATAAAGTTCTTTCTAATATCTCTGTGGCTCATTTGGGCACTCAGTTTCCACCTGTGTCCCCTTGTGCGTGTTCCCCTTGTGTTAAATAGACTGTCTTTATCTACCCTATCAATTCCCTTAGAATCTTGAGTGTGGTAATCATGTCCCCCCTAACTCCTCTGTCTTCCAGTGAAGTGAGGCTTAATTCCCGTAGTCTCTCCTCGTAGCTCATACCTCTCAGCTCGGGTACTAGTCTGGTGGCAAACCTTTGAACCTTTTCCAGTTTAGTCTTATCCTTGACTTGATATGGACTCCATGCTGGGGCTGCATACTCCAGGATTGGCCTGACATATGTGGTATACAAAGTTCTGAATGATTCTTTACACAAGTTTCTGAATGCCGTTCGTATGTTGGCCATCCTGGCATATGCCGCTGATGTTATCCGCTTGATATGTGCTGCAAGAGACAGGTCTGGCATGATATCAACCCCCAAGTCTTTTTCCTTCTCTGACTCCTGAAGAATTTCCTCTCCCAGATGATACCTTGTATCTGGCCTCCTGCTCCCTACACCTATCTTCATTACATTGCATTTGGTTGGGTTAAACTCTAACAACAATTTGTTCGACCATTCCTTCAGCTTGTCTAGGTCTTCTTGAAGCCTCAAAGAGTCCTCTTCTGTTTTAATCCTTCTCATAATTTTAGCATCGTCCGGAAACATTGAGAGAAATGAATCGATACCCTCCGGGAGATCATTTACGTATATCAGAAACAAGATAGGACCGAGTACAGAGCCCTGTGGGACTCCACTGGTGACTTCACCCCAATCGGAGGTCTCACCCCTCACCGTAACTCTCTGCTTCCTATTGCTTAGATACTCCCTTATCCACTGGAACACCTTACCAGCTACACCTGCCTGTCTCTCCAGCTTATGTACCAGTCTCTTATGCGGTACTGTGTCAAAGGCTTTCCGACAATCCAAGAAAATGCAGTCTGCCAAGCCCTCTCTTGCTTGTTTAATCTTTGTCACCTGATCGTAGAATTCTATCAAGCCTGTAAGGCAAGATTTACCCTCCCTGAACCCATGTGGGCGATTTGTAAGACCCTTCTCTCCAGATGTGTTACCAGGTTTTTTTCCTGACGATCTTCTCCATCACCTTGCATGGTATACAAGTCAAGGACACTGGCCTGTAGTTCAGTGCCTCTTGCCTATCGCCCTTTTTGTATATTGGGACCACATTCGCCGTCTTCCATATTTCTGGTAGGTCTCCCGTCTCCAGTGACTTACTATACACTATGGAGAGTGGCAAGCAAAGTGCCTCTGCACACTCTTTCAGTATCCATGGTGAGATCCCATCTGGACCAACAGCCTTGCTAACATCCAGATCCAGCAGGTGTCTCTTAACCTCCTCTCTCGTTTTTTTTAACTTTTCCAAGGCCGCCTGGTTTACCTCCCTTTCTCCAAGCACAGTGACCTCACCTTGTTCTATTGTGAAGACCTCCTGGACCTTCTTGTGGGATATCTGGGGCTTGACTCAATTATTTAATTACTAAAATTTATAACGAAGGACCACCCACTTTTGAGAAAAGAGGGAAACTAATAAAAAGTGATCATTAGAAACACAAGGAAGAACCAGTGTCTATGGATAAATATTAGAAGGAATAATCACTTAAATAAATAATGGACTGTATGGTTAATTAACTAAAGTCAGAGCCTCAAACACCTACATTGGGGGTGGGGGTATTGCTGGAACTTCATATACGTCTAGGAACTAGTGTGGTTCGTGCACCAGTTCATTGTTGAATAAAAAATATTGTGACCAAATTATTATAGAATCAATAGGTAAATACAAATAGAAAATATTAATGATTGTTAGAATTAGAGCAATCATCTAAGTAAACACATCCATCTCCACACATGATAAGCATTCAATATGATAATAACATGGATAGGTAGAATAAATTGGAGCAATTAAATGTGTTCAAAAAGTCTTAGCTCTAAGATGATTTCTATGACATTGATCGTGCCTCGTCCTCGTGATCTCAGGATCTCCACATAGAAGCCCTTAGAGGTGAATAACGCGAATGTAGTTAATGGCTCGTTGACTCCTCACATACGAGCTGTAATTTAAAGGATATTACGTAGCATTGAACTAGGCTACTTAAGTCTCAATATTTATGAAATAGAAAATAAAGATTAGTGCGGTACTAACATTGGATTTTTAGTCGTCTTACGATGTAATGTAATGTAACGTTACGATGTAACGACTGCCCAGGAAATATACAATCTCTAATGATGCATCAAGAAAGAATTATATACTTATCGGTGAGTGCAGTATATGCTGAAGTCTGCCGGTATTACGTCTCAATCTCAAACTTCCACAATGTTGTACACGTGGTTGAGAGTTTGGCTTGAATATCGACGCGTTATTATTTGACCGAGCACTGTAGATCACGTGGAAGAATAATTATTCGTTCTAAGCTGAGTATCAGTGTAATTCTTGCTGATAATCCCAACGTCACGTGTCTCAGACTCTGACGCCAAGACTTTCCCGCTCAAGTACGTATGCTCTCGTTGCTCACTCCGCAACACGAGCTCGCCACACACACACACAATGGCGTCTCTCCCCCCTCAACCCGCGTCCCCGCATTCACCACAGAAATTATTTATCACGAATAATACTATTTCGCGCAATTGTGGTTGAAATACTTTAATAAAGACTGGGTTGTGATTCTAGGGATTAAAATATTATTGCTTTCTCGTCTTATGGTGGAAACGAGAAATGGAGAAGATTTTAGTTTTCTCCATGGCATTCATGCGTGACAGAAAAACTATTACTTGATAACAATTGTAACTAAAAACTCTCGATTTAGAATTATTTGGGAGTTATGTTATCCATAAATAATTATCACACGGAATACTGATGATTTTAGAGAACCACATTCAATTCTCTAACACACTGGCAATAAATGTGTTTAACTAGATATAAGCTGACGCAATACTGGTGCTTGGTTTCGTAAGAATTCCAGCATCCATATGTAGATATAATGGTTAGTTTATGTGAACATTACTGTTAGTAAGTTTTAGTGACTACTGTAGTTAGTATATAATAATACTGATTCATTATAATACAATAGTATTGTATTAGTGTTGGAAATTTCCAACATAACTCCGGGGGGAGATTTCTCGGGTCGCAGTGCATTGTTGAGTACTGACATACCTATCCCGAAGTTAGTATTAATGTTAATATGTAAGTATGTTAGTACACACATAACAGATGTCCCGTAATTGTCAAGGACATACAAGAAATTTAAGTCTTGCAAAGAAATTCATGTTGAATGGAACATGTTATTGGGAATCATCTTAAGTTAATTACTAATAAAGCCTACAATAAACTCTGGGACTGATGTCGCTTTGACATGTAATGTTTATGTTACTAAGTCTTAAAGTCTTGTAAACTCTCAGATACTCTAGACGAAATAATGTTATTGTTAATAGCCTATACAACAAATTAAGAATTAAATCATACAATTTAAAGTAATTGAGAATCCACTGTGATGAGAATGTTCTGGGTCATTGAGACTTGTAACGATTTGTTACTTGACATCACAACACAGTATCATCATGATTACTTAAATTGGATGGGAAATTATTTGCTCTTGGTCGGAGCTATAATTGGCTTGTAGTTTCCGTTTGCATTGTTGAGCAGCAGCTCTAGTGGGGCGGTTGCTCGGTGGATCAGAATTGTTGTCCTCGGAAACTGTTGGCGAAGCTGGTTCTGATAAACACTCTCGTTCTGCTAATTCGAGAGGTACCAACTTCTCTAAGGTTTTTAGGGTAGTGTTGCCTTGGCACAAAACCTTTACTACTCTCAGGATGCCTTGGTGATCTGGGTGGATAGCAACAATTTTGCCTATAGGCCACTCTGACCTTGGTCCATCACTGTCAACCAATACTAGGTCTCCTGGTTTAAGTTGTACTTTATTATAGGGACTCGAAGCTCCGTAGTGGTACTCTCGTAGAGCTGTGAGGTACTCTCGAGTCCACACCTCATTCCACCTTTCAATTACTCTTGAGAGATGTTGGTAACTTTCTACTAAGTCACTCCTGGTTACATGTGAAGGATCGACGGGGTCCTCTTCTGCCAAAGGTATTAGAGGGCTCAGCAGGCCTCCATGTATCAAGTGTGAGGGACTCAGAGGTTCTCTCTGTGAGAAATCATCTGATAGGTATGTTAATGGGCGATTGTTGACTCGCGCCTCGATTTCCACGACAAGTGTTTGTAGTTCTGAGTAACTAATTTTCTGTCGATGTAAGGTCTTCCTTAAACACTTCTTGACAGTTCCTATCATACGTTCGTAGAACCCACCTTGCCAGGGGGCTCTGGGAGCAATAAATTTCCAGTGGCATTGTCGTCTCTGCAGGACTGACTGCACTTCTGGATGATTCCATACTTCTCGTAGACAGGCTTCTCCTGCTACAAAATTTGAACCATTGTCCGATATCATTAGTTTGGGACAGGATCTGCGAGCTGCAAATCTACGAAAAGCTTCGATGAAGGCTTCAGCACTCATGTCCGAAGTCACTTCTAGATGTCCGCCTCGTGTGGTAGCACACGTGAAGAGGCAAATATAAGCTTTCACTGGTATCTTATCTGGATTGCCAGTGAGAAGCAAGGCTCCTGTGTAATCGACACCAGTGGTCTCAAAGGGACGAAGATGAACCACTCTTTCTTCAGGGAGTGGTGGAGGTCCTGGGTAAGGACACACTCGAGCGTCGTATCTTTTGCAGATCACACAGAACTTATTAATTGATCTGACTGTTTGACGACCTTGAGGAAGCCAATATTTCTGTCTGAGGTCGGTGAGAGTGTCTAACACTCCACCATGCAAAGTACCATATTGATGGTGATGTAAAACTAGAAGTTTGGTAATGATGTGGTGACGTGGTAGAAGGATCGGATTCTTTGTATCCAAATCAATTTTTGCATGAAGCAAACGTCCTCCACACCTTAATATATTATGAGTATTGGCATCCTACCAGATACCTAGAGACTTGGTTAATTTATCTGGAAGATTTTCATATTCACTTCCATATGTCTCTTGCTGTGCACGTTTGATCCAGTAGAGGATAGGATTGGGAAACTTATGTCTGATTCCTATCTTAGCAAGAAAGTCAAACACATGTGCTGTTACTCTTAATATCTTACTCAAGTTAGGATAATTGTGGGGATTAATAGCTAAGATTCGATGAGGTTCTGGTTCTTACATGGGAGTAGTGATATTGGTCACTATGACTTGTGGCTTTTGTTTGGGCCACTGACCACTAACAAGCCATGAAGGTCCATTAAACACGTCGAAGACTTGATAAGTTGTTTTAATGTTAATCCTCGAGATAAGTAATCTGCAGGATTGTCCTTAGTGGGAACATGTCTGAATTTATATCCAGCAGATAATTCATGAATTTCCCTGACACGATTACTAACATAGGGAGTTTTATTGTTGTTGTTTCTTACCCATTGTAAGACTGCCTCATTGTCTGACCACACTACATCTCACCAAAGTGGATATTATTGAGTGTCTTTGTCAGGCAATGAGCCAATCTTACTCCCACCAGCAATGCAGTTAACTCCATTTGAGGTAAAGATCTCTTCTTAATGGGAGCATTTCTTGCTTTAGATGTGAGCAAAATTTATTGTGCACTATTAACAAAGTAGGCTACAGCGCCATACGCTTTGCCAGGGGCATCGCAAAAAACGTGCAAATTTGTGGGTAAGTTTTGTCCTGAAGCATTACGAGGAAATTTCAAACACCTAACTGATTGAAATCCGTTGTGAGTATCTGCCATTTATCTTGCAACTCAATTGGCAACGGATCATCCCATCCCATATGCAGGCGATGAGTCACAATAACGTGGCTGAAGTATGTTGACCAGACCACACACTAGAAGTTGAAGGGACGACGACGTTTCGGTCCGTCCTGGACCATTCTCAAGTCGATTGTGAAGTCAGTACAAATCGACAATTCATCCCTTACCATGAGAAAATTACTCTCGTATGTCAGTCAACCATTTGACCCTTTAGGCCAAAGGCCATCCCATATGTTTCTGCCAGCATTCCTGCATTAGGAGTTTGCCCCTTATTAAGATAGGACTAAGTAAGCCTAAAGGGTCAAATGGTTGACTGACATACGAGAGTAATTTTCTCATGGTAAGGGATGAATTATCGGTTTTGTACTGACTTTGACATTCATCTCGTCAGTACTTGTGTTCCATTCCACATCCAGAACTTTTAATTGATTAGGCACCTGATAACCTGGAAACTCTTTCTCGATTATCTGGTTTAATGATTTATTATTTGAGGCCCACGATTGTAGTGGCATATTGGCTCCTAATAACTCACGGTTTAGCCTCATGATAGCTCTCTACCTAATTGGATTGATCATTTGTAGTTCCCTGGAAATTATCGACATACAAGTTGTCACTAATTTCTGCCTTATAAGGGCTATTTGACTTCCTCAAATGTGTATCTAATGTTGCTTGAAGTAGAAACGGGGAGGAAGTCGCTCCGAATAGCACTGAGGCAAAACGATAAGTTATGATATCACTGTTAGGATCCAGTGGGTCCTTAATCCAGAGAAACTTGGTGTAATTACGATCCTCTTCTTGTAAGCCTACTCTAAGGAAAGCTTTACTGATATCAGCAGTATAAGCAAAAATACCAGTACGGAATCGTAATAGCACATCATGTAGCCTTTGTGTTAGGCTAGGTCCCGTTTGGAGACATTCATTCAAGGACACGCTGTTTGGCTTCACTTTAGCACTACAGTTGAAGACAATAGGTATTGGTGTTGTCAACGAATCTTTCACCACAGCATGATGGGGTAAATAGTGACCTATTTTTCGCTCATCATTATCAACAACTTCGATAAATTTACTGTTGAGTTGTTGTTGGATTAGTTGATGATACATGTTCAGTTTGTCTGGCTGCTTCTTCAGCCGTATTAATTGAGACTGTAATTGTGAGGCTGCCATGAATAATTAACTGGAAGTTGTGGATGATTTCAACTTCCATGGTAGTCTCACCCAATATTGTTTATCTTTATAGACAACTGTATCCAGATATTGCTGGTAAGTCCACATATCATCAGGGCTTGGTTGTTCAGGGACAATACCTAAAGTGTCTAAATCCCACAGACAATGTACAGGTGGATCAGACTCATTATCTTCAGATATTTCTCTGAAATGTAGGGGTGACTGTTCAAAGCCTAGTCACACCACTATTGTATTGTTAGATTGTTGGTTGGTTCACGCTGGATTTTGTTGGAAAAGCACCGGTCCAGTAAGCAACTTGCCTCCAGCAGATGACAACAAATTCATTCCGTGTTGTCTGGTGCATTCGTTATAAATTTATAATAATGGTCAGCGCCTATAAGTATTCCAACATCCGTGAGGCAGTCAGAATTTATTTTGTAGTCAGCTAGCCTCATGCGGTTTCGTTTAAGATATTTCACAGTGCGAGCTAATCCTGTGAGCTGCAGGTCTGTAGGAAGTTTGTCTACTACTACCGCTTGTATTGGACTAGTGGAAGATCCAAGTCTCACTAATACCTTAACTATTTTGGTATTCACGAGGTCCACAATTAGTCAAGAAACCAGAAAATATTCAATCTCACACTTTTGGCAGGTTCTAAATTTAACTGCTCGACTAATTGTTGTGTGATGAAGGTTTTCTGTGATCCTTGATCAAAAAGAACCTCTAGTGTTAACTCTAGATTTCCTGTTAATTAATTTGAGTTGAGCTGTAGGCAGAGTGGTATTATTGCCTGACTCAGTAGCAAGTACATTTATTTCTTGATGTACCTTGCAATATTGTACTGTGGTAGAATTCGTAGAATTCTCCCCAGTTGTCATGGATTGGGTAGAAGTTTTTCTACATAAGGCATAATGATGTATACCTTTGTTGCATCTACTGCATGAACGTAGTTGCACTGCACATTACTGGGATCATGAGAGCCCATGCACTTGGTGCACCTGTATATTTCTTGTAACCGTTTAAATCCTGGTATTAATGTTAGGAATAAACAGTGCATTGGTAGGTGGCATGTTCTTGATTACAGAACAGACACCTTCTCTCTCTGGTTGACTTTGTCTCTTTAGCAGACAAGTCATTGGTTACATCAGAAGGAGATACTGAATAAGTACCTACATTACCACTCCCTTTTCCAGTGGATGGAGCAGTCCTAGGTTTAAATTTATTAAACTTATTTAAAGTCGTTTTGGGTTTGACTGAAGTGTCAATATGAGCTGACTTACGATGGGAGTTAGTAGAGAAGTTTGAAACACCTTTCCCATCTTGATTGGCTCTTTGTCTTTCGACTAAGGTATGTAGACCTTCTGTAATATATTTCAAGGTCAGAAAGGTTTTATTGTACATAGTACACAATTTATCTAAAGTTTCTCTTGGCAATTTTCGCCTTACAACTACTTTGGTCATCCATTCAGCTGTCTGAATTTGGACTTTAAGGCTTAAGGCCTTGAGTAAAGATTCTAACTCTAGCCTGAAAGTTTGGAGAGAATCTGTAGAATTATTAGCAGATGGTAAATCTAGTAATTTTTGAACTAAGACAGTAATAGTTCTCTCCTTGTTATCGTAGTTGGTTTTGAGCAATTGAACAGCTAGGGTGTAACCATCACTGGCCAGTGTTATATTAGAGATTACTTTCAAGGCTTCATTTCGTAACAGGCCTTGTAAATAATTGAATTTGGTTGTTTGAGGAATGTTGACTTTAGAGTCTACTGCATCCACGAATTTACTCCAGAAATCATCCCAACTTTCATTCTCGTTACCAGAGAATGTGGGTATATTGATCTGAGGTAATTTGACATCAGGATCTGGATGTGCAGTAGAAGTTATTGTTAATTTGTTTTTAGCAATTTACTTTTTAAAGGGTTGAAGCTTAACCTGTATATCATCTTCATACTGGGCTAAGTCATTTACAACATCCTCAAGTTCACTCTTACTCATAGAAGTTTGAGTAAAGTTTTGTCAAATACAGATTCATATGTTGCTTAATATGGGCGAATTTGCTTTCAGCAACTTGAAGTAAATCTTCTAATTCAAAGTAGTCAACAGGTGACTGTTGTGACAGATTTTGACATTTAGTAATCTGTCGGGTCAAATGACCTTTCAGACCGATAAGGGTCCGTTTCATTTTTTCAGCCGTTTCCATCTTGGTGGTAAAGGCTGGTTAGACAGTAAATAGTTGTTACTGAGGTAACTGGGATATTGACTCATTCAATGGAGTTCAATATCAATAATAATAGCCTAATATATTTGAATAGACTACACTACCTCGTTCAGAGGTTAATTTACCTACCTAACAAGAAGTAACTAATTATTTTGAGTAGTATTTGAACTTCACCATTAACTTTCGTCCGGCTAGCTCATCTTTATCACCATTAGATGTAATGGTGATCATTCAGCAGCACTCAAAATGTATACACACAAAATAATGAGTACAAGAAGAAATAATATGGATATACTCTAATCAGAGTTATCTTAAGGTTTAATCCCACCTTTGATAGGGTCAGCACAAAAATGAATAATATATGTACTACTAACTAGCTCAAGCCTAGTCGTGAGAATTTCTACCTAAGAAACTACAATTTATTTAGTCTGCGTTTGTGCCAAATTCAGCACAATCACAGCCTAAATTCCTACCTAATAAAGGTTGGCAAAGATTATATTGTGGTGCAGTAATGTGAATATATAGTTGTGCTGTATTTTTGTTTTTTTTTTAATTTTATAGTTTATATAGATGTGCACTTGCACACACAAGTGAAAAACAAATATGTACAGTTAATTTTGGCTTGCTAGCCACAGCCGTTTGTGATAAATGATTGTGTTGATCAATTTGTCAACTACATGTGACCTAGACTCACCTGATAGGTGTACACCATCTCTTGCCAGGTTTTGCCTGTATGGTCTGGCTGTAAATTAGATATAAGTGGCATCCAATCGTACTCGCTTTTTCAGCCTGAAGTTTATGTATTTGGCAGCTCTTTGGTAATATTCTGGGGTTACTCTCTAACGATTATCATTACTCAGTTGGCGAGGTTCCACCAATGTGAATACTACCGAATTGCTGATTAGTTTGAATGAGGAAATTATGGTTTTGAGGTGATTAATTACCTCAGCTGGATGACGAGTAGGATGGATGTCATTACCACCTAAATAAATAATGGTTAGATGGTGAGGCCACTCTAACGCAGGTGTTAGTGTGGAATTGTTATAGAAGTTATGAGCTGTTGCTCCTGGTGACCTAAAGATTCTTACTTCAGTATGAGGTATAGGTCTAAGTGTTGTGGGTAATTGACTGTGTCCCACGAGTGCTACCTTATACATGAGGTATAAGTAGCAATGAATTGGTGTGAATTAGGCTAACCTATGTGTTACGCTGCCGGTAGACACAATTAGTTAATGTGGTTAGTCTAGACTACTTCACACGGTGTTTAGTTATTACTAATTAGTATATATATATATTTATATTTATCCGGTTCGAAGGACCATAATGTGGGATATCTGGGGCTTGACTCGATTATTTAATTAATCAAATTAATACCGAAGGACCACCCACTTTTGAGAAATGAGGGAAACTAATAAAAAGTGATCATTAGAAACACAAGGAAGAACCAGTGTCTATGGATAAATATTAGAAGGAATAATCACTTAAATAAATAATGGACTGTATGGTTAATTAACTAAAGTCAGAGCCTCAAACACCTACATTGGGGGTGGGGGTATTGCTAGAACTTCATATACGTCTAGGAACTAGTGTGGTTCGTGCACCAGTTCATTGTTGAATAAAAAATATTGTGACCAAATTATTATAGAATCAACAGGTAAATACAAATAGAAAATATTAATGATTGTTAGAATTAGAGCAATCATCTAAGTAAACACATCCATCTCCACACATGACAAGCATTCAATATGATAATAACATGCATAGGTAGAATAAATTGGAGCAATTAAATGTGTACAAAAAGTCTTAGCTTTAAGATGATTTCTATGACATTGATCGTGCCTCGTCCTCGTGATCTCGGGATCTCCATATAGAAGCCCTTAGAGGTGAATAACACGAATGTAGTTAACGGCTCGTTGACTCCTCACATACGAGCTGTAATTTAAAGGATATTACATAGCATTGAACTAGGCTACTTAAGTCTCAATATTTATGAAATAGAAAATAAAGATTAGTGCGGTACTAATATTTGATTTTTAGTCGTCTTACGATGTAACGACAGACTACCCACGAAATATACAATCTCTAATGATGCATCAAGAAAGAATTATATACTTATCGGTGAGTGCAGTATATGCTGAAGTCTGCCGGTATTACGTCTCAATCTCAAACTTCCACAATGTTGTACACGTGGTTGAGAGTTTGGCTTGAATATCGACGCGTTATTATTTGACCGAGCACTGTAGATCACGTGGAAGAATAATTATTCGTTCAAAGCTGAGTATCAGTGTAATTCTTGCTGATAATCCCAACGTCACGTGTCTCAGACTCTGACGCCACGACTTTCCCGTCCAAGTACGTATGCTCTCGTTGCTCACTCCGCAACACGAGCTCGCCACACACACACACAATGGCGTCTCTCCCCCCTCAACCCGCGTCCCCGCATTCACCACAGAAATTATTTATCACGAAGAATACTATTTCGCGCAATTGTGATTGAGTTACTTTAATAAAGACTGGGTTGTGATTCTAGGGATTTAAATATTATTGCTTTCTTGTCTTATGGTGGTAAACGAGAAATGGAGAAGATTTCAGTTTTCTCCATGGCATTCACGCGTGACAGAAAAAGTATTACTTGATAACAATTGTAACTAAAAACTCTCGATTTAGAATTATTTGGGAGTTATGTTATCCATAATAATTATCACACGGAATACTGATGATTTTCGAGAACCACATTCAATTCTCTAACACACTGGCAATAAATGTGTTTAACTAGATATAAGCTGACGCAATACTGGTGCTTGGTTTCGTAAGAATTCCAGCATCCATATGTAGATATAATGGTTTGTTTATGTGAACATTACTGTTAGTAAGTTTTAGTGACTACTGTAGTTAGTATATAATAATACTGATTCATTATAATACAATAGTATTGTATTAGTGTTGGAAATTTCCAACACTTCTTGTTGAGTTCTTCACACACCTCTGTGTCATTCTCTGTATACCTGTCCTCGCCTGTTCGAAGTTTCAATACCTGTTCTTTCACAGTTGTTCTCCTTCTGATGTGACTGTGGAGTAGCTTTGGTTCGGTCTTGGCTTTGTTTGCTATATCATTTTTAAAACTTTTCTCTGCTTCTCTTCTCACCCTGACGTACTCATTCCTGGTTCTCTGGTATCTCTCTCTGCTTTATGGTGTTCTGTTATTCCAGAAGTTCCTCCACGCCCTTTTGTTCAGTTTCTTCGCTTCCATACATGCCCTATTATACCATGGATTCTTCTGTTGCTTCTCGGATTTTTCTCTTTGGGCCGGGATGAACCTGTTTACTGCCTCCTGACACTTTTGGGTAACATAGTCCATCATACCCTGTACAGACTTATCTCTGAGATCTGTGTCCCAAGGTATTTCACTTAGGAAACTTCTCATCTGTTCATAATTTCCCTTTCGGTATGCCAGCCTTTTGATTCCCAGTTCTTTTTTGGGGGAGATAAGTCCTAGCTCTACCAGGTACTCAAAGTTCAATACACTGTGGTCACTCATTCCCAAGGGCGCTTCCATCTTAACTTCCCTTATGTCCCACTCATTTAGGGTAAATATCAAATCAAACATTGCTGGTTCATCTTCTCCTCTCATCCTTGTTGGTTCTTTGATGTGCTGGCTTAGAAAGTTTCTTGTTGCCACGTCCAGCAGCTTAGCTCTCCATGTTTCTGGTCCTCCATGCGGGTCTCTGTTCTTCCAATCTATCTTCCCATGGTTGAAGTCTCCCATAATTAGTAGTTCAGATCCATTCCTGCTAGCAACAGAAGCTGCTCTTTCTATTATGTTTATGGTGGCCATGTTGTTTCTATCATATTCCTGTCTAGGTCTTCTGTCATTTGGTGGTGGATTATATATGACTACGACTATAATTTTTTTCCCTCCATTTGTTACGGTACCTGCTATGTAGTCACTGAAACCTTCACAGCCCTGAATATCCATCTCCTCAAAATCCCAGCCTTTTCTTACCAGCAGAGCTACACCACCCCCACCTCTTCCTTCCCTCTCTTTCCTCATAACATAATAGTCCTGTGGGAACACTGCGTTTAATATCGTTTTCGTGAGCTTTGTTTCTGTGAGGGCTATTATGTCTGGGTTTTCCTCTAGTAGCCGTTCTCCAAGCTCATTTGCTTTATTTGTAATTCCATCTATGTTAGTGTACATCGCTTTGAGGCTCACTTTCTTCTGTCCCTTCTCAAATCGCCTCCTTGGTGAGTGTTCTGCTGGTGGGGGAGGCTGCTCCATGGGTGTGAGGACCTGTGAGGTGGATAACAGGGTCTCAGAGGATACTGGGATGAGGGGCTGGGGATCCATTGAAGGGGGGAGGGACAGGGAGGGTATGGGGTGAAAGGGGAGGGAGGACGGGAAGGAGAGGGGGGGAGGGAGGACTCGGGAGGAGGGGAGGGGTAGAAGAGTGGGGATTGGGTGTGGGGGGAGGGAGCATTGGCTGAACATTTGAGTGGGGGCAGGGAGGGTTTGGAGTAGGGGGGTTTTCTATACAGAGGAGGGTGGCGGGGTTGTCCTCCCTTCTGGTATTACTGGGTAGCTGGTTGTGGGTTCCCCCCTCGCCTCTGGGGGTGTTGTGTTGAGAGCTGTGACTTCCTGGTTTTCCCCTCTCGCCCTGCGCCTCTTCCTTGCTTCTGCCGCCATGGCTCTCTCCTCCCTTGTCATGTCTCTCTGGAGGAATACATTTTTTAATTTTCCCACGTTTTTCAGGGAGCTCTTCCTTGATAGGATCTTCTCCTTTGTGCTCTCGTTTGCAAACACTATCTTTATCATTCGGTCTCAGTCTTTGTTGTACCAACCTAGCCTGAAAACCTTCTCAATGCTATGCTCAGCCCCTTCCATGTCTAGTGCCATTAGTACTTCATTCACTGCTACTTTGTCCTTTTCATTCCACTCTGTCCTATTAGAGCCTTCCTGCTCTTTAATACCCACAGCAACCACTGATCTGCTCCTTTCCAGCAGTTGGCTAGTGTAGCGTGCCGCCTCCTGTGAGGTGGCTGCTTTCATGGCCACCTCCATCACTGCAGTCATTACTTCAGAGTTATTTTTTTTTAGTATTTCCGCAAATGTTGCTTTTATTGTGGCATTCTCATCCAAAAAACTTTTACCACCTTCTCCCTGGATGGTTTTCTGATTCTCAGCCTCGATACCATTCTCTTTGAGGGCTCTAATCTCCTCCTTTGATGCTGTCAACTCTCTTTTCAGGTTGCTTATTTCATTCTTCATTTCGTGCATCATTTCTTGCATCTCACTCTTGATGTCCTCCAGAAACTGGGCGAACTTTTCCTTCATTTCGTCACCTTGGCTCTTCCCTGTTCCCCTGATACCTCTGGCTGCCATGCTTGCCCCTGTTCCTATAGTTGTGCCGTGATAGGATTTGTCAGGAGGGCAGAGCGGGATGGGAGAGGGAGAGAGAGAGAGAGAGGAAGAGAGAGAGAAAGAGAGAGAGAGAAAGGGAGTGATAAAGGGAGAGATAAATGGGTGGGTGGGGGCGATCCGACCCTTCCACTGAAGTGAGAAGAAAGTAGAAGGGGAGGGGGGAGAGGAGATGGAGAGAGAGGTGGGAGGGAGAGAGAGAGAGGAGAGGGAGAGAGATGGAGAGGGGGAGAGCGGGTGAGGGAGAGAGTGGGTGAGGGAGAGAGGGGGGGAGGTGTGTGTGTGTGTGGGAAGAGAGGGAGGGGGAAGGAAAGAGAGGGAGGGGGAAGGAAAGAGAGGGAGGGAGGGAGGGAGGGGGAGAGAGAGAGAGAGAGAGAGAGAGAGAGAGAGAGAGAGAGAGAGAGAGAGAGAGAGAGAGAGAGAGAGAGAGAGAGAGAGAGAGAGAGAGAGAGAGAGAGAGAGAGAGAGCAGGAAAGAGAGTGGGAAAGAGATAGAGAGTGGGGGAGAGAGAGAGTGGGAGAGAGGGAGTGGGAGAGGGAGAGAGTGGGGAGGGGAAGAGTGTGTGTATAGCGGATGCGGGGGACTGGGGGTGGGGGGGGCGGAGATGACGACCAGGTCAGGTCAGGTCAAATGGGGGGGTTAAGAGGGGGGGGGGGGGTAGTAAGGTCCTATCCCCTGATCCCAGGTGTTAATGCCTTTTCCCCTGACTGAACGTTTGTACTCACCTAGTTTGTGTGTGTGTGTGCGTGTGTGTGTGTGTGTGTGTGTGTGTGTGTGTGTGTGTGTGTGTGTGTGTGTGTATGTGTGTGTGTGTGTGTGTGTGTGTGTGTGTGTGTGTGTGTGTGTGTGTGTGTGTGTGTGTCTGTTTTATCGTGTGCACACTTGTGTGTGTGCATACGTACGTGGGCGGGCGTGCGTGTATGTGTCAAGAGATCCCATAAGCGTTACCTCTACCTAAATGAGCCTCGCTGAGATTTTTAAATATATATGATATCCTGAACAAGAATTTGATAAGATTTTACCTCAATCTGTACACCTGATTAATTGACCAGAGAGGGGGTACACACCAGTCTGCTTCCCACTCACACAACTAGATGAGTAAGGACGATGTATGATGACGATGGTTATCTGTAGTTGTCTCCCACTAGGTGATACACTAAGTGCTAGTAGATTGATGAAGTCGGTTCTTCCCTATCTGCACAAAGCTCTGGAGTCGGTGTCTGTATCGTTGTGTGACAGTTCACTAATTTACTTTACTACTGATCACAGTCACCACTCAACAAACACAATCAGGCAGTTCCACGGCGGGTCGTCCCACCTGGTCTCAGGTCAGGTTGCTTCACGCAGTCCTCCACACTTATATGCTCCGGTGATGCCACTAGCTCCACTTTGTTTTTTCGCACTGTCGCTAGCGATATGACTATGCTATGTAGCACCCTGCTAGCTACACACTGCGAGAGGCCAAATACTATGATCTAGCCTCTATAATCCTTCAATGTCCCGAGAAATTGGCGAATTTCCGCGGACCTCACTTAATCGTGTGTGTCTCCTACCGTCGCTACTGTGTGTGTGTGTTTACTTACCTAATTGTACTCACCTATTTGTGTCTGCAGGATCTAGCATTGACTCTTGAATCCCGCCTTTCGAGAAATTGGTTGTTTACAGCAATGACTCCGGTCCTATTTACCTATCATACCTAGTTTTAAAATTATGAATAGAATTTGTTTCCACAACCTGTTCCATAAGTGCATTCCATTTTTCCACTACTCTCACGCTAAAAGAAAACTTCCTAACATCTCTGTGACTCATCTGAGTTCACAGCTTCCACCCATGTCCCCTCTTTCTGTTACTATTCCGTGTGAACATTTCGTCTATGTCTACTCCGTCAATCCCCCTAAGTATTTTATATGTTACTATTATATCCCCCCTCTCCCTTCTTTTTTCTAGTGTCGTAAGGCTCAGTTCCCTCAGGCGCTCCTCATACCCCATTGCTCGTAACTCTGGGACGAGTCTGGTTACAAACCTCTGAACCTTTACCAGTTTCCTTATATGCTTCTTCAGATGTGGACTCCACAATGAGGCGGCATACTCTAAGACTGGCCTCACGTAGGCAGTGTAAAGCGCCCTAAATCCCTCCTTACTTAGGTTTCTGAATGATGTTCTAACATTTGCTAATGTAGAGAAAGCTGCTGTCATTATCCTATTTATATATGCTTCAGGAGATAGATTAGGTGTTACGTCCACGCCCAGGTCTCTTTCTCGCGTCGTCACAGGTAGGCAGTTCCCCTTCATTGTGTACTGTCCCTTTGGTCTCCTATCACCTAGTCCCATTTCCATAACTTTATACATTTGCTTTTGTTGAACTTTAGTAACCATATCTTTGACCATCTCTGCAACCTGTTCAGGTCTTCTTGGAGGATTCTTCAATCTTCAACTGTCACAACTCTTCTCATCATCTTTGCATCATCCGCAAACATCGACATGTAGGACTCTACTCCTGTAAACATGTCGTAAACATATATTAGAAATAGAATTGGTCCCAGCACCGATCCTTGAGGTACTCCACTCGTTACTGTTCGCCAGTCCGACTTCTCGCCTCTTACCGTAACTCTTTGGCTCTTTCCTGTTAGGTAGTGCCTTATCCATGCTAGAACCTTTCCTCCTACCCCCGTCTGCCTCTCGAGTTTGAACAGCAGTCTCATGTGCGGTACTGTATCAAAGGCTTTTTGGCAGTCCAGAATATGCAGTCTGCCCAACCATCTCTGTTCTGTCTTATCCTCGTTATTTTATCATAGAATTCCAAAAGGTTTGTTAGGCATGATTTCTCTTTCCAGAACCCATGTTGATGTTTGTTTACAAACCTAACGTTCTCCAGGTGTGCAACCAGTCGTAGCCTAATTATTTTTTCAAGTATTTTACAGGGGATGATTGTCAGTGATACAAGTCTATAATTTAGTGCCTACTCCCTATCGCTTTTCTGGAAAATCGGTACGACATTTGCCTTCTTCCAGCAACTGGGCAATTCTCCCGACATAAGTGACTTATTAAAGATCATTGCCAGAGGCACGCTGATGGCCTGCGCTGCTTCTTTTAGTATCCACGGTGATTGTCTGGTCCAACTGCTTTAGTTGCATCCAGTGTTGTCAACTGTTTCGTTACCTCCTCTACTGTCACATCTATATCTGATAGTCTTTCATCTAGGATAATCTCTTCTAACAATGGGGAGCCGCTCAGACTCGATTGTGAACATTCCATGGAAACTAGCATTCAGTGCCTCGCAGATTTCCTAGTCACTTTCAGTATATGCCTCTTCTGTTTTCCTTAGTCTTGTCACTTGGTCGTTCACCGACATTTTTCTTCTTATATCGCTCAGTAGTAATTTAGGTTGCTTTTTTGCTTTGATCGCAATATCGTTCCAATAGTTCTTTTCCGATGTTCGAATTATGTTACTGTATTCGTTCCTAGCTCTGTTGCATCTGATCCTGTTGTCCTCTGTCCTTTGTCTTCTGTACTTCCTCCACTCACGCCTGCTGGTCATTTTTGCTTCCTGACAATGTCTATTAAACCATGGGTTATTATATTCCCTCTTATTTTTTTCCTTTACTGTTGGTATAAATCTCTCTTCGGCCTCCTGGCATTTCCGTTTGACTAGGTTCATCATATCTTGGACTGTTTTCCTCTAATTTCTTCCTCCCACTACACTTTTCCCAGATAGTCCCTTATCCACCTGTAGTCCACTTTCCTGTAGTCAACTCTCCTTTCTCAGACCCTTTGTCCCATGGTCACAAGTTTGACTTCCATCATGTAGTCGAAGACTAGAACACAATGGGTGCTGGCTTTAAAGGTATTTCATGTTCCAAATTCCTGATGTCTTCTACATTCTGGGTGAAAATCAGATCTAATAGGCTCGTTGCATCTCCTCTTTCCCTTGTGTCTTCCTTTACATGTTGTGTTAGGAAATTCCTGTCTATAACATTTATTAACTTTGCTCCCTACGTTTCGTTCCCTCCTTGGGGATTTCTTGATTCCCAAGTTATCTTTCCATGATTTAGTTCCCCCATGACCAGCAGCTTCGCTCTCATTCTGTGGGATAGTGTTGCTGCCTTCTGCAGTTCATCTATGCATGCCTTGTTGTTGTCATCATACTCCTGCCTGGGTCTTCTACTCTTTGGTCGGGAATTGTAGATTACCAAGATCACAATCTTCCTCCTATCTGCTGTCAGAGTTCCATGTATGAAGCTTGTGCTCTCATTGGTAACCCGATTTCCCAGGTCTTCAAACTTCCATTTCCGCTTTATTAGGAGTGCCACTCCCCCTCCCTGTCTCTGTGTCCTCTCTTTTCTTATCACCTGGTAGCCCTCTGGAAATTTTGCATCTGAGATCATGTCACTTATTTTAGTTTCCACTATTGCAACTATCTTTATCTTGAGATTATCTTTAGATGATTTCGGGGCTTTTTAGTGTCCCCGCGGCCCAGTCCTTGACCAGGCCTCCACCCCCAGGAAGCAGCCCGTGACAGCTGACTAACCTCCAGGTACCTATTTTACTGCTAGGTAACAGGGGCATAGGGTGAAAGAAACTCTGCCCTTTGTTTCTCGCTGGCGCCTGGGATCGAACCCAGGACCACAGGATCACAAGTCCAGCGTGCTGTCCGCTCGGCCGACCGACTCCCTGACTATGTCAGGATCTGCCTCACTCACTCTTTCTTTTATCTCTTCTGCTTCATTAGCTACCCCATCACCAGTGGTGTACCAAACCTTGAGATTCTCCATGGAAAATATGGTACCAGCGTTCGCCTTGTCTCTAAGGGGGTTTGGGGGATATTGGGGGTGTCTGGGAGGTGAAGGGGGCTGGGGGGGATCCGATGGGTGTCTGGGGGGTGAATGGGGGCTGGGGGGATCCGATGGGTGTCTGGGGGGTGAATGGGGGGCTGGGGGGATCCGATGGGTGTCTGGGGGCTGGGGGGATCCGATGGGTGTCTGGAGGTGAATGGTATCTGGAGGGGGTGCTTGGGGAGCTGGGGATCTAGGAAGGTAGGTATAAAGGTCTGGGGTAGGGCCTGGGTAGGTAGGTCTGGAGTAGGAAGGGCATACTGGGTCTGAAGATTAGAGAGGGTCTAAGAGCCATAGAGGGGTTGAGAGGTAGCGTAAGGTTGAGAGTCAGATAGAGGTTAGGGGGGGGGAGAGGGATAGAGGGGGTGGGAGGAAGAAGGGCGGATGGAACATGGATAGTGATAGTGGGAGGGAGGTTGTATTAGTCAGGGGGAACTCAGGGGTAGGTGTGGGCATTGGGGCAGAAGGGGGAAATAGGGAAATGGAGGATAGGTGGAGGGGGTCCCCCCGTCAATCATTCCGTGATTGAATTCCCCCATGAGGAGCAGATGGGATCTATTTCTACAGGCAGCAGCGGCTGCTCTCTCTATTACAGTGTTAACTGTCATGTTGTTGTTGTCATACTCTTGACTGTGTCTTCTGTCATTTGGTGCAGGGTTATATATCACTGCTACTACTATTGTTGGTCCTCCCATTGTCATAGTGCCTGTTATGTAATCTCTGAATCCCTCACATCCCAGGTTAGCCATCTCCTTGAAACTCCATTCCTATCTCATTAGTAGGGCCACTCCGCCTCCTCTCCTACCTTCCCTTTCTTTCCTTATTACTGTGTACTTCTGAGGAAACACGGCATCCATTATGATTCCTGAGAGTTTTGTTTCAGTGAGTCTGATTACATCTAGGTTCACTTCTTGTGCTCTTTCTCTTAGTTCAGCTGCCTTGCTTATAATCCCATCTATGTTCGAGTACATTACCATGAAATTGACTCTCTTCTACCTTTCCTCTGGGGGGGGGGGGGGAAGGACTGTGGGATCTGGGGTGTTCGGGGCTGGGAGGATCTGGTACGGGGAGAATGGTGGAGAAAGACGGGCTTGGGGGAGTGGGGGAGAGGAGGAGGATTGGGGAGGCATGGGTGTGGGAAAACCTGACTCCAATATCTTGTAATTAAATAAATAATTCGATAGCTATGAAGGACCACCACCTTTTGAGAAAAAGTGGAAATCAAAATAAGAAAATGGATTAAACTGATCCCAAGAACTAGTGTCTTATGGATCTTTATGAAACTGTATTTCTTATATAAATGGAGTCAAATTAACTTGCACAAAATTGGGGGGTTACATGCTAAAAGATTAATGCATCCCTAGCATTATTCTGGTGCTGGTTCTTCACCAGAGTAAATAAATTATGAAAGTAAATAAGGTTGATTATATAATGTTAATTGGAGGTAAATGCACCTCAATATACTACTGGATAAAATAGTACGGTATATGTACATCAATGGGTTAGTGTAATTGATCTCTCCGAGAGATCACTACTACAACTACAGAGTTATTACTACAGATAAAAATGGACAGCTTAGCTGTAAATCTAGAGAGGTGTAATCAGTTGCCACGCTCCACCGACGACATGTTGCATAGGGCAAATTGTTGCAAGTGAAGGTGGGGAAGCCTAGCACCTCGGTTGGTTCGACTTGGAGCTAGAAGGCAATTACATTGTAGAAATCTTCTACATAATAGGTAACTACAAGTACATCCTAAATTATGATGATAACTGTAGAAATCTTCTGCCAATATCTGTGCAATTTATATTCAAGCACTGTAAATTTCTTCTGCAGAAATAATGAAATAATCGTCTATTTAGATTGTAAAAATGCCAAGGACACGTACGGGATTTTTTATTTTATATACGGCCTAACGACAACTAGCCTAAAAGTTAACTGTGGCCACATGGTAACAAAAAGGAAATAATAGTTGCCGAGCCGCGTATCCATTGATGTTGAGAACTGAGCAATCCTTCGTCCTCCAGTTGCTGCTTAAAAGGCATTGGTTATGGAATTGCAGATATACTAGTCTGGGACACGGCTATAATGTGCCAGATAACGTGGCACCGCTCTACTAGTCGTGGGAGTGAAATAAGTATGGTCGAATGGTAGCTCTGCGTCCGTAGCTCGGACGCCATTGACGCTGTCAATGGCGTCCGAGTCGAGCAGTGGCTGGTTACGTTCTCTCTTTTCCTCCTCCCGATTGCGCATGCGGGGCTCTCGATAGATATCTTGACATATATATATATATATATATATATATATATATATATATATATATATATATATATATATATATATATATATATATATATATATATATATATATATATATATATATATATATATATATATATATATATATATATATATGCGGAAAATCCACAAAGAAATATGAAATGAGGTGAACGTTTCGGCTCTGTTAAAGCCTTAGTCAGTCTGGTGTTGACAAAGGCTTTAACAGAGCCGAAACGTTCACCTCATTTCATATTTCTTTGTGGATTTTCCGCATAAAATGATCAGTGTTTTGTGATCGTCAATTGCATATATATATATATATATATATATATATATATATATATATATATATATATATATATATATATATATATATATATATATATATATATATATGTCGTACCTAGTAGCCAGAACGCACTCCTCACCCTACTATGCAAGGCCCGATTTGCCTAATAAGCCAAGTTTTCATGAATTAATTGTTTTTCCACTACCTAACCTACCTAACCTAACCTAACCTAACTTTTTTGGCTACCTAACCTAACCTAACCTATAAAGATAAGTTAGGTTAGGTTAGGTAGTCGAAAAACAATTAATTCATGGAATCTTGGCTTATTAGGCAAATCGGGCCTTGCATAGTAGGCTGAGAAGTGCGTTCTGGCTACTAGGTACGATATATGTATATATATATATATATATATATATATATATATATATATATATATATGTCGTACCTAATAGCCAGAACGCACTTCTGAGCCTACTATGCAAGGCCCGATTTGCCTAATAAGCCAAGTTTTCATGAAATAATTGTTTTTCGACTACCTAACCTACCTAACCTAACCTAACCTAGCTTTTTCGGCTACCTAACCTAACCTAACCTATAAAGAAAGGTTAGGTTAGGTTAGGAAGGGTTGGTTAGGTTCGGTCATATATCTACGTTAATTTTAACTCCAATAAAAAATAAATAACCTCATACATAATGAAATGGGTAGCTTTATCATTTCGTAAGAAAAAAATTAGAGAAAATATATTAATTCAGGAAAACTTGGCTTATTAGGCAAATTGGGCCTTGCATAGTAGGCTGAAAAGTGCGTTCTGGCTACTAGGTACGACATATATATATATATATATATATATATATATATATATATATATATATATATATATATATATATGTCGTACCTAGTAGCCAGAACGCACTTCTCAGCCTACTATGCAAGGCCCGATTTGCCTAATAAGCCAAGTTTTCATGAATTAATTGTTTTTCGAATACCTAACCTACCTAACCTAACCTAACCTAACTTTATCGGCTACCTAACCTAACCTATCCTATAAAGATAGGTTAGGTTAGGTTAGGTAGGGTTGGTTAGGTTCGGTCATATATCTACGTTAATTTTAACTCCAATAAATAAAAATTGACCTCATACATAATGAAATGGGTAGCTTTATCATTTCATAAGAAAAAAATTAGAGAAAATATATTAATTCATGAAAACTTGGCTTATTAGGCAAATCAGGCCTTGCATAGTTGGCCAAAAAGTGAGTTCTGGCTACTAGGTACGACATATATATATATATATATATATATATATATATATATATATATATATATATATATATAATATATATATATATATATATATATATATATATATATATATATATATATATATATATATATATATATATATATATATATATATATATATATATATATATATATATATATGTCGTACCTAATAGCCAGAACGCACTTCTCAGCCTACTATGCAAGGCCCGATTTGCCTAATAAGCCAAGTTTTCTTGAATTAATATATTTCTTCTAATTTTTTTCTCATGAAATGATAAAGCTACCCATTTCATTATGTATGAGGTCAATTTTTTTTTATTGGAGTTAAAATTAACGTAGATATATGACCGAACCTAACCAACCTTACCTAACCTATCTCTATCGGTTAGGTTAGGTTAAGTAGCAGAAAAAGTTAGGTTAGGTTAGGTTAGGTAGTCGAAAAAACATTAATTCATGAAAACTTGGCTTATTAGGCAAATTGGGCCATGCATAGTTGGCTGAGAAGTGCGTTCTGGCTATTAGGTACGACATATATATATATATATATATATATATATATATATATATATATATATATATATATATATATATATAATATATATATATATATATATATATATATATATATATATATATATATATATATATATATATATATATATATATATAAATTTAATATAACCACCCCCCCTAATGTGTAGTGGATCGATTTGTGAGATTATTGCAGAAATACAGTCCACTTATCATACAAATTGCTATCGAAATATATAAATTAACGTAAATATAAATTCTATATAAATTCATATAAATTAAAATATATAAATCTCACAGGTCGGTTCCCACATTATTTGGTCCTTTGAACCCACATTATTGGTCATCTTCGAGTCGGATGACAGATTATTTGGTCATCTTAGTACCGGATGAACCAGTTAACTAGTGGATTCATTAAATATACTAGTGCAGTGTGATTTATACAAAGCCAGTCAAAGACGGCAGCGTTGCCTCGACCGAGCTCAAGAGCCCCGAACTCAGTCCAGCTTCATCAGCAGTTTCAGGGTCACCCACAGATTTGGTGGGTTCTTATCCCGTGACAGCGCTAATATTGAAGCCAGCCAAATTAGTGGCTGTGTCCTCGCAAGATTGTTCACGAATTTCGTGGTGTTAAATTTCGCGAGAGATTATCTACGAATTTTGTGGAGTTTATTTCGTATGGTCCCTAATAATATTTAATACTTCTTGATAATATTAGAAGTTTCATAGAGGCTAATTAAGAGGCTATTATCAATAATTGTGTATATTATTTCTCCAAAATAGAGAATTATTTAATATATATTGCACTAGTGATCAAAATATAATATTTACCAATTGTCAACCCACAACAGGGTAGGATATTACCATTGACTAGTTGAACTATTTATTGTTCATCCTAGTCCCATTATTCCCATTGTCTAGTTGTACTATTGAACAACCTAGCACCATTAATGAATGGTGTAGACCCTATTTTGGGTATAATTTTTAACACCTCGAGTTGAGTTGTATATATAATAATTTACTTATGATCATTACACCTTTGAGTGATTAATTAGTGTCTATACCATCCTAGGGTGATATAGAAGAGCTAACCTAAAGGTACTACCAGTGGCACTGGTTTATCACTCAAATCATTAGTGTGTATGATTGTATATATATAATGTGTATTAATTTTAAGTGCTAACCTCTAGTAGAGGTAGGATTATAGCCTAGTGAGTGAAGAATTTTACCCTAGGCTACCATCAGCTTATTCAGCATTATGAGCAGCCCATGTACAAGCCCCACAAGGCTTTACCAACTAGCCAGTATGGATAATGGAGGGAGAATGAAAAGAACCCTTGCAGGTCTTAAAGGCCACTTAACAAGACAGATCAAGAAATGTGAAGATTTGTCACAACAATCTCCAGTTGATTATGCTGACCTGGAAAGCTATTATCAAGCCGCTGCAGGTAAATTTGAGCAAATCAAAGGCCAAATAGCTAACCTAGTGGGGACAGACTATTGCCATCGAGTCATCGGTAGCCCTACTAAATATCAGGGCATAACCATGTTAAAGTCTGCAGGAGGTAAATTACTCTCTGGCCCAGTATCAAGCCTGAGGAGACCTATGGCTGCAGATAAACAATACCAGTAGAAATCTAAATTTGTCAGCTGATTATATTTCTCCAGTAGCATTATACTGAGCAGATTACAGCTGACTACAGTAACAGAGGTTGATGTTAATATCATCATTTAAAGCTGAAGATGAGTTCATGAGGCCTCAGTGGCAAATCAGTGAACAGTAGCCTAAACCAGCTACAAATCACTGCGACCAATGTCACTGAACCCACTGCAGTCTCAGAATCATTCTTTACTTTAATGATGGGCTATTCAATCCTCTGAATCAACTAACTAAATTAAACCCCAATAAATCTGACGACATTTGATACATTTATTATTTAATCAAGATGAATTCCATGGGCCTCAGTGTATATATATCAGTGACCAGTTACCTGAACAAACTTCAAGTTATATCATATGTGACTGATCTTACTGCAGTCCCTGAATCATACTTGACTGTAGTACTTGATCACATTCAGTCTTCTGGGTTAAATAATATGTATTTAGGCTTGAATTTTAGTCTTTCAAGAGTTAACAGGGAAATGAAATCGCATTAGACTTCTAACCCCTGTAACTTGAGTACGGGACATCCGTCCTGTACGAACAGACACACAAATGTGTGATTACTAACTACTAACATCAAATTAATCTAACAATTCGAAGGAGGAGTATTGGTGTTCGTCTGTTCTAATTAGGACTTCGACCCGTGAGCAGCCCCCTGGGGAATTATGTCAGAAAATCCGACACCATTTAATAATATTACATGCAGGCAGATAATATTGCTGCTGTATTGTATAAACAAGTTACCCATAGAAAATGTAACTTGTAGTGGAACTTTCCATCTATAGAAAACGGGATATCATTGCCACATACTATTATAAATTCTCCAGCTATTCTGCTGGGAATTATTCTTAAATACATTAGTCTTTGGACTTTACCATCATAAAACATCTTATTTAAATTAACTTAATTATCAATATTAAAATAGAGTAAATGTGACCTTTCTATCACTTCCTGACATCTCTATAAAGTGAGGGAGGCGTCAGTGGTCAGCCATTGTCATTGTTCTTAGACCAGAGGTGCACGTTAGCATATTCGGCTCCTGTTAATTTCTCTTGGACGAAGTGTTATGGAAACCAAAGGTCTTCTATCATCAACACGCTGTCATCAAATACAAAAAAGTGTTCTGCCAAAACCTGTTTATCTAATCATTTCTGGCCTGTTAAATGTTAGGTAGATAAGGGCGAGCCAGTTAGAATGCAAAATCGCCTCATACAAAAGGTAATTAAGCCTTGGTCTTTATGGTTCATTGTATAGTGTTTTCTCTGATATAGCTGTCATATATTAGGATTCTGGCTTCATAGCTAGCGCCCTTTTGACAAGTCAAGACGAGGAAGCATGCTTTGTGTATCAGTTACCAGGGTGATGGAAGCTACATCACACGAGGAAAATTTGGTGTCTACATCCTAGTTATACCTGGTGGACTAAGGCCTGCTGTGCAATTAAAATAAGGAACCTCTTTAATGTACTAATATGTAGATTAATACTGTAGTTTGATTGGCTACATATATATATATATATATATATATATATATATATATATATATATATATATATATATATATATATATATATATATAAATTTAATATAAACCCCCCCTAATGTAATGTGTAGTGGATCGATTTGTGAGATTATTGCAGAAATACAGTCCACTTATCATCAAACAAATTGCTATCGAAATATATAAATTAACGTAAATATAAATTCTATATAAATTCATATAAATTAAAATATATAAATCTCACAGGTCGGTTCCCACAACTCCAATAAAAAAAATTGAGCTCATACATTATGAAATGGGTAGCTTTATCATTTCATAAGAAAAAAATTAGAGAAAATATATTAATTCAGAAAAACTTGGCTTATTAGGCAAATCGGGCCTTGCATAGTAGGCTGAGAAGTACGTTCTGGCTACTAGGTACAACATATATATATATATATATATATATATATATATATATATATATATATATATATATATATATATATATATATATATATATATATATATATATATATATATATATGTCGTACCTAGTAGCCAGAACGCACTTCTCTGCCTACTATCCAAGGCCCGATTTGCCTAATAAGCCAAGTTTTCATGAATTAATTGTTTTTCGACTATCAAACCTACCTAACCTAACCTAACCTAACTTTTTCGGCTACCTAACCTAACCTAACCTATAAAGATAGGTTAGGTTAGGTTAGGTAGGGTTGGTTAGGTTTGGTCATATATCTACGTTAATTTTAACTCCAATAAAAAAAAAATGACCTCATACATAATGAAATGGGTAGCTTTATCATTTCACAAGAAAACAATTTGAGAAAATATATTAATTCATGAAAACTTGGCTTATTAGGCAAATCGGGCCATGCATAGTAGGCTGAGAAGTGAGTTCTGGCTACTAGGTACGACATATATATATATATATATATATATATATATATATATATATATATATATATATATATATATATATAGAAGCCTCCTGGCTTCTAAATATATATATATATATATATATATATATATATATATATATATATATATATATATATATATATAGAAGCCTCCTGGCTTCTAAATATATATATATATATATATATATATATAGAAGCCTCCTGGCTTCTAAATATATATACATATATATATATATATATATATGTCGTACCTAATAGCCAGAACGCACTTCTCAGCCTACTATTCAAGGCCCGATTTGCCTAATAAGCCAAGTTTTCATGAATTAATGTTTTTTCGTCTACCTAACCTACCTAACCTAACCTAACCTAGCTTTTTTTGGCTACCTAACCTAACCTTACCTATAAATATAGGTTAGGTTAGGTTAGGTAGGGTTGGTTAGGTTCGGTCATATATCTACGTTAATTTTAACTCCAATAAAAAAAAATTGACCTCATACATAGAGAAAAGGGTTGCTTTATCATTTCATAAGAAAAAAAATATAGTAAATATATTAATTCAGGAAAACTTGGCTTATTAGGCAAATCGGGCCTTGAATAGTAGGCTGAGAAGTGAGTTCTGGCTACTAGGTACGACATATATATATATATATATATATATATATATATATATATATATATATATATATATAGACGACGATATATATATATATATATATATATATATATATATAGACGACGATATATATATATATATATATATATATATATATAGACGACGATATATATATATATATATATATATATATATATATATATATATATATATATATATATATATATATATATATATATATATATATATATATATATATATATATATATATATATATATATGACCGAAAAAGTATGATTAATAATTCTAACACGAATTTTCTCTATCTTTCTTACGTTTCTTTTCACTGTTGATTGTAATTCAAAGATCAATTCTCCAAAATTAATTTTTATTTCTAGTCTGACGCGACACTTGAGCGCGTTTCGTAAAACTTATTACATTTTCAAAGACTTTAGTTTACAAACACACATCTGAAACTGAATAGAGCTTACACATCTTCGAGGTTTATATCTACATTTGGGTGAGGTGGATGAGGTGAAAAACGAACTTTCAACAATGGGTATTCAATGGGTATTAAATTCCAACACAAGACAGAACACGAAACAATGGGTATTGAATGAGTATTAAATTCAGACACAAGACAGAACACGAAACAATGGGTATTGAATGGAAGTAATTGTAGAAAGCCTATTGGTCCATATTTCTTGATGCTTCTATATTGGAGCGGAGTCCTGAAGTGAGTAAGGCAGGTTCTAGTCAACAACGGCTTCTCCAATGGTTTCGTGGCAGACATCATAAGAAGGAAAGTGAAACGCCATGCAACCTCTGAAGAGACAACTAACACAACACCTATACCCCCTATTAGACTATTTTACAGGAACTTCTTTTCCACAGCCCATAAAACGGAGGAAAGGGTCCTGAAAGATATTGTCAGAAGAAACGTTATCCCTACAGACAAAAATCAGAAGATACAACTGACGATTTACTATAAAACCAGAAAAACGGCCAGCCTACTCATGAGAAACTCTTCAGACACAAAGCAGAACGCTTTAAAAGAGACCAACGTCGTCTATGCTTTCAAATGCCCTATTGGGGACTGTAAGCCTAAAAAAAACAGTATATAGGCAAGACAACAACATCTCTTTCCAGGCGTTTAACGATGCATAAGCAACAGGGCTCCATTAAGGAACATATAATCTCTTCCCACAAACAAACCATCACCAGAGAAATCTTAGTAAACAACACAGAAATCATCGATAGATACAGCGATAGCAGGCGGCTTGATGTCTGCGAGGCACTACACATCAAGAAGTCAACACCAGCAATCAACAGCCAATTAATGCCCAACTATATTCTACCCACTTCAAGACTCCGCTCCAATATAGAAGCATCAAGAAATATGGACCAATAGGCTTTCTACAATTATTTCCATTCAATACCCATTGTTTCGTGTTCTGTCTTGTGTTGGAATTTAATACCCATTGAATACCCATTGTTGAAAGTTCGTTATTCATCTCATCCACCTCACCCAAATGTAGATATAAACCTCGAAGATGTGTAAGCTCTATTCAGTTTCAGGTGTGTGTTTGTAAACTAAAGTCTTTGAAAATGTAATAAGTTTTACGAAACGCGCTCAAGTGTCGCGTCAGACTAGAAATAAAAATGAATTTTGAAGAATTGATCTTTGAATTACCATCAACAGTGAAAAGAAACGTAAGAAAGATAGAGAAAATTCGTGTTAGAATTATTAATCTTACTTTTTCGGTCATATTTAATAATATATGTCTACAGGAAAGACTGCTACCAAAATATATTAATATATATATATATATATATATATATATATATATATATATACATATATATATATATATATATATATATATATATATATATATATATATATATATATATATATATATATATGTGTGTGTGTATATCACGAAAATAAACACGTGATTAAGAATGTGACAATTCATGAAAACTTGGCTTATTAGGCAAATCGGGCCTTGCATAGTAGGCTGAGAAGTGAGTTCTAGCTACTAGGTACGACATATATATATAGGTAGCCGAAAAAGTTAGGTTAGGTTAGGTAGGTTAGGTAGTCGAAAAACAAATAATTCATGAAAACTTGGCTTATTAGGCAAATTCGGCCTTGCATAGTAGGCTGAGAAGTGCGTTCTGGCTACTAGGTACGACATATATATATATATATATATATATATATATATATATATATATATATATATATATATATATATATATATATGTCGTACCTATTAGCCAGAACGCACTTCTCATCCTACTATGCAAGGCCCGATTTGCCTAATAAGCCAAGTTTTCCTGAATTAACATATTTTCTCTAATTTTTTTCTTATGAAATGATAAAGCTACCCATTTCATTATGTATGAGGTCAATTTTTTTTTATTGGAGTTAAAATTAACGTAGATATATGACCGAACCTAACGAACCCTACCTAACCTAACCTAACCTATCTTTATAGGTTAGGTTAGGTTAGGTAGCCGAAAAAGTTAGGTTAGGTTAGGTTAGGTAGGTTAGGTTGTCGAAAAACAATTAATTCATGAAAACTTGGCTTATTAGGCAAATCGGGCCTTGCATAGTAGGCTGAGAAGTACGTTCTGGCTACTAGGTACGACATATATATATATATATATATATATATATATATATATATATATATATATATATATATATATATATATATATATATGTCGTACCTAGTAGCCAGAATGCACTGCTCAGCCTACTATGCAAGGCCCGATTTGCCTAATAAGCCAATTTTTCATGAAATAATTGTTTTTCGACGACCTAACCTACCTAACCTAACCTAACCTAACTTTTTCGGCTACCTAACCTACTCTAACCTATAAAGATAGGTTAGGTTAGGTTAGGTAGGGTTGGTTAGGTTCGGTCATATATCTACGTTAATTTTAACTCCAATAAAAAAAATTCTCCTCATACATAATGAAATGGGCAGCTTTATCATTTCATAAGAAAAAAATTAGAGAAAATATATTAATTCAGGAAAACTTGGCTTATTAGGCAAATCGGGCCTTGCATAGTAGGCCGAGAAGTGCGTTCTGGCTACTAGGTACGACATATATATATATATATATATATATATATATATATATATATATATATATATATATATCACCATATATCATATATATGATATATATATATATCACCATATATCATATATATGTTATATATATATATCACCTCCCAAGAGGTCACCACCTCTTGGGAGGTGGTGATCTTTGGTGTATTTAAATACTCCGAAATTACCATCTCTTTTAAGGGTCTGAGCAGGTGGTGGAGAGGGTTAAGGCGTACCTGTTATGCCAGTTGCTGGAAGGCTTCTGTGCTGGCTAGGGTTCGAGTCTCCTGGTGGGAAAGTGTTCTAAAGTTGTATACTTCACTCTCGTGTTTAGGAGAGTTGTGCCTTAAGCATAGACACTGTGTCTTCCCATATTAACAGGGACTTGATGAAATTAACGTCTAAATGACCCCTCACTTGCTCTAGTGCTCTTGGGAGGTGGTGATCTTTGGTGTATTTAAATACTCCGAAATTACCATCTCTTTTAAGGGTCTGAGCAGGTGGTGGAGAGGGTTAAGGCGTACCTGTTATGCCAGTTGCTGGAAGGCTTCTGTGCTGGCTAGGGTTCGAGTCTCCTGGTGGGAAAGTGTTCTAAAGTTGTATACTTCACTCTCGTGTTTAGGAGAGCTGTGCCTTAAGCATAGACACTGTGTCTTCCCATATTAACAGGGACTTGATGAAATTAACGTCTAAATGACCCCTCACTTGCTCCAGTGCTCTTGGGAGGTGGTGATCTTTGGTGTATTTAAATACTCCGAAATTACCATCTCTTTTAAGGGTCTGAGCAGGTGGTGGAGAGGGTTAAGGCGTACCTGTTATGCCAGTTGCTGGAAGGCTTCTGTGCTGGCTAGGGTTCGAGTCTCCTGGTGGGAAAGTGTTCTAAAGTTGTATACTTCACTCTCGTGTTTAGGAGAGTTGTGCCTTAAGCATAGACACTGTGTCTTCCCATATTAACAGGGACTTGATGAAATTAACGTCTAAATGACCCCTCACTTGCTCTAGTGCTCTTGGGAGGTGGTGATCTTTGGTGTATTTAAATACTCCGAAATTACCATCTCTTTTAAGGGTCTGAGCAGGTGGTGGAGAGGGTTAAGGCGTACCTGTTATGCCAGTTGCTGGAAGGCTTCTGTGCTGGCTAGGGTTCGAGTCTCCTGGTGGGAAAGTGTTCTAAAGTTGTATACTTCACTCTCGTGTTTAGGAGAGTTGTGCCTTAAGCATAGACACTGTGTCTTCCCATATTAACAGGGACTTGATGAAATTAACGTCTAAATGACCCCTCACTTGCTCTAGTGCTCTTGGGAGGTGGTGATCTTTGGTGTATTTAAATACTCCGAAATTACCATCTCTTTTAAGGG